>NW_011494702.1:423893-459112 GCF_000754665.1 Bison bison bison
TCTCAGTGAACTCTGGGAGTTGGTGATGGACAGGGAGGCCTGGCGTGCTTCAATTCATGGGGTTGCAAAGAGTCGGACACAACTGAGCGACTGATCCTATCTGAATGTATAAAAATACATAGTTAGGCATGTCAAAAAAACAACTTACTATTTCACGAAGAGTAATGCAATTCTGAAGTGAAACTAGCATTACTTCTTTTTTTGTTGTTTTAAAGAATCACAAGCAGATAACAGTTACAAAAATAACAGCAAATTGTAGAGTTTGTTACTGTTGTGGTTTGTGCCAAGGTACACTAATCACACACCATTGCTTTGGTAACATCAGAGAAAATGCAAATATGTCAAATAGAGTGCTAGTATCAATATAAGAAATAATTTCCATAATGTGAACTCTATGAAGGGGTCTTGAAACCCTCAAGTATTTAAAGGTACATTCTAAGTACTACTGATATTGACTTTACATTTCATTGTCAATGCATTCATGTTGAAGATAGAAAAAAAATTTTGACTACCTTTTTTTTCCTCTCATGTATACTTGCCATGAATTGAAGTCTGGACAAAGTCTTATTAATTTATTTCTATCTACCTTAAAAACAATGTTTACTTATACCTGATAGCTTCAGCTCAAAAAGCCCAGTTGATCGTTTTTGCATCTTTTACAAGACATTTTCATGTATAATTTTTTGAACATTTAAAACACTGGCAGTGAAACATTTACCCAGACATTGATGTGAGCCAGAAAGTGATTGAGTTTGGAGGGACCACACTGATTCCCCATTATAGCACGTAGACACATAGGTTCTGATATGAAAGCAAAGCTTGACCAACTGAAATAAAGCCTCAAGTACATTCAGTACTTCTGGAGACACTGTGATAGAAAAATCTCTTCACAGATCTGCTGTTTTCCTTCTTGTTTCTGATATTGAACAGGAACGTGGCCGTATGTCCAGAAGCAATGGAGACTCTGTGCTCTATATTCTAGTTCAGTAGAAGAATGTTCACAGGGACAAGGGAAAAGACACACCATCAGAGAGGTAGGCAGTTTGCATCAGCTGAGATGCTTGTAGCTTAATATATTTTTAATCTATTGCCTGGCTTTTTTCTCTCACATTTGAAATTATCCAAAACCTCAGTAAATACATTTTAATATGTAAACTATAATAAGCAGAAATGGGTTTTAAAAGGCTTAATGATACTTAAACTAATTATTTAGAAGTGCAAATTTCCACATTTATCCAAGATCATCAAGCCTCCAGGAATGACTGATTGGGCTACTCTATGTGCAATGCCATTTAAATGCAATAACTTGGAAATATTCAATGAAATATGATCTTTTCCCTTCACAATCTATAATTAAAATGCCAATTTTATCTCAGTAATCTATGTAAATTTACATTTAGAATGAGAAAATTAAGTTTTTATTATAGCCTAGAGTATTTATTGTTCCTTTTTATATTTGGGCATTTTTAAGGGAAGGATAAAGAGCATTATACCAGAAAAGCATTTGAAAAATTACTCCTGGGACTGGTAATGAAATAGCAAATACAGCTTTGTGAGATGACCTGTGGGTAGTTATGCAAAAAACACCACAATATTAGATGCAGGATGACTTGTTTAAACATGGGAAAGCCAATAGCACTATGAGTGAATACTCCTTTTCAATGGTCATCATTTACACGGTATGAAGGCAGCATCTGAGAAAATGTGTTGCCATAAACTGCAGACGGCTAGTCAGAAGATAAAATCAGTATAGGTTTTCAAAGTAACTCTATCTTCATATTTAAGAATACTTTGCTCATGATAACAGCTGGGAAAACTCATTAAGTTCCTGGAAATGAGCCTAGCTTTGCTTTTATTATAGTTCTGTGATAAAGCCTCCTGGACAGCAAGAGAGAACTGTTAAAGAAAGGGTTCTGCAGCACTCATTTTTATAGAGTTGCATATTTTTGCAATAACAAATGTAGTTGTAAAACACAAGATGTTTTTCATCCCCAAACTGATTGGGGGGAGGGTTTTGGAAAGGAATTTATATTCAGTGCAATTTGCATAATTTAGGAAGATGCTTTATATATTTATATTCTCTCTTCTGTTGATTTCCAGCTAGAGTTGTTGCCAAGAATCTTTACCCAGTGGTAGGACTGACTGGAGGTGGAGGGTGGGGATAGAGTGAGAACGCACCCATTTTCCCCATAAAGCAGCAGAAAACCCATGGTGAGAGTATGGTTTTGGGAAAGAAAACACCACTACATGAAAAATATCTTAAATTATTATTCTTATTGCACAAATTAAAAAGTGAACTGAAAGCTATAATAAAATGTCTATAAGCATTGGTGAAGCTGGATTCAAGTTCTGATCCCTCTGATTCTAAAGTCCATGCTTTTGGCATTGCTCCACAGGCCCCAGCTCTCTTTTTTTCTGTCCATAAATATCCCTAAATGTCCCTACCATCCTGCTCCCAACTTCCTCCTTACAAGAATGGAAAATTTTATTCTAGTTATTAATGTTACAAACTATAGAGACCTCATGTTTCAAGTGAATTATCTTAGAATTCATTATGGGAATAGAATATTCAATAAAAATACAGGAATTTTACAGGCATTGTCTGAATGTGTTTTTAATAACATATTAAAATTTCCCTTTAAAAAATTCATGTAAATTCTCTGAAATGGAGATATCACTAAGAGGACTTATAAATCATTCAAGAATTACTAAATTCTCATGATGTTGGAAACCATATGCAAACACAAAATGAATGTGCAAGCCTGCACAAAGCTTACCAATGTATCTGTAGACTAAGATTGATGTAACAAGGATTACAAAAAAAAAAAAAAAAAGGTTTATTGTTATATTATTAAGAGGTGAGCCTTCTGATCTTGTAATATGAAGTAGCCCTACATCTCCCAGATTCTTTCTAAGTAAAAATCCTTGAACATAACAAAATGATTAGATGTGGGAAGACTCTGAAGGGTGGAAAGGTTGATGGCTGCCTAGGATCCTCAGGACTTGAGAAGTTGTGTTCACTGGGCTATCTTTTTTTCAGGCCATATATACCTGACATGGCACCTCAGAAGCCTCCTAATTGGAATTGACAATTGGGTCAGAAAAAATAATAATAATAAGGTGCCTGGGAAAATCCATTCTTCTTAGACAAAAAAATTCAGAAACAGTGGTATAAGAGAAAAGATAAACAGATTTTTGTCAATACCCAACTAATTCCATCAGAATATCATTGGAAACCTGCTCTCCCCCACTACCATGGTTTCAACAGAACTGAATGAGAGCTAATTTTTCACCCCACACCTTGATGCACAGGTCAGACAGTGGTCCTCTGCATTCTTCTTCCAGTGATACCAGCAGGAACGAGCAGGCTGCTGTTCATCCGTCCTTAATTGGTGAATGCCAGCAGCGCTTCAACCCCCAGAAGAGTAGCATCAGCAGAGCTGAGCGGAGAGCTCTCTTCCTTCCCTGAGCAGTGGACGAACCTGCTGAAGCTATGTCAATATGGTTGACTAGCGATCTGCTATCCCACCTACGTGTGCAGAGGCAAGCCATGGTCTAATTTCCCTTACAGCAGGGTCCGCAGAGCCCAGTAGCCGCCTAAGCTTCCCTGGAAACCCACCGCCTGGCAGCAGTGAGAACTCGCAATGAGGGACAAAGCTTTTCAGCGCGAGGTTTACTGCAACTTGAGTGTCCGCGGGGCTCAGTGGGGGCTGCTGTCCACTCCACCCAGCATCGTGAGGCAAGCTATTCAGCACTGTGGCCCCCCACATCGCCTGTCAGCAGGCTCTGAACTCAGTCCCCAGTCCCACCCATAAATCGAGGAGATGGCAGAGCTCCTGGTAGGTGGGGCATGCCATGCTCTGTCCCTCAGTCGTGTCTCATTCTTTGAGACTCCCTGGACTATAGCCAGCCAGGCTCCTCTGTCCATGGGATTTTCCAGGCAAGAATACTGGGGTGCATTGCCATCCCTCCTCCAGTGGATCCTTCTGACCAATGGAGTCGATCGTGTCTCCTGCATTGGTGGGCAGATTCTCCACCGCTGAGCTACCAGGACAGCCCTTTGGTATGCGGTAGTGCTAGTGTTAGTGCTTAGTCGCTCAGTCGTGTCCGACTCTGCGATCCCATGGATTGTAGCCTTCCAGGCTCCTCTGTCCGTGGAGATTCTCCAGGGAAGAATATTAGAGTGGGTTGCCATGTCCTCCTCCAGGGGATCTTCCTAAACCAGGGATCAAACCCGGGTCCTGAGTTGTAGGGAGATTCTTTACTGTCTGAGCCATCAGGGAAGTTCTGGCTGGCAACTCACTCCCACTTCCTCTTCCCTCTAGTATCAGCTGGGCTTTTGCCCCCACCCTGTGGCAATAGAAATTATATTTCAGGACCCCATATTCCTCTCCCTGGTGTGAATGCGGCCTAGAGGGAAGACAGACTCCCACCCCACTCATCCACAAGAAGCTACGTGGGTCAGTACCCCACTTTTACCGGGGCAGTTTTGGCAATCCTGTCAGAAAGCCAAACACAGACAATCAATTGTGCCTCAGCTACCTCTGAGTAGGGATCAGATCAGATCAGATCAGTCGCTCAGTTGTGTCCAACTCTTTGTGACCCCAAATATCGCAGCACGCCAGGCCTCCCTGTCCATCACCAACTCCTGGAGTTCACTCAGACTCACGTCCATCAGGTCAGTGATGCCATCCAGCCATCTCATCCTCTGTCGTCCCCTTCTCCTCCTGCCCCCAACCCCTGCCAGCATCAGAGTCTTTTCCAATGGGTCAACTCTTCACATGAGGTGGCCAAAGTACTGGAGTTTCAGCTTTAGCATCATTCCTTCAAAAGAAATCTCAGAGCTGATCTTCAGAATGGACTGGTTGGATCTCCTTGCAGTCCAAGGGACTCTCAAGAGTCTTCTCCAACACCACAGTTCAAAAGCATCAATTCTTCGGTGCTCAGCTTTCTTCACAAACTCTCACATCCATACATGACTACTGGAAAAACCATAGCCTTGACTAGACGGACCTTTGTTGGCAAAGTAATGTCTCTGCTTTTGAATATGCTATCTAGGTTGGTCATAACTTTCCTTCCAAGGAGTAAGCGTCTTTTAATTTCATGGCTGCAGTCACCATCTGTAGCTATTTTGGAGCCCAGAAAAATAAAGTCTGACACTGTTTCCACTGTTTCCCCATCTATTTCCCATGAAGTGATGGGACCGGATGCCATGATCTTCGTTTTCTGAATGTTGAGCTTTAAGCCAACTTTTTCACTCTCCTCTTTCACTTTCATCAAGAGGCTTTTTAGTTCCTCTTCACTTTCTGCCATAAGGGTGGTCACATCTGCATATCTGAGGTTATTGATATTTCTCCCGGCAATCTTGATTCCAGCTTGTGTTTCTTCCAGTCCAGCATTTCTCATGATGTCCTCTGCATATAAGTTAAATAAACAGGGTATACAGTATACAGCCTTGACGACCTCCTTTTCCTATTTGGAACCAGTCTCTTGTTCCATGTCCAGTTCTAATTGTTGCTTCCTGACCTGCCTACAAATTTCTCAAGAGGCAGATCAGGTGGTCTGGTATTCCCATCTCTTTCAGAATTTTCCACAGTTTATTGTGATCCAGTGAGTGCTAAATATGAGGATTATGAAGGTCCTATATTTATAATACTAATAGCCAGAATGTCCAGAATATAAGAAATAATCATGTGCAGCAGGAGACAGATGGAGGGTAAAAGTAACTTTTGAAATACTCCAGAGCATTATGTTCTTAACAAACCCTGCCCTCAAGAGAACTTATTTTACAGGAGCCTAATCTTCTGGGGTTTTATCAAAGTCTAACCTATCTGTGGGGAGGGAACTACCCAATATTAGTCTTTCTTGTCTTCCTGTCCTACCTAAGGTGAAGGGGGAAAAAAAAAAAAATTTTGTAACTAGTTAGTATTTACGGCAAAGATGTAGGCTACAAGGTTACAAAAGTCAATCTCTTTCGAAAATACCAGCAATGAAAATGTGGAATTTGAAATACACTATAAATTACACTAGCACCAAATAATGAAATTCTTAGGTATAAATCTGACAAATTATTTGTAAGATTTGTATGAAAAAAGTACAGGTTCTGATGAAAGAAATCAAAGGACACAATAAATGGAGAGATATCCCACATTCATAGACTCAATATTGTCAGTATATCAGTTCTTCCCAACTTGATATTTAAGATTAAATGTGATCTTAATAAAAAATCCCAAAGAAAGTTATTGTGTGGACATCAACAAATTATTTCTGAAATTTAAACAGAAAGGTGAAAGTCCCAGAACAGCCAACACAATATTGATGTGTTGGAGAAGACAAAAGTCATAGAATTGACATTACTTGACCTCAAAACTTAATACAAAATTGCAATAATCAAAGAAGTATGCTATTGCTGAAAGGATAGACAGATTAATAAAACAGAATAGAAAGTCTCCAGGAAATAAGTCCTTTCCCCATAAATATAGTCAGCTGATCTTTAACAAAGAAGCAGATGCAATATTACAGAACAAAAATCGTCTTTTTAAGAAACAGTGCTGGAACAATGGGCTATCACAAGCAAAAAGAAAAACAAGAGAGAATCTAAAGACAAGCATTGCATTTTTCACAAAAATTTACTCCAAATGGATCATAGATTAAAATATAAATGCAAAGTATAAAACTGTTGGAAGATAACATAGGAGAAAACCTAATTGGGCTTGAATTTAGTGATTACTTTTTGGACATCACACCAAAGGCACAGTCAATTAAGGAAATAATTTTAAAAGTTGGATTTCATTCACATTAAAACTTCTGCTCTGTGTAAAACAATGTCAAGAAAATGAGAAGACAAGCCATAGCCTGGGGGAAAAAATGTTTGAAAAAAGTACATCTGATACAACTATTTTATTTCTATATAACAGAAAACATTGTTGAAAATAAATTTCTAAAAACAGTATCTTTAAGCACAAACATGTCAGTGGTTAGTAAGAATTCTATCAATCAGTTTAATATTTCTTTAAAGTAATGAACATCACTGGAGAAATCACAAGTGCTTACTAACTAAAGGAATATGTCACACGTATATCAGATACAATCTATAGTCCTATCATTTTGGAAAAATTGTTTGACACTATTTATGCAGTTGATATACACCCATCCAATGAGCAAATAATTCTACTTCTACATATGTATCCAATAGAAACGCACACTATACATATGTACCAAAAGACAGAGACATAAATGCTCATAGCAGCATTATAATAGCCCCAAACTGGAAACTGGCACTTCCAAAGTCAAGTAGATATGTAATGTGGCCGGAGAAGGCAATGGCACCCCACTCCAGTACTCTTGCCTGGAAAATCCCATGGATGGAGGAGCCTGGAAGGCTGCAGTCCATGGGGTCGCTGAGGGTTGGACATGAAATACATTATAAGTATCTATAAAATGAATCAGTTATACTCAAAGACAAGACTAAATAGCATACACATAGCAGTGAGTAAAAGGAGCAAATGAAACAATGCACACTCCATTTTGCACTTACATATAATTAAAAAAATCATGAAATATTTGAGCTAAATTTTATAAATCTAGGATAAGAATTGCCTTTAGGGAGAGGGTGAGTGCTGACATTAGAAGGGGACACAAGTGAGGGAAATGGCATTTGTTCTGTTTCTTGATTCCATTGCTGCTCCTACATATCTGTGAGTTTTCATTGATGGGAACATTTCTGCTTATGGAGTTTTCAGGATGTGCTGTTATATACCAGGGCAGTTATTCAAAAGTAAGTAGAATGCAGTCCTTACTGTTTATTATACTTAATTGAACTCATAAATACATATAACAAGGTGTTTGTTTAAGCTTGCAGGGTTAATAAATGAAGATTGTTTTGTCCAAGTGAATAACCTAGAGCCAACGAAACTTCTAAGACATTGTCTTCTCTTCTCAGAAGTTGAGAGGATTCCTTAACCACTTGTGTGTTTTGAGGATACATAAGCAAAGAAATGGAGAACAGTGTTACGTTTTCATGGAGTATACTCTTTGCGACCCCATGAACAGTAGCCAACCTGGCTCCTCCATCCATGGGATTTTCCAGGCAAGAATACTGGAATGGGTTGCCATTTCCTTCTCCAGGGGATCTTCCAAACCCAAGGATCGAACCCGGGTCTCCCGGATTGTAGGCAGACGATTTACCGTCTGAGCCACCAGGTCTTTGTAAAGATTGTTATGTAGATTCTCATGTATTTAACAATTTCAAAAATGATTGAAGGTTAAGAAATACTCAAAATTATTAGGAATAAGAAATACTCCCAAGTAATTCAAATTGGTTTTGATAAAAAAAAAACAAAAGTTAATTTATTTTACTAAAAAAAGCTTTAATAAAATTAAAATGAGTGATGGCTTAAAGCTATTATCTCTTTCATTTTATTTTCTTCTTAAATTTGCTTCTTGACAGGTTCTTATTTGGAATGTAGTTGTACTTTTTTTTTTTTTTTAAGAGTTGCCATTCATTCTGTAAGTCTCAGCATCTCTAAAAAAATTTAAGTAAAAACAGAGGGACATCATGCTCATGAGTCTTCTATAAGAGTTTGTTCTGCCTAACCCCATAGAAGTCCAGATGTGTCCAAAAGCTGTGGTTGTAAAGTTCTGAAGATAAGAAGATCCTCCTTTTATCTTGGTTCTTTCTTTTTGCCTTATTGTCTCTCTTGTGGCTACAAATCATATAAATCAAATCTCTTTCTGTTGAGAACCTTTGAAATTTAATATTTAGCTATGGAAACTATGGGGAATGTTGTGAGGATAGAGATAAGGCAGAATTAGCCTGCACTTTGTGTATCTATAATTTTTCAAATAATTTTGAAATATTTTTAATAGGAAAAGAGAAAGAAGATCTTTGTAGACAATAACTCATTTAGATTGATATGTTAAGATAGATTGATAGATAAATAGATGGATAGATTCCATCTTGTAACCAAAATGACTTCAACTGAAATCTCAATTCTGCCACTTTCTGTCAATTTTGGACAAGTTACATCATCTTTCTCTTTCTAGATATATAGATAAGTAAATACATAGTTGTTAGAGATATGTGTATGTATGTGTGTATATATCCTTCTCTGGTGGTTCAGTGATAAGGAATCCACCTGCCAATGCAGGAGTTGGGTGTTCAATCCCTGGGTCACAAAGATTCCCTGGAGTAGGAAATGGCAAACCACTCAAGGATTCTTGGCTGGGAAATTCCATGGACAGAGGAACCTGGTGAGTAACAGTCCATGGGGCTGGAAAAGGGTCAGACATGACTTAACAACTAAGCAACAAGAATGTGTGTGTATAAAGATGTATGTATATGTGAATATATAAATATTTATAATAGGTGGACTAAATAGTAGATGGAGTAGCCTTTAAATGTTGTATCAGTTAAGTCTAGATTACATCTGACTACATGAAACTTGAATTTCAGATAAGGTGCCGTAATCATTTAGAGTTTCATTTTTTCACATATAATTAAAAGTCTCAATGTTGGCAGTCCAGGAATAGACCTCTGGTTCTGCAGTGCTGCCATGCGCCAAGCTCTTCTACATTTCTGTTCAGCTATACAGAGTAGATTTTTTTTCCTTTATGCTCACACAATAATTGCAAAGGAGCAATGGAGGAAAAAGTCAAAGTTGCTTGATACCTTATTACACAGACCTTTTCCATCATGCTAACCACGGTGCTTCTCAAAGCAACTACCAGCACACATAATCATCCTTACTCTTTTTTTTTTTTTTAATTTTATTTTATTTTTAAACTTTACAATATTGTATTAGTTTTGCCAAATATCGAAATGAATCCGCCACAGGTACTAGGACATCACTTCTCTAAGCTAAATTGTTTAATAAAAAAAGAGAAACAAATGATTATTTTAAAGCAACTGACAGTGTTCAGCAAAATTCCAGCTTTTTGGCTGACAAATACTCACTACCACCCTTCTTCCCGTAAAGAGCAAAGTCACTCTTGCCCCAGCTGCTTGAAATACAAGGACTCTGGATGATGGGAGAATCCTTGTCATTACTGCAGTCACCAAGACTGATCATAGTAGTTTATTTTTTCTCCCACCAAACGTGGTGAGATTTTACTTCCCCACTTGAACATAGCAATGACCAAAGACGTGTGAGTGGATGGAGCATCACTTTTGCCTTAAGGCTTTACGAGGCAGCCCTATGCACTCATTTGCCCTCTGAACAACTAGGCGGGGGACTTTTAAGAGGGTGGTTCCTGCCTCAGCCTAGATCTAAAAGGAGATGGTGTGGAGCAGAGTTCCCAGGCAGCTGTGCTGTTAATATAACAAAAGAAAGAAACAGTTTTTCTTATTTTCAGCCACAGAGTTTCAGGAACCATTTGCTACCTGATTAATTTGGAAGCTGGCTCTTAAAGAACTCTATTTCTATAATAGACGTGTCAAATATGAGGCTCTGGCTTAATGCTCACTTGGCAGGTGAAGAAGAAACCTCTCTTGGAGGCTGGAAAGATGGGGATACTTTCACGCAGTGGGAAGCACTTGCTAGAATGTTTGCCTGAGATATCATGGAAAGCAGATAATGTTCTCAAGGTACGTGCAAATTTAAAAGAAGAAATTGAACAAAAAGAACAAACATGGTGTGTGTTGATTACTATAAGTTGAATTTAAAGAGAAGTCATAAGAAATGAGTTCAGAGGAGAGATGGTAAGTGTGTGGGGAGGAATGAAAGAGACTAGAGCAAGTTAAAAATTTGCAGAAATACAGGGCTGCATGGCTCAGACGGTAAAACATCTGCCTGCAATGCGGAATACCCAGGTTTGAGCCCTGGATCAGGAAGATTCCCTGGAGAAGGAAATGGTAACCCACTCCAGTACTCTTGCCTGGAAAATTCCATGGACAGAGGAGCCTTGTAGGTTACAGTCCATGGGGTCACAACAAGTTGGACACGACTGAGTGACTTCACTTCACTTCACTTCATATGCCAATTATATTTTTAACCCTTAACCTATGAAAACCAAAATCTTTGAATTGCAAAGGCTGATAAAAATCATGCTTTGCAGGCCAAGATGAAGTAGTTCCCTTCCCCCAGGCCCTTCTTATGAATAAAAAGCCTTGGATATAATACAATAAGGGCTTCTATGGTAGCTCAGCTGGTAAGGAATCCACCTGCAATGCAGGAGACCCAGGTTCAGTTATTGGGTCTGGAAGATCCCCTGGAGAAGGGATAGGCTACCCTCTCCAGTATCCTTGGGCTTCCTTGGTGGCTCAGATGGTAAAGAATCGGCCTGCAATGTGCGAGACCTAGGTTTAGTCCTTGGGTTGGGAAGATCCCATGGAAGAGGGCATGGCAACCCAGTCCAGTATTCTTGCCTGGAGAATCCCCATGGGCAGAGGAGCCTGACGGGCTGCAGTCCGTGGTGTCACAAAGAGTTGGTCACTACTGAGTGACTAAGCACAACACAGTACATAATGTAATAAACCATTATGAGAAGACTCTGAAGTGTGAAAAGAAAGAAGAAGATAGGCTTTGTTGGTGCCCTGGAGCTTGAGAAATGACAAGACAGGAGGGAGAAATAAGAGGAGAAAGGAGAACTTTGAGTTCCCTGGTTTCCCTACTACTATTCATGTATCCCAGAAAGGATGCTAAGACTCAAAACTGGAGCCACCTTTGCTGCTGTGCTTAGCTGCTCATATATGTCTGACTTTTTTGCAGCCCCATGGACTGCAGCCCACCAGGCTCCTCTGTCCATGGAAATCACCAATAGGCACATACAAAAAACTTCCACAAAATCCTATCCCATTGGCCAGAGGATTGGGGAAATTGTGGAGTGGAAGAAGAGAAGTCTTTTTGGCAAGAACAGCAATCTTTTTGGCAAGACACGACTTAGCGACTGAACTGAATTGAACTGAACTGAACTAACTCAAATGAAATGACAATGGGGAAAATACTGCCCTTTCTTTGTTTCTTATAGGGCAAAATGAAGAGCTGACTTTCTGCTCCAAAGTCCTGCCCATGATACAGTTGGCAGGCAGTGCTCTGACTTTCTCACACAGCGGTATGTGAAGGGCCCAAAAAAGATGAATATGAAATAATAAAAATTAATAAATAAAAAGAGAGATAAATCCACAGTTAAAGTTAGATGCTTGAATACTCCAATCTATTAGAGAGGGACTACTAGAGAGAAAATAGGCAAAGTCATAGAACACTTATCAGCAAAGTCAGCCAAAAGGATCTAAACACACATATAGGACATTCCATCCAACCGCAAGAGGCACATATCCTTTCAAAATCCTATGGAATATTTACTAAGATTGTTGTTGTTTAATCACCAAGTAGTGGCTGATTCTTTGCAACACCATGGACTGTAGACTGCCAGGCTCCTCTGTCCATGGGATTTCCCAGGCAAGAATACTGGAGTGGGTTGCCATTTCCTTCTCCAGGGTATCTTCCTGACCCAGGGATTAAACCCCAGGGATCAAATCTGCATTGCAGGAAGATTCTTTACCACTGAGCCACCTGGGAAGTCCTTTACCAAGATAGACCATAAAATAATTCCAAGAAACTCCTAGGTCTAACATGTCATTTTGATAAATTAGCAGGATATAAACCCAATATATGGAAAACAATACAGTTCTATCTATAAATAACAAACCTATGGCAACTGAAATAAAAAGACAATGCCATTCATAATTGCTTGAAAGAAAATGAAATGAGTAAGTGTGCAACTATCAAATCATTTGCAAGACCTGCATATAAAGAATTATAAAAATCCAATGAAACAAGTTAGAGTGTGAGATTCAACATAGTGAAGGTGCCAGTCCCCTCTATGCAGTGTTAGGGAGATTAAATAAATAGTCTTAGTTAGGCCTCAGAGACCAAGCAGAGCAGGCCTCTGAGCCTGTCTGGACACTTCGCTGACTGGGAGTGCCCTCACTGTCTACTGTGAGAGTACCACAAGATAAAATGGGGAAGAATCCTGAGATTGTTGAGCGCCTGGAGGGGGTCTGACCAACCAAGCCCCAGGCTTAACAACATATCACATTTTACAAGACAAGACAAATAGCATTAACATGAAACCAGAGCTGTGATTTGCTCACAGACTGATGATAATATCAGTTTGCATCCTGGGATTATAAGTGGGAACGCCAAACTGCAATCTGTGCAGTCTAACCCTTGGAGCGGATGTTCTGTCTGGGACCATTTTCCCAATCTGGACTCCAGATGTGCTGTGATGCAGGGCTTCATGGTGCTAACTGAGTGTGGACATGGGCAAAACTCAATTTGGTGACATATCCTCTGCTGTTTCTATTACTCTTTTCTTTTAATGTTAGTATATTGAAAGTAAGCTAGGTAATTCTCTAATAAATATTGGTATTATTTGTATTGAACAAGTGGATTATTTTGTTAATAAATCCTTTGAACCTGAGATGAAAGTGAAACTTTTGGCAAAACATGCAGTTATAGTAAAAATTCCACCAAGTTTATTATAGACATACTTACCATACTTTAAAATAGGTAAAACCATTTAGATGAACAACAACAAATTGGGAGAAATCACTCTACTGTATCTTTTTTTTAATTTTTAAATTTTTTATTTATTTATTTTTAAAATTTATTTATTTTAATTAGAGGCTAATTACTTTACAATATTGTATTGGTTTTGCCATACATCAACATGAATCCACCATGGGTATACACGTGTTCCCAATCATGAACCCCCCTCCCACCTCCCTCCCCATACCATCCCTCTGGGTCTTCCCAGTGCACCAGCCCCAAGCATCCTGTATCCTGCATCAAACTTGGATTGGTGATTTGTTTCTTATATGATATTATATATGTTTCAATGCCATTCTCCCAAATCATCCCAGCAATCATAACTAGGACAATATTGATGGAGAAATAAACACATACCTCAGCAAACAAACTAAAGAACACAGACACATACAAAAACGCCAAACTGAATTTTGACAACAGTGGAAAATCTGTGTTATGGAAAAAATCAAGCCCTTCAACAAATGCTAAACGTATTAGATTTTCACAGGCAAATAACGAACCTTAATTTAAACATTATACAAATTAACTAAAAAAAAAAGTAAAACAGATCATGGACTTCAATCAATATAAAGAATAAAATATAAAACTTTCAGGAAAAAAGGAAGAAATCTTTGAGATATAGGCCTAGGTGAAGAGTTTTTATATTTGATCTCAAAGCAAAATCCATGGGAAGAGTTCATCAATTGGACCTCATCTAAATGAGATGTCTGTCTGTGAAAGTGTATGTGAAGAGGTGAAAAAGAACAAGCTATCAATTGGCAGAAAGTATTTCCAAATATCATATCTGACAGAGAACTTAGTATCTAGAATACATTAAAAATTCTGAAAATTCAACAGCTTAAACAAAATTTCAGTTAGAAAATGGGCAAAAGATATGAAAACATTTAGTTGAACAAAACATAAATGGCAAATGAGCATATGCAAATATGTTTACAATCATTTGCCATTAGAGAAATGCAAATTTAAAACACACTAAGATATCATTACCCAGAATAACTAGTAGTAATAATAGCACACTGGTGAGCATGTGCACAAATTAAATTTATTATACATTGCTCATGGAAATGTAACATATTAGAGTCACTCTGAAAAAGAATATAGTGGTTTCTTACAAAATTACAACTTACTGTATATATCATGGGCATTTATTCCAGTAAAATGAGAACTTATTTTCACATAAGGAAAGATGTATGAGAATGTCTCCAGCAGCATTATTTTAAATAGGTGTAAATTGGAGCAGCAAAAATGTCCTTCAAGTGATGAATAAACTAATTTGGAAAACTTAGCAGTGGCCACAGGACTGGAAAAGGTCAATTTTCATTCCAATCCCAAAGAAAGGCAATGCCAAAGAATGCACAAACTACCGCACAATTGCACTCATCTCACATGCTAGTAAAGTGATGCTCAAAATTCTCCAAGCCAGGCTTCAGCAATATGTGAACTGTGAACTTCCACATGTTCAAGCTGGTTTCAGAAAAGGCAGAGGAACAAGAGATTAAATTGCCAACATCCTCTGGATCATCAAAAAAAACAAGAGAGTTCCAGAAAAACATCTATTTCTGCTTTATTGACTATGCCAAAGCCTTTGACTGTGTGGATCACAATAAACTGTGGAAAATTCTGAAAGAGATGTGAATACCAGACCACCTGACTTGTCTCTTGAGAAATTTGCATGCAGGTCAGAAAGCAACAGTTAGAACTGGACATGGAACAACAGACTGGTTCCAAATAGGAAAAGGAGTACATCAAGGCTGTATATTGTCACCCTGCTTATTTAACTTATATGCAGAGTACATCATGAGAAACACTGGGCTGGAAGAAGCACAAGCTGGAATCAAGATTGCCAGGAGAAATAACATTAACTTCAGATATGCAGATGTGACCACCCTTATGGCAGAAAGTGAAGAGGAACTAAAAAGCCTCTTGATCAAAGTGAAAGAGGAGAGTGAAAAAGTTGCCTTAAAGCTCAACATTAAAAAAACGAAGATCATGGCATCTGGTCCCATCACTTCATGGGAAATAGATGGGGAAACAGTGGAAAAAGTGTCAGACTTTATTTTTTTGGTCTCCAAAATCACTGCAGATGGTGATTGCAGCCATGAAATTAAAAGATGCTTACTCCTTGGAAGGAAAGTTATGACCAACCTAGATAGCATATTCAAAAGCAGAGACATTACTTTGCCAACAAAGGTCCGTCTAGTCAAGGCTATGGTTTTTCCAGTGGTCATGTATGGATGTGAAAGTTGGACTGTGAAGAAAGCTGAGCACTGAAGAATTGATGCTTTTGAACTGTGGTGTTGGAGAAGACTCTTGAGAGTCCCTTGGACTGCAAGGAGATCCAACCAGTCCATTCTGAAGGAGATCAGCCCTGGGTGTTCATTGCAAGGACTGATGCTGAAGCTGAAACTCCAATACTTTGGCCACCTTATGTGAAGAGTCAACTCATTGGAAAGGATTCTGATGCTGGGAGGGATTGGGGGCAGGAGGAGAAGGGGACGACAGAGGATGAGATGGCTGGATGGCATCACTGACTCAATGGACATGAGTTTGGGTGAACTCCAGGAGTTGGTGATGTACAGGGAGGCCTTGAGTGCTGCAGTTCACGGGGTCGCAAAGAGCTGGACATGACTGAATGGTCCATCTAGACTGTGGAATATGGCTCAGCAACAATATGAGATGGACTATTGATATATGTAACAATTTAGATGGATCTTAAGGGAGTTATTCTGGGTGAAAAAAGGACAGTGTCAAAAGTTTACATACTGCATGATTTCATTTGCATTGCACTTTTGATATAATAACATTATAGAATTAGAGAGCAGTTTAGTGATAACCAAAGATATGTGAAGTAGGAAGAAAGGTAGGTAGTTGTGCCTATGAAACAGTATCAGGAAAGATCTTTGAAAAGGAACTGTTCTGCATCTTGGACTGTGGGTGGCTCACAAATCTCCATGTGTGATAGATTTGCATTAAAATGCATACACATGTGTACACAATTAAGTACATGCAAAACTGATGAAACCTGAAAATGGATGAGCTTTTATCAATGCTAATTTCTTGTTTGTGATTTTCTGCTATGGTGATGCAAAATATTACCATTGGAATAATTTAAGTACAAGTATATGGAGCGTCTCTGTATTAATTCTTCTATGAATCCATACTTTTCACCAATATTTGCAAAAAATACACTTCACATTAAGAATAAAATTGAGAATTTGCCTGACATCTATTATGAAATCCTCTGAATGAGTACTACGTCAGGACCAAGAATGAGCTTGCAACATGTCTTAGTCTTCCCTTTCATCACATGGGCAAGTGATGATATCCAGGGGCATTCTTAACTATGCAAGAATTAAGGGAAGATACAAGTTTATCTAAAAAAATAGAGGCTTTATGAAGGAATAAGGTAGAAATCTGTACTGTGATTCTCATTAGAAACAGTAAATTTGATTAATCAACTCTATAGGTTATCTCATGAATATGTCTATCAAAGCAAAATTAATAAAAGCAAAGTCTATTAAAGAAAGCAATAGTGTTCTAACTATCTTTGCTATGCTAAGTCACTTCAGTCGTGTCCGACTCTGTGCGACCCCATAGACGGCAGACCAGCAGGCTCCCTCGTCCCTGGGATTCTCCAGGCAAGAACACTGGAGTGGGTTGCCATTTCCTTCTCCAATGCATGAAAGTGAAAAGAGAAAGTGAAGTCGCTCAGTCATGTCCGACTCTTAGCGACCCCATGGACTGCAGCCCACCAGGCTCCTCCATCCATGGGATTTTCCAGGCAAGAGTACTATCTTTAGTTTTGGATAATAGCATGACATCAGTTAGGTATTGTGGGGAGAGAGCAAATTAGCCAAAAACATACATTCAGGTTCTCTCACCCCACGTTTTTTAAATAACGACTATGTAATAGAGGATCTCATTTTTGGCACTGCACATGTGCATCACAAGGTACTCGCTTGGTGGTGTAGTTTGTGGGGTATGCCTGTATAAGCTTCTCCTGGAAAAGCCCTGAAGGGTTGTACGTGATTATATTGCGTGATGTTATGTCTGCTGCTATGGATGCTGCACCAGCCAGGAGAGAATAAACGCGTCTGCAGTTCCTACTGGCTCCTCTCCTTTTCTTCCAGCTTCTTAGCTCATGCCTTGCCTACCACGGATTCAGCGAACAGTGCTGCACAGTGAGATACAGCAAGATAATTGGTGCTGTGAGAGGGATCGGTGATACAGGTATGAAGTTTGCTCATGTGAAAGCACAGTACTCCCCAACTAAAATTTATAATCAATGTGTATGCTATATCTAGATGTTTAATTCCAGTTTACTGAGTGAAAGTATGAAGCAAAGGGTTCAGGGATGATGAACTTTAATAAGCAAATGATTATTTTTTTGGACTTCAGAAGTTGGTTAGGTGCTTAGGCTGCTGCTGCTAAGTCACTTCAGTCGTGTCCGACCCTGTGCAACCCCATAGATGGCAGCCCACCAGGCTCCCCCGTCCCTGGGATTCTCCAGGCAAGAACACTGGAGTGGGTTGTCATTTCCTTCTCCAATGCATGAAGGTGAAAAGTGAAAGTGAAGTCGCTCAGTCCTGTCCAACCCTCAGCGATCCCATGGACTGCAGCCTTTGCTTAGTAAAAATTCTTCTCCAGTAAATTTGAAAGTTTTGCCATTAAGTGAAATACTAGCAAATATATGTCCTCTAGGGAGAAGATGATATAATGATGATCATCTGTTCATTTACTTTTTCTGAATGGGCAAACATCAAAGCCTGCCTCCCTTTTACTTGAAAGTAAAAGTAGAATACAAGTTGAAAATGGCTTTATAACGAGAGTGGATAGAAATGAGTCACTCTCTGGGCACAAGAATGTGTTCCAGAAGCATGGAGATCTTTCTTGTATCTGTTAAATAGTGACTATGTGGAAGTTCATAATGGCTATTGAACTTATTCATTCCTGAATTTATTTACATATGCAATATTTCATCTAGTGATGTAACATCATCTTTTGAGTATGTTCCAAAAAATCCTACAAGTCATGAATGTCAATTCATGAATGAATTGAATCCTAAAAGTCATGAATGTCAATTCTTATAGAATTCAAAAATTAGTGATGCAACTGATACTCAAGTAACAGCAAAACCACACTGTGCTAGTTAAGGGTCAGCATAGGAATTTCTCTACTTGTCATGAGTTTGTTCTCTTCCCTTTATTGGATCCTCCTCCTGACATTAGTTGCTGGGAGGGAAGGGTTAGCTTAGGAGACAGAGAGAATTGAGAACTAAAGTGATTACTTGTCAGTTTTCTAGCCCTTTCTCCCCAACAAATATTAATTGTACATGCAGGTCTGTGTCCTAAGTCTCTTCAGTCATGTCTGAGTTTTTGCAACCCTATGGACTGTAGCCTGTTAGGCTCCTCTGTCCATGGGATTCTCCAGGTAAGGATACTGGAGTGAGTTGCCATAGCCTCCTCAGACAAGACTCAGAGACTTCACTTTCACTTTTCACTTTAATGCATTGGAGAAGGAAATGGCAACCCACTCCAGTGTTCTTGCCTGGAGAATCCCAGGGACGGGGGAGCCTGGTGGGCTGCCGTCTATGGGGTCGCACAGAGTCGGACACGACTGAAGCAACTTAGCAGCACCTCCAGGTCGTCTTCCTGACCCAGGGATTGAAAATGCATCTCTTATGTCCCTTGCATTAGCAGTCAGGTTCTTGACCACTAGTGCCAGCTGGGAAGACCAGAATGTATATAATTGTTTGTTATTAATTTATTTAGCAAACATTTATGGAACATTTATCACAATAGAGGTATTCCACTATTATTAACAAATATAGCTTCAAAAATCTCATTTATTCAAAGTCATTATTCTTGTTCTCAAAGCATTATATCTTGAATGTTGAAATTAAGAGGATATAAGTATACATATGCCAACAAATTCCACAACCTAGAAAAAATGAACATGTTTCTAGAAACACAGAGTCCACCAAACCCGAATCAAGATGAAATATATAATTTGAACAGACTGATCAGTAAAACTGAAATAGAACCTGTAAAAGAAGAAAAGAAAAGAACATCTCTCTATAAACAAAGTTCAGGATCAGATGGCTCCACAGGCAAATTCTAACAAGCATACAAAGAAGAAATCATACCCATCCATCTCAAACACTTCCAAAAGATCGACAACATAAAGTGTCTCCTAAAGATGATCACCCTGATATCAAATCAGACAAAGACACTACCAAAAAAGAAAAGTACAACCTGATATAAGCATGTGTATGGCTTTTTATGTAAACAGTAATGCCATTAATCAGACAAAATTAAAATTCAAAATTTTCTGTAAGTTTTGGAAAACACACTCAGCATATTAACTTTCAGAATGTAAATTATCTTGACTAAATAGAGTTAAAACTCATGTTTGCTGAACATCTATTATATGCAAACCTTCCTGCTCAGTGTTTTAGATTCAGTCCTCTGGCAGTGGTATTGATAGCTACGTTTTAAGGAAGAATGAGTTTATGTGATTTGATATATAACTTTACTGACACACAGGGAAGTAAATGGCAGAGTAAGGAACTGGACTAAGGATTTGCTGTTTCTACACTACATTGTTTGCATTAAGCCACTGAGACTGGACACTCAAACTTATTCTGAAGGTGGTATGAGTAAAGAAACTGTACACTGAAGAATCTTTAAAGAGATTGATTTGACTGGAGGATAGGATCCTTGGGAATGGGATTGGGGGAGACTGGGTGGGTGAAAGAGACAGGAATGGGATGATGGACGGCTTTCCAAATCAGACTAAAGAAGAGGTAGGAGGTGTCCCTCTATAAGCTTTCAGAAGTCAGAGAAGACATGGGTGGAGTGATGCGTGAAGGCATAGTGGTCTTGGACAGGACAGGTACCTTTCCTTGAGACTAGAGGGGAGGTGAAGAGGATAACTTATAATACTTTTTAACTTTTTATTTTATATTGGAGCATAGGCAATTAACAACACTGTGATAGTTTCAGGTGTACAACAAAGCCACTCAAAAATACATATACATATACTCATTCTTCCCCAAACTTCCCTCTCATCCAGGCTGCCAAACAATATTGGACAGCACATAATATTAAATATTGAATTGATCAGGGAATAAATGGATATATTTTAAATTTTAGATGGAATTATCCTTTTGTTTTAACTGAAAAAATTTGTATTATGCTTTAAAAGGAATATTGCCAGTTATATAACTGATATATCCCCTCTTTTTCAGATTCTATTCTCATATAGGTCATTGGAGTATACTGAGTAGAGTTTCTTTTGCTATTTAGTAGGTTCTTACTAGTTATCTATTATACATATAGTAGAGAATATATGTCAATCTCAATCATCCAATAAATACCTCACACAGCATTGCAAGTCAACTATAACACAAAAATTAAACTTTAAAAAGCATAGTATATTTCATTAATATATTTTATCATTTAAAAATTTAAATTTAAGTTGAATTGACCTTATATTCCATTTAAAACATTACGCACCTGTTCATTTTTGTTATTCAATGACATCAACTCAAATCTTGAAAGCCGTTTTAGTTTCAGATTTTATCTAGTTTGTTTCTTAATGTTTATAAGTTATTTCTACTCATGGTTTGCTTGGCCCTCAAATTATTTTCTTATCAATATCAGTTCAGTTCAGTCTCTCAGTCTTGTCCAACTCTTTGTGACAGGCTTCCCTGTCCATCACCAACTTCTGGACCTATTCAAACTCATGTCCACCAAGTCAGTGATGCCATCCAACCATCTCGTCCTCTGTCTTCAATCTTTCTCCTTCTCCTTCCAATCTTCAATCTTTCCCAGCATCAGGGTCTTTTTAAATCAGTCAGCTCTTCACATCAGTGGCCAAAGTATAGGAGTTTCAGCTTCAACATCTGTCCTACCAATGAATATTCAGGACCGATTTCCTAAAGGATGGATTGGATGGATCTCCTTGTAGTCCAAGGGACTCTCAAGAGTCTTCTCCAACACTACAGTTCAAAAATATCAATTCTTCAGCGATCAGCTTTCTTTATAATCCAACTCTCACATCCATACATGACTACTGGAAAAACCATAGCTTTTACTAGATGGACCTTTTTTTAGCAAAGTACTATCTCTGCTTTTTAATATGCTGTCTAGGTTTGTCTAGTGGAGGTGATGGAATTCCAATTGAGCTATTTCCAATCCTGAAAGATGATGCTGTGAAAGTGTTGCACTCAATATGCCCAACAAATTTGGAAAACTCAGCAGTGGCCACAGGACTGGAAAAGGTCAGTTTTCATTCCAATCCCAAAGAAAGGCAATGCCAAAGAATGCTCAAACTACCTCACAATTGCACTCATCTCACATGCTAGTAAAGTAATGCTCAAAATTCTCCAGGCCAGGCTTCAGCAATATATGAACCACGAACTTCCAGATGTTCAAGCGGGTTTTAGAAAAGGCAGAGGAACCAGAGATCAAACTGCCAACATCCACTGGATAATCAAAAAAGCAAGAGAGTTCCAGAAAAACATCTATTTCTGCTTTATGGACTATGCCAAAGCCTTTGACTGTGTGGATCACAATAAACTGTGGAAAATTCTGAAAGAGATGGGAATACCAGACCGCCTGACCTGCCCCTTGTATGCAGGTCAGGAAGCAACAGTTAGAACTGGACATAGAACAACAGACTGGTTCCAAATAGGAAAAGGAGTACGCCAAGGCTGTATATTATCATCCTGTTTATTTAACTTCTATGCAGAATACATCATGAGAAACGCTGGACTGGAGGAAAAAAGCTGAAATCCAGATTGCTGGGAGAAATATCAATAACCTCAGATATGCAGATGACACCACCCTTATGGCAGAAAGTGAGGAGGAACTAAAAAGCCTCTTGATGAAAGTGAAAGTGGAGAGTGAAAAAGTTGGCTTAAAGCTCAACATTCAGAAAACGAAGATCATGGCATCTGGTCCCATCACTTCATGGGAAATAGATGGGGAAACAGTGGAAACAGTGTCAGACTTTATTTTTCTGGGCTCCAAAATCACTGCAGATGGTGACTGCAGCTATGAAATTAGAAGATGCTTACTCCTTGGAAGGAAAGTTATGACCAACCTAGATAGCATATTCAAAAGCAGAGACATTACTCTGCCAACAAAGGTCCGTCTAGTCAAGGCTATGGTTTTTCCTGTGGTCATGTATGGATATGAGAGTTGGACTGTGAAGAAGGCTGAACACCGAAGAATTGATGCTTTTGAGCTCTGGTGTTGGAGAAGACTCTTGAGAGTCCCTTGGACTGCAAGGAGATCCAACCAGTCCATTCTGAAGGAGATCAGCCCTGGGATTTCTTTGGAGGGAATGATGCTGGAGCTGAAACTCCAGTACTTTGGCCACCTCATGTGAAGAGTTGACTCATTGGAAAAGATTCTGATGCTGGGAAGGATTGGGGGCAGGAGGAGAAGGGGACGACAGAGGATGAGATGGCTGGATGGCATCACTGACTCGATGGACGTGGGTCTGGGTGAACTCCGGGAGTTGGTGATGGACAGGGAGGCCTGGTGTGCTGCGATTCAAGGGGTCGTGAAGAGTTGGACATGACTGAGTGACTGAACTGAACTAGGTTTGTCATAGCTTTTCTTCCAAGGAGCAAGTGTCTTTTAATTTCATGGCTGCAGTCACCATATGCAGTGATTTTGGAGCCCCTCAAAAATAGTCTCTCACCATTTCCATTGTTCCCCCATCTACTTGCCATGAAGTGATGGGAACGGATGCCATGATCTTAGTTTTCTGAATGTTGAATTTTAAGTCAAATTTTTCACTCTCCTCTTTTACTTTCATCAGGAGGCTCTTTAGTTCCTCTTCACTTTCTGCCATAAGGATGGTGTCATCTGAGGTTATTGATATTTCTCCCAGCAACTTTGATTTCAGCTTGTGCTTCAACGAGCCCAGCATTTCACATGATGTTCTCCGCATATGTTAAATAAGCAGGGTGACAATATACAGCATTGATGTACTCCTTTCCCAATTTTGAACCAGTCCATTGTGCCACGTCTAGTTCTAACTGTTGCTTCTTGATTTGCATACAATTTTCTCAGGAGGCAGGTCAGGTGGTCTGGTATTCTCGTCTCTTTCAGAATTTTCCACAGTTTGTTGTGATCCACACAGTCAAAGGCTTTGGCATAGTCAATAAAGCAGAAATAGATGTTTTTCTGGAACTCTCTTGTTTTTTCGATGATCCAGTGGATTTTGGCAATTTAATCCCTGGTTCCTCTCCTCTTTCCAAATCCAGCATGAACATCTGCAAGTTCACAGTTCATGTACTATTGAAGCCTGGCTTGGATAATTTTGAGCATTACTATGCTAGCCTGTGAGATGAGTACAATTGTGCAATAATTTGAACATTCTTTGCCATTGCCTTTCTTTGGGATTGGAATGAAAACTGACCTTTTCCAGTCCCATGGTCACTGCTGAATTTTCCAGATTTGCTGTTATATTGAGGTCAGCACTTTCACAGCATCATCTTTTAGGATTTGAAATAGCTTAACTGGAATTCCATCACCTGCACTAGCTTTGCTCGTAGTGATGCTTCCGAAGGCCCACTTGACTTCACATTCCAGGATGTCTGGCTCTAGGTAAGTGATCACACCATTGTGATTATCTGGGTCATGAAAATATATCCTATCAATAAAATCTCCCTTTAAATTTTCTTAAGATAGTTTACTCTTTCATCTTTCTTTTTACATAGTTTATGTCTTTTTATGTACTTCTAAATTGAAAAGGACTTACTGAAACTCTTCGGCTTTTACTTGGAACATTTTTTTTTTTTGGTAAAGTATGGATTCTTTAATTTTTGTGTGCCTGCTCAGCTGCTTTCATTTTTGGCTGGAATATATGTGCATAATTAAGAAGTGATTTCTCTTCTTCTTGTTCAAATGTAATGTTGGCAGCTCCTTCTTGACATTTTAAATACTTTAATATGCTCTCACCTCATTTTGCTGAGGCCTGTTCTACTGTCAACTGCAATTTGACAGTTAGGCACCAATTCCAGGGCCTTATATTCATCAAGAATGTTGATCACTTCCCTGCAGCTGTCTTCACCATGTGTTAGAAAAATGAGTTTGGAATCCTCTGGAGATTTAGATAAGTGTCCTGCCTCACAGTGACTCCTTCTCCTTATGGGGCGTCCGCATCATGCAAACAGTTGTTTTGTGTCTTGAGTCATTTAATTCACTTAATATAAGTAAAACTTGGTTATCTTTCTCTTGTTGATACCCTGAGTGTCTCTAAGGCCTCTTGGTGCTTTGATTTTGGAGTGTCATGTTAAACTTACCTTAATCTGCACACTTTCCCTTACATTTGCTTCCCTTCCCATAGGAAAAGAATAATGATATCCAGAGAACTGCCCCAAGAATAGCAACTAGAGAAGTGAGGACAAGTTCTACCTCAATCTTTTGCTTATCTCATCAGCCAAAAAAAAAAAAAAATTGTATCCAAGTTGCCTTTGGACTAGGGGCTGAGGATGTTAGTAATAAATGTCATTGCTGGGCTTGCGTGTGAACTGTGAGTTCTGCTGGGTTTGAGATGAAGCATTTGGCATCTAAAAGGCTGAAGAAACTCCCTTTGATAAGAATCTTCCATGTTACAGTATTATTTGCATTCCTGGATTCTTTCTTTTTTGGACAATCTGCTGTCAGTTAAATTCAGCTCAGTTCAGTTCAGTTCAGTTGCTCAGTCGTGTCCGACTCTTTGTGACCCCATGAATTGCAGCACACCAGGCCTCCCTGTCCATCACCAACTCCTGGAGTTCACCCAAACTCATATCCATCGAGTCGGTGATGCCATCCAGCCATCTCATCTTTTGTCATCCCCTTTTCCTCCTGCCCCCAATCCCTCCCAGCATCAGAGTCTTTTCCAATGAGTCAACCCTTTGCATGAGGTTGCCAAAATATTGGAGTTTCAGCCTTAGCATCAATCCTTCCAAAGAACACCTAAGACTGATCTCCTTTAGAATGGACTGGTTGGATCTCCTTGCAGTCCAAGGGACTCTCAAGAGTCTTCTCCAACAGCAGAGCTCAAAAGCATCAATTCTTCGGTGCTCAGCTTTCTTCACAGTCCAACTTTCACATCCATACATGACCACTGGAAAAACCATAGCCTTGACTAGACAGACCTTTGTTGGCAAAGTAATGTCTCTGCTTTTCAATATGCTATCTACGTTGGTCATAACTTTTCTTCCAAAGAGTAAGCATCTTTTAATTTCATGGCTGCAGTCACCACCTGCAGTGATTTTGGAGCCCCCCAAAATAAAGTTTCACTGTTTTCACTGTCTCCCCATCTATTTCCCATAAAGTGATGGGACCAGATACCATGATCTTTGTTTTCTGAATGTTGAGCTTTAAGCCAACTTTTTAAATTATTTCCCTCTAAATAGATGTGCTGAAGCCCTAACCTCCTAGACCTGTGACTATGGCCTTTTTGGAAATAGTGTGTTTGCAGATAATCAATTAATCAAGTTGAGTCACACTTAAATAAAGTGACTCTAAGTCCAACAAGCAATACAATGAGAAAGAGATATGGAGAACATAGGGATAAGACAACCATAGAAACTATAGCCCAGAATCATAATGGTGCTACCACAAACCAAGAAACTCATTGAAGCACCACTAGATGGGAGAAGCAAAAAAGGATCCTTCCTTAGAAGCCTTCAGAGAAAACATGGCTGTGGGAACATTTTGACTTTGGACGTCTAGCCTTCAGACCATGAGACGGTGATTTTCTCTTGTTTTGTCTCTGTTTGTGATCATTTGTCACAGCAGCCTTGGTAAATCAGTGCGATCCAGGTGGTTTCCCAGAATGGGACACAGCACCAGTCATGTTGAAAACCTTGAGTTCAGTAACATCAGTATCAGTGTTTCAGGTTTGACTCGCTGTGGATGAACTTGAATAACCAACATAAGTCCTTGGAAAGTAAAATGGAAATAGCCAATCTCGGGCCATATAAATTGAGAAAAACCTATGTGAAGTGATGAGACTTCTGCCTGATTTATTCAAGAAAGTACCAATAAAAGGCCTACAGCTTCAGATGGGATTAATCAGGCTTCGTCCACAAAATATTAGGAAAATTAAATAAATACAGAGAATATTGTTGGCACATAGTTCTTTTTTTTTTAGTTTCCCTTTATTTTAGCCACCACATTTCTAAAATTACAATTATAGAGCTTGTATACATTCATTAAATAGTTGTATAATGTTTATCTAGCATGTATTAGATATTGTACACCCCCCCCCAACAGGGTTAGATAGATTTAACAGACTAGGATAGTTAGTAGATTTAACAAGCTTAGCCTCTGACCTTATGAAGTTTGCACTCTGTTGGGGGGCAGCTGACAGAAAATAAAAATAATAAAATCAAGAAAGCACACATTTTAATTATAACCTGTGAAACATACACTTCACCCAAAAAGAGGGTTTCCAAAAGAGAATGAGTTCTTTTTTTTTCCAGAAAAGAACTTCCTGATACTGTGGCATTTAAGCCAATATTTGAAGGGTAAGAGGGAACTTATTCTTGTTTAATAGAACTGTTTAACAGAACTGTAACAGCATGCATGCAGTCTTTGAACTGAGAAGGAAGATGCTCTCACAAATAGGGAACATGGCAAGAGCCTAGCATTTAAGGAGGAGTGGGCTGGATGATCTTCTGGACTTCAGCCAGAGTCAAAGAACACAGGAACAAAGACTGGCCTCAACAAAGACTAGGCTTTAATAGAGTGATATTCCTTGAAATATTTAAGTAGAGACATTTGCTCAGTTTACTAAGAGCTTCCTGACAATGTGACATTTAAGCCAGTATCTGAAGGATAAGTGGGAACTGACCTTGAGAAAAGTCATGGATGCATCTTTAACAGAAAGGTAACAGTATGGATGAAGGCTTAGTTTCATGCATGAAATTAAGCCCTGTTTTGCTCAAGGGTCAACTGTATTGATTAAAGCAATTGCTGTTATTACATTTTCTAAGAGAAGAGTAGATTTGAGAAAGACAGGGGAGGAAATCAAGATCCCAACAAGATGGCTATTGTAGCAAGTCACCAAGAAGCGGCAGCATGTTTGGAAAATATGGTGGCAGATGGATTTAAATAACAACAAATGAGATATTCTTAAGAGCCTGATATGATTGGGCTTGTTGAAGATTTGATTGACAGAAGGAGAAGCTTGAAAGATTACTTCTCTGTTTGGGGGCTTAAATAGCTGAGTGAGTGGGCTTTTATTTCCTGAGAACTAAATTGGAGATGACTGGGAGAGAATAGGTTGGGGAGGGGAGTTACCTTTGAAGTATGTTATTTTGGGTTGTCTAGACTTCCCTGGTGGCTCAGACGGTAAAAGCGTCTGCTTACAATGCGGAAGACCCAGGTTCAATCCCTGTGCTGGGAAGATCCCCTGGAGAAGGAAATGGCAACCCACTCCAGTATTCTTGTCTGGAAAATCCCATGGACAGAGGAGCCTGGTAGGTTAGAGTCCATGGGATCGCAAAGAGTCAGACATGACTGAGTAACTTCAATAGTCACTAGACGTCAAAGAGGACATTCTGGATACACATAAGAGAAGGGAAATGGGACACCAACATCAGACACTAAATATGGAAAGAAAAGCTTATCCAGAAGGAGAATAGAAAGAGAAAGAAATTGAGGGTTCTCAACTGAGAATGATAATGAGATACATTTAGTTTTGGGGTAAAGAAACCAGAAGAGGGTGGTCTGGAAGTAAACCAGAAGAATGCATCATTGGAGAACTCAACCAAGTTGACTACTGTGGAAAAGCTCATATGTGTCAACTCTGTCAAAGCTGCAGATGAATGGGGAGAAAAGTGGTTTATACAAGGAGAGGGTGTGGAGAAAAGGGAATTGGAGGGAATTCCTTGAAGGGATACATTGGAGGAATCTAATAACATTGTTGGAAGCAATGTAAATAGGTGTAGCAGCCACTAAGGTGAACAGTATGGAGGTTCCTCAAAAAACGAAAAATGGGGTTGCCATATTATCCTGCATATGCATGCCTGGGCATATATCCCAACAAAACTATAATTTGAAAACAATGTAAATGTCCATCAATAGATAAATGGTCAAAGAAGATGTGGTACATATATACAATGGAATATTATGCAGCCATAAAAAAGATTGACATAATGTTGTTTGCAGCAACATGGATGGGCCTAGAGATCACCATAGTGAGTGTCGTAAGTCAGACAGAGAGAGACGAGTGCTATCTATCTCTCATATGTGGATCTAAAATATGACACAGTGAACTTATCTAAGAAGTAGAAACAGACTAGCAGACTTAGAGAACAGACTTGTGGTTGCAAAGAGGGGTTGGTGCGTGAAGGACTGGGAGTTTGGGATTAGCAGATCCAAATTATTGCATATAGAATGGATGAACAACAAGGTACTACAGGGTAGCATTGGAACTATATTCAATATCCTGTGATAAACCATAATGGAAAAGAATATCTATCTATTTATAGATAGATACATATACATGTTAATCATTCAACTATACTTTAGTTATTTGGTAAAGTAGGGAGAGAGACCTTACAGGTATATTCACTTCATATACATGACACCTGTGAATCTATACTTTCCTGTATGTATATTTGTTATAATACTTGAATATATATCATAAGAATTAGGAGTGAAACTGGGGGAGAAAAGTCTGCAGACTGCTCAGTGCACTACCTTGAGAATTGGGCTGATAACACCACTACTCAGTGCTCTACCTCAGAGCAAAACTCCAACACACCACTCTAGATGGACTATTGTTGAGTGCTGGTCCTCTGAGAGCCACAGAAGTCCCTCTGTGCTTCCAGGAAAGCTGAACCAGTTCCAGGGAGTTTACACCCAGCAGATTGCCCCACCCAGAGGGGCCTGGGAAGGAGCAGGAAAGGGCATCCACTGTCCAGGATGGTCTACTTGGGGAATATTCACCCCTGCTCCATGTGTGGGGTACCAGGGAGGCACACCCCAAAAAGTACCAAATGCAGTGTGATGAAGCATTAGAGATGCAAGGGGTACCCTCACCCAGTCTCAGGGAATCAAGGGACTGAGCTGGCAGGTAGAGAGGTGATGTTTAATGGAGTGCAGACTGAGTCAAAAGGATGAAAATTTATTACTTCAGAGAAGTGGGGGAGACCAGGAGACGCTCTACTCTTGACCTCCTAAGTTCCCAGAAATATAAATATGTGGAAAACAAACAATATAAAATTTTTAAAAATACCAGCTAAGCCACCAGGGGAGCACAAGAATACTGGAGTGAGTAGATTCTCCCCTCTCCTGTGGGTCTTCCCAACCGAACCAGGGTCTCCTACATTGCAAGTGGCTTCTTTACCAGTTGATCTACCAGGGAAGACAAAAAAAAAAAAAATATATATATATATATATGTATATAAAGGGAAAGATATAGGATAATCTGATCAAATTTCTGTAATGTCAACATAGTGTATGCTATGCTAAGTCACTTCAGTCGTGTCCGACTCTGTGCGACCCCATAGACGGCAGCCACCAGGGATTCTCCAGGCAAGAACACTGGAGTGGGTTGCCATTTCCTTCTCCAATGCATGAAAGTGAAAAGTGAAAGCGAAGTCGCTCAGTCACGTCCGACTCCCAGCAACCCCATGGACTGCAGCCCACCAGGCTCCTCCGTCCATGGGATTTTCCAGGCAAAAGTACTTGAGTGGGGCACCATTGCCTTCTACCAATAAACAGGTCAGGACCTAAGGGAATTTTGCTCATTACATTAAAAATAAAACTTTATATATATATATATATATATACACACACACACACACACACACACACATACATATACACACATATAACATTTTTGTTGTTATTTAGTTGCTAAGTCATCTGTTTGAAACCCCATGGACTGTAGCTCACCAGGCTCCTCTGTCCATGGGATTTCCCTGGCAAGAATCCTAGACTAGGTTGCCATTTTCTTCTCCAGGGGATCGTCCCAACCAAGGGATGAAACCTACGTCTCCTGCATTGGCAGGCAGACTCTTTGCCACTGAGCTACCAGGGAGCCCCCTACATATGTAATATACATTTATATATTATATGATAATAATATAATATCATTTATATTATATAATATCATACTGAGAAATCAAGTGTCTGGCAAATTTTAAATTGCTATACCAGTGTCTTAAATTTAAGGGTAAAAAAAATAACAGAATTTTTTTCAGTGAAAAAAATAACTGAACCCAGATATCAGAAGTAAATGGCTTTTAACCAGTAATTAATGCAATAACCTTTGGAAGAAGTTTCACCTGCAAAATTAATTCAATATGGGTTAAATATGAGTTTTGACATTAAAAAGAATGGAAGTTCAAAGACCATTAATAACAACTAAAATAAATGACAGTGTCTTCAGGAAGGAAGTATTTAATTAAGTGTCACAGAGGCCAACAATACATCTGATATTAATTAACTCCTTAATTAATTATATGATGAAAGGAATAGGCTTCAAGTAAATGCAATTTCATGTTGATGGGTAATGAAGAGTGGTGACGACATTAGTAAAGATGGAAGATGGAAGCTGACCTAAAGGAATGAGTTAAAGTAGTCTCATTTTACAAAGAAATATTTGCTGTTTGAAGGACAAAATTAGGCAAAGAACATAACCTAATATGCTGGAATTTGAAAGATCAGTGCAATTATTTATGAGACATGTTTATATATCGAGCTAAAAGAAAAGACATGCGATTGAATTTGTTGTCAGATGACAAACCTGAACTAACTCAGGTTAAATCAAGGGTCTTAGCATAACTTATGTGTCAGATAAAGCTTATGTCTGTATTTAGGTATCAGCTTACTATTTAAAGATATGGTGGTGCTTGTGGCAAAGAATCTGCCTGCCAGTGCTGGAGACGCAAGAGATGTGGGTTCAATCCATGGGTCAGGAAGATATACTGGAGAAGGAAATGGCAATCCACTTCAGTATTCTTGCCTGGGAAATTCCATTGACAGAGGAGCCTAGCTGGCTGCAGTCGATGTAACCACAGAGTCAGACAAGACCGAGCGACTGAGCACACCTACTATTGAAGGCTATAAAATCTTAGGTTAGCAAAGTGCTGACTTCTATGAGTTCTTATAAAATACATGCAGCAGAGAAGGACATAGAGGCGGTGCTGGGCTCCGGTTCTGCAGTGGTGCATGTGTGCATAGTGTGTAGGAGCCTGGAGGAGGATACTCCTCAGCTCTACCCGTAGGTGACCACGCACCAATGAACAGGGGTATCTGTATCTTTCCGATACTTCTGAGCACAAATTCCACCCAGTGATGAAATTTTCATTGCTACCAGCCTGGGTCAGGCCACTTTCCACTCCTACTTTCCACTCTTATCCTGAACACTATCCTCCACCAGGGCTCAGAATGATCTTTTGAAAACTAACAGAGTGTGTCAAACCCCAGTGCAATACTGTCTTCAGCCTCATGCCTCGCACACAGCAAAGCCAGGGAGGGTGACCAGATCCCATCCTTCTGTTTTTGCTCTCCCTTCATCCTTCCTCTTGTATGCTAAGTACATTTCTCACGTTGGGGCTCTTTGCACTGCCTCTTATCACCTTCTGGAACATTCTTCTCACAGGCAGCCACACTGAGCTCCGCATATGAGGTTTTGGATGAAATGCACATTCTAAATAGGACTGTTCTCATGTTCTATTTATAATTACAATACTCATCAGCACACCTAATTCCAATTCTCTATGTAAATTTCTTCATACAAAAGTGTCTGCTAATATTTTTTATTGAAATATGGTTGATTTACAATGTTATATTAATTTCAGGTGTACAGTATAGTGATTCAATATTTTTATAGATTATATTCCATTTAAAGTTATAAAATATGAGCTATGTTTCCTGTGTTGTACATCATGGTACCTCATTTATTTGTACCTCTTAAGTCTCTACTCCAATTTTGCTCCTCCCCCTTCCCTCATCCCTTTTCTAGCTGCTGATTTGTTCCCTGTAATTATAAATCTCTTTCTGTTTTGTTACATTCATTTGCTTGTTTTACTTTTTAGATTCCATGTATAAGTGAAAACACACAGTGTTTATCTTTCTCTGTCTGACTTCATTAAATGCAGTACCTTCCAGATCCATCCATGTTGTTCAAAATGGAAATAGTTCATTCCTTTTTATGGTTGCATAATATTCTAATATATATATATAATATTATATATATATATACATGTTATATACATACTATATACACACACACACACAATTTGCTTCTGTATCTTGGTTATTACAAGTAATGCCACTATGAAATTAGGGTGCAGATATCAATTAAAATTAGTGTTTTCATTTCCTTTGGCTATATACCCAGGAGTAGAATTGCTGGATCATAAGGTGATTTCATTTTTAATTTTCTGAGACCCTCTATACTATTTTCTGCAGTGACTGCACCAGTTCACTTTCCCATTGTGTTGCCATATCATCCTGGTGACCACACCAGTCGTCTCATTGTTCCTCACTGTGCACACTGTTCAACTGCTCGTTGAACTCACAGTAGGCAAAGTGTGGATGGAGAAGCTGAAAGAAAACTCAAGGAGTCACAGGAACTGCACACACATTTATTTTTTTCCTTACTGGCATAGCAGCCGTAGCAACAGACACACTATATTCTCTCTTCTCATGGTTGACCCCGTGGGCACAGCCATAATGTTGCTTGAATGCAGCCATAACTTGGTTCCGGTGCAGCTGTAACCCAGCCATAATGCAGACGCAAGGGCTTTTCAGGTGGAGCTTATATATGTTTACAGAACAAAAGTGGCCCGAGGCCAACTGGGTACATCCTGAGGTGCATACGCAGTACTATAGGTGATCTCAGCTGCTATGTAATCATGTGTGCACAAAACATGGGATGGAAGCAAGAGGCCATGGTGCACGAGAACCTGACCATGGCCATTGTGGCTAATTTGCTCTTTCCCTACATCTGCCAATAGTTCAAAAGGGTTCCCTTCCCTCCACATCTTCACCAATACTAATTTTGCTTACACTGTATCTCAAGCACTTAAAATGACACCTTAAAATGGCACAGATACTTAATAAATATTTTTCAGTGAATAAGTAAATGCAGAAGAGAAAGGATAAAAGTGTTGGATGATGCCATCCCCACACCCGAGGCCAGGGGAGGCGGCCGGGAGGACCAACCTCATGTCCAAGGAGCCATGGCTGCCCGGGCGCAGGAGGGCCTAGAGGCGCTATCCCACGTTGAAGGTCAGGAAGGGTGGCAGTGAGGAGATACCCCTCATCCAAGGTAAGGAGCAGCGGCTGCGCTTTGCTGGAGCAACCGTGAAGAGATACCCTACACCCAAGGTAAGAGAAACCCAAGTAAGATGGTAGGTGTTGCAAGAGGGCATCAGAGGGCAGACACACTGAAACCATACTCACAGAAAACTAGTCAAACTAATAACACTAGGACTACGGCCTTGTCTAACTCAATGAAACTCAGCCATGCCATGTGGGGCCACCCAAGACGGACAGGTCATGGTGGAGAGGTCTGACAGAATGTGGTCCACTGGAGAAGGGAATGGCAAACCACTTCAGTATTCTTGCCTTGAGAAACCCACGAACAGTATGAAAAGGCAAAATGATAGGATACTGAAAGAGGAACTCACCAGGTCAGTAGGTGCCCAATATGCTACTGGAGATCAGTGGAGAAATAACTCCAGAAAGAATGAAGGGATAGAGCCAAAGCAAAAACAATACCCAGATGTGGATGTGACTGGGGATAGAAGCAAGGTCCGATGCTGTAAAGAGCAATATTGTATAGGAACCTGGAATGTCAGGTCCATGAATCAAGGCAAATTGGAAGTAGTCGAACAAGAGCTGGCAAGAGTGAATGTCGACATTCTAGGAATCAGCGAACTGAAATGGACTGGTATGGGTGAATTTAACTCAGATGACCATTATATCTACTCCTGTGGGCAGGAATCCCTCAGAAGAAATGGAGTAGCCATCGTGGTCAACAAAAGAGTCCGAAATGCAGTACTTGGGTGCAATCTCAAAAACGACAAAATGATCTCTGTTCATTTCCAAGGCACACCATTCAATATCACAGTAATCCAAGTCTATGTCCCAACCAGTAACACTGAAGAAGCTGAAGTTGAATGATTCTATGAAGACCTCCAAGACGTTTTTGAACTAATACCCCCAAAAGATGTCCTTTTCATTATAGGGGACTGGAAGGCAAAAATAGGAAGTCAAGAAACACCTGGAGTAACAGGCAAATTTGGCCTTGGAAAACAGAATGAAGCAGGGCAAAGACTAATAGAGTTTTGCCAAGAAAATGCACTGGTCATAGCAAACACACTCTTCCAACAACACGAGAAGACTCTATACATGGACATCTATACATGACTCTATACATGACAGCAGATGGTCAACACTGAAATCAGATTGATTATATTCTTTGCAGCCAAAGATGAAGAAGCTCTATACAGTTAGCAAAAACAAGACCAGGAGCTGACTGTGGCTCAGGTCATGAACTCCTTATTGCCAAATTCAGACTTAAATTGAAGAAAGTAGGGAAAACCACTAGACCATTCAGGTATGACCTAAATCAAATCCCTTATGATTATACAGTGGAAGTGAGAAATAGATTTAAGGGCCTAGATCTAAT
>NW_011494702.1:459547-477879 GCF_000754665.1 Bison bison bison
CTTCTTCAGTGATCAATGCAAAGAAATAGAGGAAAACAACAGAATGGGAAAAACTAGAGATCTCTTCAAGAAAATTAGAGATACAAAGGGAACATTTCATGCAAAGATGGGCTGGATAAAGGACAGAAATGGTATGGACCTAACAGAAGCAGAAGATATTAAGAAGAGGTGGCAAGAATACACAGAAGAACTGTACAAAAAAGATCTTCATGACCCAGATAATCACGATGGTGTGATCACTGACCTAGAGCCAGACATCCTGGAATGTGAAGTCAAGTGGGCCTTAGAAAGCGTCACTACGAACAAAGCTAGTGGAGGTGATGGAATTCCAGTTGAGCTATTTCAAATCCTGAAAGATGATGCTGTGAAAGTGGTGCACTCAGTATGCCAGCAAATTGGAAAAACTCAGCAGTGGCCACAGGACTAGAAAAGGTCAGTTTTCATTCCAATCCCAAAGAAAGGCAATGCCAAAGATTGCTCAAGCTACCACACAATTGCACTCATCTCACATGCTAGTAAAGTAATGCTCAAAGTTCTCCAAGCCAGGCTTCAGCAATATGTGAACCATGAAGTTCCTGATGTTCAAGTTGGTTTTAGAAAAGGCAGAGGAACCAGAGATCAAATTGCCAACATCCACTGGATCATGGAAAAAGCAAGAGAGTTCCAGAAAAACTCTCTTCTATTTCTGCTTTATTGACTATGCCTAAGTCTTTGACTGGGATTACAATAAACTGTGGAAAATTCTGAAAGAGATGGGAATACCAGACCACCTGATCTGCCTCTTGAAAAATTTGTATGCAGGTCAGGATGCAATTGGACATGGAATAACAGACTGGTTCCAAATAGGAAAAGGAGTACGTCAAGGCTGTATATTATCACCCTGCTTGTTTAACTTATATGCAGAGTACATCATGAGACACGCTGGGCTGGAAGAAGCACAAACTGGAATCAAGATTGCTGAGAGAAATATCAATAATGTCAGATATACAGATGACACCACCCTTATGGCAGAAAGTGAAGAGGAAATAAAGAGCCTCTTGATGAAAGTGAAAGTGGAGAGTTAAAAAGTTGGCCTAAAGCTCAACATTCAGAAAAGGAAGATCATGGCATCCGGTCTCATCACTTCATGGGAAATAGATGGGGAAACAGTGGAAACAGTGTCAGACTTTATTTTTTGGGGCTCCAAAATCATTGCAGATGTTGACTGTAGCCATGAAATTAAAAGATGCTTACTCCTTGGAAGGAAAGTTATGACCAACCTAGATAGCACATTCAAAAGCAGAGACGTTACTTTGCCAACAAAGGTCCGTCTAGTCAGGGCTATGGTTTTTCCTGTGGTCATGTATGGATGTGAGAGTTGGACTGTGAAGAAAGCTGAGCACTGAAGAATTGATGCTTTTGAACTGTGGTGTTGGAGAAGACTATTGAGAGTCCCTTGGACTGCAAGGAGATCCAACCAGTCCATTCTGAAGGAGATCAGCCCCGGGATTTCTTTGGAAGGAATGATGCTGGAGCTGAAACTCCAGTACTTTGGCCACCTCATGCAAAGAGTTGACTCATTGGAAAAGACTCTGATGCTGGGAGGAATTGGGGGCAGGAGGAGAAGTTGATGGCAGAGGATGGGATGGCTGGATGGCATCACTGACTCGTTGGACGTGAGTTGAGTGAACTCCGGGAGTTGATGGACAAGGAGGCCTGGAGTGCTGCAATTTTTGGGGTCGCAAAGAGTCAGACACAACTAAGCGACTGAACTGAACTGAAGAATGTTTCATAATAGCACATCTAATTTTACATAAGAACAAGGGAGTGAAAAATATGCATACAATCTGTTTTAATACCCAATTTGTTTAGAATATAGATTTAAAAGTGGTACATTATCAACTTGACCCCTCAAAGACTGCAGCATTTGCCACATGCCACATATCAAGAAATAGAATATGGTGGTATGAAAATAATACATGGGCTTATTGAGACTCTGCTCTGCCCAGGGCATTGGGTCTTTGGCTCAGTTCATGAATGGGACATTTTCCATGGGTGGTTTGGGGAGACAAATAGAGGCCTGGGGTCACTTTTGTAGCTTAGACAGAAGACTACAAACCCTAAGACATGTAGGTGAATGACCTTGATTGATGACTACAGCTTTGCCCAAAGACAAGTGATTGCTTTTTAAATTCAGATACCATATTCAAACAAAAGTATGTAAATGATGAGCCTCAGGCCTTGGAAAACAAGCCTTAGAGTTAGAGGCATCTGCAGAGACCGAGGTCAAATGGAACTTAGTTAAAGTAAGCCTGCGTGTGACGTGCACAGATGCTAGGTTTGCAGACATCCCAGCAGGTAATACCAGGGTAGGACTTGGGTCTCTGTGAGCTGACAACTGAGCAGGGTCAGGACTTGAGACAGCTGGGTCTTATGGATGGAGAGACCTCAGAATTCAACCTACTAAATTTCTCACATGGAGACAGCCTTTCCTAGCTAGGCTTGTCACAGGTGACGGCTATGTTGCAGACAAAGGGTGGGTATTGCCTTCCAGCAGCTTCATCCACATTATACAGAAGACTATCCTGCTTTAAAACTTCAAGGCACTGAGTAGTGTTTTTTGTGCACTTATTACTGCTCAGCCTGGGTAAGCAGCTGTAGAACCACCAACTCAAACTTCATCCATCAAAGAGAAAATACAAGGGACTAATGTGGGATCTCTGTGACTTGTCCATGGGCCCAGATGACACCCTCCACATGGACCACATGGTATCCAGTAGTTCTGGATTGCTTAATCACAAGTGGGGGTTGGGAAAAACAGTCCTTAGTAGGCAGATAGCCTGAAAGTGAAAGTCGTTCAGTCGTGTCTGACTCTTCGTGTGCTCATGGACTATACAGTCCATGGAATTCTCCAGGCCAGAATACTGGAGTGAGTAGACTTTTGCTTCTCTGAGGGATTTTCCCAACCCAGAGATCGAACCCAGGTCTCCTACATTGAAGGCAGATTCTTTACCAGCTGAGCAGCCTAGCCCTAGGCTATTCTGTAGCAATCTCTTAGATCTATGGAAAGAGTTCCACAACACAACACTCTTGTCCCAAAGGAAGTCTTCATGCTTTGTTAATAATTCAGAACTTGAATGCCAGAAAAACATACCTTGAAGTAGATATGGAAATTAACTGGTCTTCAATATATTAGAGAAAGAGGCAATTCAAACAAAATCTGCTACCACTTTTCATATTTATCAATATTCAAATAAAACATCTAGACCAATGTGTCTGCTATAGAAGGGAGATGGCAGATAAGCTTGTCCTCCTCCCAGGGAGGGTATTCTAAAACTATCATTAACCACTTGCTGAGGCTTTGTTGTATTCTACTTAGATTCCTGCCACTGAGTATCAAACAGTACTATTGGGTGAGGAAGTACTAGAAGGTGTTGGATTTGACACATAATACAATTCAATCTTACTCTGGTAATTATGAATGAATATATTCTTCCATAAAATGTGGACTGCTTATTCTGTTCCCTTGATCTTGAGTAGCCTCACCCTGCAACAGCTTCGAGCAAAGCTTGGGTTCCCAGCCAGAGATTCAGGCCAGGTCACAGCAGTGAAAGTACCAGATCCTAGCCACTAGACCAGTGGTCAGTGACAAGGGCCCTGGCCCTTTGGCTTTGTAGAAAAGAATTCCCCCAAATATGGAAAGTAGTAAAACTAGTAACATGTTTATTAAGAGGAAAAAATGGGTACAGTAGGTATGGATAGACATGTGGGCAGACATAGAGTTGCGGAGTCACACCCTCATGATGGTCTGAATCACTTTTATGGGACATTTCTTCCAGGTTTCCTTTGGCCAACCATTTTGATTTGCCTGGTTCACAGTTTATATTTTGTACATCTTGGGATCCTCCCATGTGTGCACATGTGTCTCTTAGCCTAGGTGGAGTCTACTGAAAGGCTTCTGGGTAGACCATCCCTTGGTTTCAGTCACCCTTTGACCTCCATTGAGCCTTTTTGCACATGTGTGGTCAGTGAGGTCTCCTGACTTCTACAATGAGAAATATGTGATCTGAGTAGGGCCCAGCCTCCTCCATTAATTGTCCTGCTATTCTCATCTTGAAATTTCAGTCCACAGGGAGTAAATCTCCAATTACTTTACCTAGGGTGGGAGTACGACGCATCTACTTCCTGCCTCAACTTCAAATCTTGCCTGCTGACAGAGTTACCACTATGTAGGGTTGAGAGTCCATGGAAGGCGCTGGCCTGGCTCCTGTCTGCAACACTCATGACCCAGCTCCGCCTGCTCCTCCTCTTCTGACAGCTGCTGGGCACTCCCTAGAGGCACAGGGTAGGCATAAGTGAGGGTAAAGCAACAGGAGCAGGTACTTGGAGTCAAAACTCCCTCCTTGTGCAGCCAGAATTGCTGGGGATGGCTCTTTCTATATGTTTTAAACAATTTTTATATGGTGTGCAGTTATGAAATTCCCATGGTGCAGCCTATTGTTTCAAGTCACACCTATTTTATTTTGAATCATTTGGTCCTGAAATGTCTTGGTGTTCCATGATCAGTCTCTACTATGCCCCAAGTAGCAAAGTAAAAGCTGCTTTTTAGTGAGAGAAGATCTATCAGCATAGGAAGCCAAAGCCTTACTCCAAATTCCTGTGTCTGCACTTTCTTTCTCTTTCTGGCATTTTTTGGAGACACTCTCTCCACCCCCAACAGTACTTTGTCTTGACACCGCTAATCCCCTCAATGCTGTTGAGTCCTCAGGCCCACATCAAGTGTCAGGGCATTTTCCAACCCCCTGGACTTTCTGGGGTGCCCTTTCATGCCTATGCTCCTCTCCAGTCAATACTGCCAGGCAAAAGGCTTACAAGGTAAAATGAGTCAGAACAGCACATCCCAAAGCCCACCAAGTGCTGTGCACCTTTATATTTTGCAGAGCATCCCTGGTGAAGTGACCTGCCTCTCGTTTGATTAGAATCAGTATCCTAACACAGTAACTCTACAAACTTTGCCAACATGGCAGATTCTAAACTTTCATAGGTCTTAGTTCCCACCTTTTAAGAAAATTTCTGAGTACTTTACTACTTCCTATTCATTGGATCAATATTATCAATGTAATGAACCAGCAGGAAATTATATAGGATGTCAAGCTGATCAAAATCCCTCTGGCCCATAGTTGGGAAAGAGCAAAAGAGAGTGTTGAAACAAGACGATAAAGCTGTTCTGATGCCAATGCAATTCAAATTGCCTCTGAATTCCTTTCCTGTTAAGAATTTCCAGGTCTTCAGCCATGCCAAGCTTCAGAGGCTAAGTTGATTTTCTCCAGGAAATCAGTCCAGAAGCACAGCTTCTATGTGTATCATCTCAGATGTAGTCTGATAATCCAGACATGCCTTGTCACATATCCTGGCATTTGCTGTAAGTAATCAGGTAAATGGGGATGCGGTAGAATTTGTCTCTAATGTAACAATAATTCTTGGAAGTTCCTCAAGGCTGTAGCCATGTTCTGGGTTCATATTTTGATGTGCAAAGGTTCATTCTAGAGACTTCCATTTGACTCTCCTTACCACAATAACCTTTACTCCATGGAACTGACAAAATAAACACACTATGAATCCATGTTACAACTGGGACCCATTCTTAGGAGAGGCCAAGGCTCTACTCTGAGAAGTGAACCAATTTTTACCTGAAGATATCTGGAAGTCAGAATAAGTTTATGTGAAGTAGAATTTTAATAGCTTTAAAATTATTTTTATTTTAAGAGATAGTTGTACGATTTTGCCATTGCCTCAGATCTAGGATTGCCAGATGAAATACAGGATGCCCAGTTAATTTCAATTTCAGATTAACAAATGTTTTCAGTTAAATTTTGCATGAAACATCTTATTTAAAAGCCTGTTGTTTATCTGAAATTCAAATTTTACTTTTCCCCTATATCTGATAACTCCTCACAAACCTCTGTTGTTTAAAACTAAGAATGGTACAAATGAACTTATATACAAGATATAGAGTCACAGATGTAGAAAGCAAATTTATGGTTATCAGAAGGGAATGGAGGAGGGAGGAGGGAAGATTGGGATTGACATATACAGATGACTATAGATAAAATAGATAACTAAAAAGGACTTACCGTATAGCACAGGGAACTCTAATCAATACTCTGCAATGCCTATATGAGAAAAAAAGTGTGGATATATGTAAATGTATAACTGATTCACTTTGCTGTACATCTGATCGTTGGAAACCAACTATACTCCAATAGATATTAAAAAAAAAATGATTACCATTGTGGATTATTTTGTTAACTTTTACCACTTGTCTCCAATGGTTCAGTGTGGACACTGGGTCTTTACCATCCTGGGCTCCTAATATGTCCACCCATGATCACGGAATCAAATCCCTTTTAAGAATCTGGAGTTCTTTCTGTCTGAGGCCTCCTTGACACAGTGTGTGAGTCTGTGCTGATGTGTATGCTTCGTGTTCCTTATATGTACTGTTGCCCTAAAGCAAAGAAGTGAAAAGTGAAAGTTTTAGTCATTCAGTCGTGTCCAACTCTCTGCAACCCAATGGGCTATAGCCCAACTTCATGGACCGTAGTCTACCAGGCTCCTCTGTCCATGGAATTCTCCAGGCAAGAATACTGGAGTGAGTTGCCATTACCTTCTCCAGGAGAACTTCATCACCCAGGGATCAAACAAGGTCTCCTGCATTGCAGGCAGATTCTTCACCTTCTGAGCCACCAGGGTAGCAAAGAAAGTAACAGTAACTCTTCCAGGAAAAAAAAAAAAAGTTTATTTGCGATCAGCAAAGAAGAGCAGTTCAGAGTCTGTAACTATGGTGCACCACACTGCAAGGAGAGGAGGACTCTTTTATAAGGGTAACATGGAGGTGGGAGGGCTGGGGTAAACGGAGGCCACTAGAGGAGCTGAGAGTTGCAGTGCAGGGGCTGTTTAATTGTCCCTCAGTGGCCAAGCTCTTGCCAGGAAAGGGGCCTCACTTCTTTCTGCTGGGCTCTGCTGTCATTTTAGGGCATGAAAGCTGCCCCCTCTGGCCTCCTGTCTCTATTTTAATTGAAGTTCCTGGTTATTAATTTACACATGTGCCTACCTAGAATTTCTCATGAGCTCACATAGTGTGAGGCCACTGTTCGCCATGGAGGCTGGGAGCCCAGATCTAAATATTCCCCTTTTCAGATCTTGCGTGAAGAACTTCTTTATCCCAGTGAGACGGAGCCTCAGTTCATGATGGTGATGGTCCTGTCATGCATATCTGTGTAACAGTCCCTCCTTTCAAGCTTCCTTCTCCCTTCTCCCCGCCTCTTGCTTCTGGCAGTGATCCCCTCAGTGAACTGTCTGCACCAGAGCCCTGATCTCAGGTTCTGCTTTTTGAGTAAAGAGAAATTCCTAATGAAAAAATCTTACAATCAGTTCCTGGGCTTGTTCCTCTGCTACATCCACCTGTGACTTCATCAAAGCTACCTTGGAGATGAGGGACTTCTAAGTTGTCAGGAGAGCCTTTGGGTGTTACTCAGGCAGCTTCATGTGCATGCTCTGAATTTTGCATTTACTCTATGTATGTTGTCTTTGTCTCCTCAGTAATTAAATATCACAGCTATTTGAGGTCCTGTCAACTTGACCTCCACTTGCCCTTCATCCCATGCTACTACAGTGGTAATTAGAATGAAATATGGTCATTATGTGGCATAAATCAGCCACTTCCGATCCTTCCACACAGAGAGATATTATATACAACTGCGCCATGTATTCCTCTTATTATACATGTGTGTATAATACATGATTGATCCAACCTCAGAATTTTATTTCAAGTGTTTTAACTTGGGAAAGGAGTACATCAAGGCTGTATGTTGTTATCCTGATTATTCAACTTATATGCAGAGTACATCATGCAAAATGTTGGGCTGGATGAAGCAGACTGGAAGCAAGACTGCTGGGAGAAATATCAAAAACCTCAGATATGCAGATGACACCATCTTAATGGCAGAAAGCAAAGAGAAATTAAAGAGCCTCTTGATGAAGATGAAAGAGGAGAGTGAAAAAGCTGGCTTAAAATTCAACATTCAAAAAAGAAGACCATGGCATCCAGTCTTATCACTTCATGGCAAATAGATGGGGAAACAATGGAAGCAGTAACAGACTTTATTTTCTTGGGCTCCAAAATCACTGGGGATGGTGACTGCAGTGAAATTAAAAGAAATTAAAATTAAATTAAGAGACTCTTGCTCCTTGGAAGAAAAGCTATGACAAACCTAGACAGCATATTAAAAAGCAGAGACATTACTTTGCTGTCAAAAGTCTGTATAGTCAAAGCTATGGTTTTTCCAATAGTCATATATGAACGTGAAAGTTGGACGATAAAAAAGGTTGAGCACCAAAGAATTGATGCTATTGGGCCATGGTGCTGGAAAATACTCTTGAGAGTCCCTTTGGACTGCAAAGAGATCAAGCCAGTCAATCCTAAAGGAAATCAACCCTGAATATTCATTGGAAGGACTGATGCTGAAGCTCCAATGTTTTGACCATCTGATGCAAAGAGCCAACTCATTGGAAAAGACCCTGATGCTGGGAAAGACTGAAGGCAGGAGGAACAGGGGATGACAGAGGATGAGATAGTTGAGTGGCATCACTGACTCAATGGACATGAGTTTGATCAAACTCCAAGAAATAGTGAAAGACAGAGAAGTCTGGTGTGCTGCAGTCCATGGGGCTGCAAAGATTTGGACAAGACTGAGTGACTCAACTGAATTGAATTTTTCAATGTATTTACATCTTGGATAGAAAAATGAATTCTATGAATAATAATAATAGTAATCATCATAAGATATCGGCCATTCAGTTACATTAAGTATTATAAAAATTATTTATTGAATTGTTTAGCAGCTATATGTGTTTGCATTCTTCCCTTTTGACTGATGATAACGTGAAACTTGAGGTGCAGTGCTGACTTCCCCTGGATATTAACTAGAACTCATCACTTTCTAATTCTAAAGCCATGTCTTTTCTATGACACAGCACTGCCTCAACTTAGAACACAAAAGCAAATGTTACAGCAAGGAAATTAAATAAAGAGTGCTTAGAAATTACATCATTTACTGAGACTTCTAAATTGAATCATGTAATTCTACAATGCTCCTTTAAATAAAAATGTACAAGAAATATGACCTATATTTTACATGGAGATGATAGTAGTAACATGCTGATGAGCTGTGGGTTTAAGACAGAATTGGGTCTATGTTGATGCTGCATCCACATTAAATTTAAATTCCAATGGAAAACTCTTGATCCATTTATTATCTTCAGACAGTTTTTTAGAAGGAAAATACTGATTGACATTCCAGGGAAGCATGAAACCTGAAGTGACATGCTGAACTCAGTGCAAAATGACAAAACAGGAAAATGATTTTACCTGGGAGCCTAATGTTTTTTACATAAATTTCTCTCCAGCTCATACTTCTTTCATTTGAGGTCTATAAAGCATCGCAATTTTCCTGAAGTAAAGTAATTTCATGGGACCAGTACACATCCTTAATAGATTTCTAGTCATTTTCTTTAAACTGATTTCCCTGTTCATCTGAATGTTTTGGCCAAGTCCCCAAGGGGTGAATGGCAGGGTCTAGATGGTAACACCATAAGACAATCAAAGGACACACGTCTTTGGAAGGAGGCTGAGGGAGCAAGGGGGGAAAGAGCCAAGTTCCGTTCTGCAGAGCACTGGGTTGCTTTCATCCCAAATTATATTCAGGCCCCTGCTTCAGAGACCTCTGGATGCTGAGGTCTTTCATAAAAACACCCAATTTGTTCTTTTGCCCTCATAGCGTCCATGAAAGAAAGCAGAACCAGGCATATATGTCAGTCTCCTCGGAGAGATGGGTGTGGAACCACGATGGAGAGCAGGGTGGTGTCTGACCTCCTCAACCCATCTCCTCAGCGCCCATATGGAGTCCTGAGCTTGCTTTTTCAAATACCTAAAATATGACACACGTTGGATGAGAGGAACTGTGAGGAAGGTGAATGCATGAACTCTTTCATGTCATTTTCATCCCCCTCCACCCCTCCAGAACAAAATAAATGTGAGCATGAGTCTTTATTTGGTGAACAGTGAGAGTTCTTTAATTTTTAATATGTAATTTAATGCCTTGTTAGGATCCAAAAATATCATTTAGTTGATGAGACCTAGAATTCAAACTGCCTTACAAAAACAAATCATAAATCACAGAATAGCAAGACAGGAAAATTGATTAATCAATCTGTTGTTGAAAACAGCAAACAAGCTCCCTCAAATAGAGTCCCTAAAGTTCCAATGAAACAAAAAGTGTGACTCATGCATTACATTCACTCACCCGCCTCTAAGAAAGGAGAGGAGTGACTGGTTTCTTGACAAATGAAGAGAGTTGAGAAGACAATGGAAGTGAAATCCAAGGGCCCTTCAAAGGATGGGTTTTATGATTTTCTGGGCAATCTAAATGCTGGGCATGACCAGGGAAACCTTTCTCAATGGAGTGAGGAGAAAGTCTAAGATCTCTAACTCCATTGTTCATGGGCTTCCCAGGTGGCGCTAGTGGTAAAGAAACCTGTGGGCCAGTGCAGGAAATGTAAGAGACACAGGTTCAATCCTTGGGTGAGGAAGATGCCCTGAAGGAGGAAATGGCAACCCACTCTTTTATTCTTTCAGAGAACCCCATGGACAGAGAAGCCTTGTGGGCTACAGACCACAGCGTCGCAAGCAGCTGGACATGATTGCTTATACTTTTGGCTACCAAGGTGAGTGTAGCAGAAAAGGATTTACCAGGCGTACTCCTTTCCTCTTCCAGGTGAGGTACTCATTGTTTGTCCTAATGCCCATTGTTTGATTTCTTGTCATTATGACTTGATCTTATTTCTTATTTCCCAAGTGTGACGTGAACCATTCAAAATATCTTATTGTAAGTCTTCTTTGATTTTAATATCAATATTGAGAAAAAAGTAGAGGCCACATTTTAAAGCTGTGTAACATTTTCTGGAAGCAGATTCTGTAGGAATTCATCATTGTCATCTGTCCAGTTACTGTCAGGACTTAGGAGCTTGGGGTTTTACAACGCAAGATGATTGTTTTTCTGGATCCAGTTGCTTGCAGCTATGCACTAAAATACTGGCATTTTAGGATAAACAAAGCAAGCCTAGAACATTAATAATATTGATAAAAATAACTCAACAATAGGGTCTATCTTTTTAAAAAGTCCTGCTGCTTTAACAATATTGTACTTTAAATGGACACCCATCAAGCTTTGCTATTGTTGCTAGTAATCTACAGTGGCTCTCGACTAACAGCCTCACACCAAGCCCCTGCCCTCCCCACCCTGCCTTTAACTATAGAAGATGGATTCCCAGGAGGCACCCCATGAATCCTCTCTATGTAAGCTGTCACATGTTGTTAAAATAATGCTGCATTTAATCAAGTGAAAGTGACTCCAGCAAGTTAGAGAGTCACAACCTTCATTCATAAGACATAATCGCATAGGAAGAGAGGCTTCTCAGCAACATGTCAAGACTCATGGCATCAAAGCATAGTTGTGAGGAAGGAAGAACTTAGGATGCAGGAATCTGGAGGAAGCCGGGGAGAGGCAGCTGGGGTGATGCTTCCATTATAAATGGTGTCTATTGTGCCCTTGCCCACAGCCTCACCTTTTGTCTGGGGAAGACAAGTCGTAAACCAGGTTGTGAGTTACACTGATTTTTATTCCTTTGCACGTGTCCCTTCTGGAGGAAGGTCTCTGCACTATTCATTATGCATCCTGGGCTTGTTCCTTCTCATTATATCGTTTCTGTCAGATTTACTGCCATTTAGCTTGCCAGCCCTGGATCCTGTTATTAAAGCGCAAAAGAAATGAGAATGATTCCTTCCATACCCTTAGCTCAAGGTCTCGGAGCGTTTGTTTAGGCTACAGTATGTAATCAGCCAAATATTCTCTCCGGAAACTGAGAAATGACTTGAATTTTAACCCATTTGTCAAGTGTCGTGGATTTTTAAAAGGCTGTATTTAGTGTGCAAGCCCTCTGGCCTTCTCAACAGAATATGACAGTGGAGAGAAGCAAATGTGAAACAGCAAACCCTGGGGGAGTGCCAGAAAGTGTCCAGAAGTTTCTTCAATGTGGAAGGAAACAATTTAGGGTTTGGAGTTAATTTAATGTCATTAAGGGGCATTGCAGCTGTTGAGATGCATTTAAGACGAGTCTCTGATGGGGTGAAATGCCACACTGCTGTGTTTCTCCCCCTCGCCTGCCAGAGAGCATTGCCCTCAAGAGAACACTCACCCTACAGAGAGCAGATGGGATTCAGGTAACTGACATCTCCTGAAGGTCAAGGGCAGCATCATCCAAAGCACATCCTTGATGATGGTACCCAGTTCCTGCTTCACCATTTCTTGCCCAGATGAGAATAGTCACTTCCTTTCTTTCCGTGTTTTCCCTTCTAGCAAAAGTCCCTAGATTTCCCTTCTTCCATTGTAATGACTTGCAGTTCCTCACCACCTTGAGAAGAGTAAATATGTTTCCTGGCTCAACATTTTAGAGGTTGCAATTAATTTAGCACATGCTTTTTATTTAACTCTTGAAATGATCTTGAAAGATAATAGATAAGTTATTGTACTTTCCCACATGAAACACTCATGTTCGGGGATACAAGGTGGCGCCAGGGGTAAAGAACCTGCCTGCCAGTGCAGGAGGCAAGAGAGACGCAAGTTCCATCCCTGGGTCAGGAAGATTCCTCTGGAGAAGGGAATGCAACCACTCCAGTATTCTTGCCTGGAGATTCCCATGAAGAGAGGAGCCGGCAGGTTATAGTCCATGAGCTTTCAAAGAATTGGACATGATGGAAATGAGTTAGCACATATTTTTTTATTTGACTCTGGACATATAGTTGATAAATAATATACACTTTTTAAATGGTATGCATGTTTTAAGATTTTAGGTGAAATAGTAAAATGTATTATGTATAAATATATATACACACACACACACATTTAGCATATATGTGTATGTCAATATATACATACACATTGTTGATAAATAATAAATAAAATTTGTTGAGTGTGTGTGTGTGTATCTATATAGAGTGTATAAATATGTGTATAATAGAGTGTATAAATATGTGTATATAGGCTTTCCAGGTGGTGCTAGTGGTAAATAACTCCCCTGCCAATGCAGGAGACATGTAAGATGTGGGTTCAATCCCTGGGTCAAGAAGACCCCTGGAGGAGGGTGTGGCAACCCACTCCAGTATTCTTGCCTGGAGAATCCTATGGACAGAGGAGCGTGGGACACTATTATAGTCCATAGGGTCACAAAGAGTCAGACATGACTGAAGCAACTTAGCATGCATGCATGTGTGTGTATATATACTAATTGACACTATTTAGATTTGTGGGTGTGAAAGTAAATCATCTCTAACAACACTGGGCATTTGTCAATTTACAGGACTGTTTTGGAGAGTCAACTTCCACTCTTTTTATTCAGTTTACTGGAGTATAATTGCTTTAAAATGTTGTATTAGTTTCTGCTGTACAACAAAGTGCACCAGCTCTGTGTATACACATACCCGCTGCCTCTTGGACCTCCCTCCTTACCCCCCTATATCCTACCTCTCTAGATTATCACCGAGCACAGAGCTGAGCTCCCTGTGCTATGCAGAAGCTTCCCACTAGCTGTTTTATACACGGCAGTGTACATGCAATGGTGCTGATGAAACTACTTGTGGGGCAGAATAGAGGTGCAGACGTGGAGAACGGACAGTGGACAGACAGTGAGGAGAGGAGGGCAGGATGCATTGAGAGACCTGCATTGACATATATTCTTTTTTTTTTTAAAGGATGGTATAAATATACAGCCTCCTTTAAAAGCACTTCTAAATTCTCTAAAAGTCAGGTGTGTTCCCAAATAACTGTTAGTAAGTGAATCTCTTGAGCCTGAATCCAGGCAATGACAAAGGGTGATATCTTATCAGTGATTTTTATGGTCTCCAGTTCTGAAGTATTTTTTTAATGTCCATGTTCAGACCCCATCATAAATATATCTCCTAGAATTTCTTGTAAGTATGAACAAGAGCACACTTCACCCAAGGATGCAATTCAGAAGGAAGACACCTGACAGGTCTCCCTTTAAAGGGACCTGCCTTTTACGCCATTTACTGTTAAACCATCTGAAAAATGTTGTGTCCACCCCTCACTCAGAGAGTGCAGAAATGGCTAGAGGCTGAACCCCTTTGATTGGCCAATACAGACAAGGAGGAGGCAGGAGGGACTCAGATTTCCACCAGAAATCTCTATCATGGGAAAGGTGGTTCAAGCCTCACACAAATGAAAGTCAGTCTGTGTTTTCATTTATTTCAGCCTGATGGGTTTTCATAAGCCTGGGGTGTCTCAGGCTTTGGGATCCAGTGATGCTGTCCACATGCCTCTTTCCATCTTATCCCCAGGGAACTCTCCCCCTGGGCTATACCAGGAAAAGAAGTCTCAGGCTACACATCTGCCAGGGCTTTCTTCCTCATTTGATCCCCATAGCCTAGGAGGATAGTCATCTGTAGTATTTGCTAAAGCGCTTCTCTACTAGTCATTTCATGGATAATGACAATCACTGAAGGCACTGGGAACTGCCCACGCCCTTGCCACCCTGCAGTCCTGGCCAGCTCTGTCCTGATGAGCCCCAGCTGGGCACTGCAGGGTGGGTGCCTGTGTGACTACTAGCTTGCTGGCCCATTCTCCTGTCAGCAGGCTAGCCTGACAAGGCTCCTGTTAGGTGGCCCTGACATGGGCTAATCTTTTCCTAAGGGCAGAACTAATCTGGACATGTGAACAGGATAAGACCCATCCCTTGCAGCATTATCCCAGAGGCCAATGGTCAGCATATTGTCATGTGCTCCCTGATGGCCCTTCCTCTATTCCCCTGGCATGGCTGAGATTTCTTCCTTACCTTCCACGCTGTAAGAGACCATTTAAATGAGCCATACATGATGTCCAGGCTTTTAAAACAAAAGCACAGGTAGTACTAGCAGAGACGGGGAAAAAAAAGTCTTTCTCCTGTCTTCTGCAAGCTATTGACTCGAAAGGAGTGACTTTGCATAGAGCAGGTCTCCTGGGCTTGAATCTGATGCAGAAAGAGTGATAGAAAATAATGTACTTTTCTCTGCTTGTTGGTTCTGCCTGCCTATGGGGAGCCTTGTGGCTATTTGCCTAACGTGATATTCATCAGCAATAGAGATTTGTGAATATTTTACATTTTGTGGAGATCACACATATCTCATGATCTCTGCTAAGCTGATGCTTCCATTTAAGAAATGCCTAAAATACATCACGTCAATTCTATTCAAATAGAATACATCAATCAAGCAAAACAGATGAAACAGCTGCTTTTATGTAGCACATTACTCTTGTGGAAGACAGAGAAAACCAGCAGATAAATAAGTAAAAACATATATGCATATGTGTATACATATATATTTATATGTATACATGCAAATAAATATACATGTAAATGTATACTTATATGTAATATGTGTATTATATATACATATTTCATATATATATATACATACATACATACAGTTAATTGTATGATGTAAAGGGTTGAATAGAAAAATAAACCTGATAGAAAAAGAGGAAGGTGAGGAGATAAAATTTCACCAATAAAGCCTCTTTTATGGAAAGACTTGGAGGAGGAAAGGGAAGTGTTCCTGCCAGAGATGACATGAGAGTGAGTGCAGGGCTCTGAGATAGTGTTTGTAAGAGAAGAAAGACTGACTTGGCTGCACTTCAGCAAGTCACCAAATGGGGATGGGCTAGATCATGAGGTCTTACAGCTGTTGCTGCTGCTGCTGCTGCTGCTGCTAAGTCACTTCAGTCATGTCTGACTCTGTGTGACCTCGTAGACGGCAGTCTACCAGGCTGCCCCATCCCTGGGATTCTCCAAGCAAGAACGCTGGAGTGGGTTGCCATTTCCTTCTCCAATGCATGAAAGTGAAAAGTGAAAGGGAAGTCGCTCAGTCATGTCCGACTCTTCATGACCCCATGGACTGCAGCTTGTCGGGCTTGGGTAATTACCTGAGGATGATAGGAAGCCAAGGAGGAGTGTAGTCTGCAAACTGATGTAATACCAATTACTTTAAAAGGATTACACTTACTGCCAATTGAAAATAGACTATAAAGTTCAGAGATAAACTCAGAGACTATTCAGTCATTGACACCAATAATCTGGGTAAAGGATGATGGTGACTTGTGTTAGGTGGCAGCAATGGTGGTGATAAATGGTTAGCTTCTGGGTATATTTTGAAGGTAGAATAGAAGGAGTTTTATTAATGGGAATGAATGTATTATGTGAGAGACAGAACTAAAGGTGGTTCCGTTGGAAAAAACTCCAGGATTGGAATCTGGCATGGCTATCAAGTGAGACAGAGGAAGGAAGGGGATTCGGGGTAGAGTTGGGGTGAGGGGAAGAGCAGGAGTTTAGTTCAGAGCATGTTGAGTTCAAGGTATTTGTCACCATCTGGACTATCAAGGAAGAAGGTGGGTTCAAGTGCAAGATCGGTGCTCAAACAGGTGCACAGTGTCATCAGACATAGAAGATGCACATAGAGCCTAAGCATGCAGTCCGAGGATTGGACTCTTGGGTGTTCCAACTCTGAGATCCTGAGAGATGTGCAGATGCAGACAAGAAATTGAAAACTAACATCCTATGAGCTAGAAAGAAAAGCAACAGAGTGGAGTATCTTGGAAAGTAGGAGGGATATTTTCAGAAGGATCGAGTGATCAGCTGTGATAGCCAGTGGAGGGAGGTGAGGACCTGTAACTGAGTTTGACAATGTGGAGGTCACCAGAGATATTGCCAAGAGCACCCTTTAGTTTGATTTTCTAATTGATAATTCTAAAAACAGAAAACTAAGCTAAATCAAATAAAAATAAAACAGAAACAAAAAAGCCAAAAGTAATGTATACAATGGAGTATACACGAAAACCAAAGTTATTACAGCTTTATAGTTGATAACAAAGGAGTTAGCTAACAGAACTGCGTTCAGGAAAGTTTTCCACCTGTCCAGGTTAGTGCTCTTATCACTCTGTGTGGCTCCTTGATTCTTTCCTGGTGGTACGTTCAGTTTTCCTAATCTCATCAAAGGCCAATTCTCACTCCATTCAAAGACTGTAATTTATTGGAATGTGTTTTTAAAGTTATATTTGGCAAAACTAATACAATATTGTAAAGTTTAAAAATAAAATAAAATTTAAAAAAATTTTAAAAATAAAGATCATAAAAAAAAAATAAAGTTAACAGTATATGTACTACCAATATTCATTAGGTGCTGGCAAATAGTATTTGATTCCACTTATATGAGTTACCTAGACTAGTCAAATTCACAGAGTCAGAAAGTACCTTTGTAGCTGCTGGAGACTGACGGTGAGGGGTGAGGAGGGAGAATGGAATGGGGACAGGGTTCCATTCTAGGAAGGTGCAACATTCGGGAGATGGCTGACGGCGGCATTTGCACAAGAATGTGAGTGAACCTAGTGCTGGTGAACTGTATAGTTCACTATGGACTTTTACCAAGATTTTAAAATAATACTGAATAAAAATTATAGTTCGTAGGGTGCAATCAGCTGTCACGAAGTTGCTAATGTTTTGCACTGTCATTTCACAGTACTGTATAAAAATGTATTCATGGAGATGGTTCTAGTAAAATGGGCCCTGGTCTTGCTCCCATTGTCCCCTCCAGCATGAGCCCCACGCCTCACAGAAGCTGTATCAGCTTCCCTTATGGAGAAAGCGGGTTACAATCTAGCTCAATATTCTGGTACCTGGTACCTTTTTTTTCTATTTACCCTAAGTATTTTGTCACATCTTTGAACAGAAGTGAATCAAAATTACCCTTTCTTTTTACAGCTTTATCTTGGAGCCCATCATTAAGTAAGCACAGTGTACAGTGTGGTAAGCAACAGACCTCCCAGTGATCCTTGTCTCCAGGTATGCATACCTCCACATCCGCCTCCTGCAGGGGACAGGGCTGACCTGAGCAAGCCATCAGATGAGATCAGATCAGTCGCTCAGTCATGTCCGACTCTTTGCAACCCCATGAATCGCAGCATGCCAGGCCTCCCTGTCCATCACCAACTCCTGGAGTTCACTGAGACTCACGTCCATCGAGTCAGGGATGCCATCCAGCCATCTCATCCTCTGTCGTCCCCTTCTCCTCCTGCCCCCAATCCCTCCCAGCATCAGAGTCTTTTCCAATGAGTCAACTCTTCGCATGAGGTGGCCAAAGTACTGGAGTTTCAGCTTTAGCATCATTCCTTCCAAAGAAATCCCAGGGCAGA
>NW_011494702.1:478289-478684 GCF_000754665.1 Bison bison bison
TGTATCAAATCAGATCAGATCAGATCAGTTGCTCAGTCATGTCCAACTCTTTGTGACCTCATGAATCGCAGCATGCCAGGCCTCCCTGTCCATCACCAACTCCTGGAGTTCACTCAGACGCACGTCCATCGAGTCAGTGATGCCATCCAGCCATCTCGTCCTCTGTCGTCCCCTTCTCCTCTTGCCCCCAATCCCTCCCAGTCTATCAGAGTCTTTTCCTAATGAGTCAACTCTTTGCATGAGGTGGCCAAAGTACTGGAGTTTCAGCTTTAGCATCATTCCTTCCAAAGAAATCCCAGGGCAGATCTTCAGAATGGACTGGTTGGATCTCCTTGCAGTCCAAGGGACTCTCAAGAGTCTTCTCCAACACCACAGTTCAAAAGCACCAATTCTTC
>NW_011494702.1:478784-524951 GCF_000754665.1 Bison bison bison
CAGATGCCATGATCTTCGTTTTCTGAATGTTGAGCTTTAAGCCAACTTTTTCATTCTCCACTTTCACTTTCATCAAGAGGCTTTTTAGTTCCTCTTCACTTCCTGCTATGAGGGTGGTGTCATCTGCATATCTGAGGTTATTGATATTTCTCTCGGCAGTCTTGATTCCAGTTTGTGTTTCTTCCAGTCCAGCGTTTCTCATGATGTACTCTTCATAGAAGTTAAATAAACAGGGTGACAATATACAGCCTTGACGAACTCCTTTTCCTATTTGGAACCAGTCTGTTGTTCCATGTCCAGTTCTAACTGTTGCTTCCTGACCTGCATACAAATTTCTCAAGAGGCAGATCAGGTGGTCTGGTATTCCCATCTCTTGAAGAATTTTCCACAGTTTATTGTGATCCACACAGTCAAAGGCTTTGGCATAGTCAGTAAAGCAGAAATAGATGATTTTCTGGAACTCTCTTGCTTTTTCCATGATCCAGTGGATGTTGGCAATTTGATCTCTGGTTCCTCTGCCTTTTCCAAAACCAGCAAGCCATAGGATACAGCAAACATGATGCTGAGTGATACCAAGGCATATTAGATACCTATGTTTGCACAATAAATGTCCCTAAAATACACATTTATAATCTCCCAGTGTCTGTGGGTCTGGAATCAGAAGTGTTTATCTAAGACCTGTGGCTCTGGGTCTCTCATAAGGCTGCAGACACCTTAAGGCTTGACTAAAGATGGGGGCCCAAACCTAGCCTGGTGTTTCCTGGCAGCATTCAGCTCTTCATAAGCTGTTGGACTAAGGGCCTTGGTCTTTCCCTCTCTGCTGGTCAGAGGGTGTCCAAAGATACTTGTCCTGTGATATACTCCATAGGGAGTCCCACAGCACAGCAGCTTGCTTTATCCAAAGAAGCAAGTGAAAAGGAGGAGATGGAGAAGGAGGAGAAAGATAGAGAGAGAGGATGTGCTTGAGCAGGACCAAAGTCTGGGTATTTTATAACCTAATCTCAAAAGGGACATCACATCACTCTTGTCATGTTCTATTCATTAAAGCAAGTTAAGGTCTAATCCACACACAGGAGAGGGATTGCACTGCTGGTAAATGTCAGCAGTGGGGATCACAGAAGCCACTGTGCAAGCTGAGTACCACTCTGTTAGGTCACCAACAACACTGCAGCTTCCCATTTGGTCTCTAAGACAGCATCACAGAGCTCCATGTCCAGGTGACAAAGAGCACATTCCTGCATGGATCTGCTAGGCCTGGGAAGTACCTCAGAGGTAGATCCTTCAAGCTCAGTCAGATCTCCAGAGGGCTCCTGGGCCAACTGATGGATGTACACTGCAAGCTTCTGAGAAATACCGAGTTGGAACCACCCAGCTAAACTGCCTCCAAATTCCTGACCACAGAATCAGAGTGAGTAATTCGGGGACCATTTGCTGTGCAGTGGTCGACAGCTAACACATGCAAACATTTGTAATTTTTCCTTGAGAGGTTTCTCCATGGACCTTTCCAGAAGTGTCAGGATCAGACATGCTTCCATAAATACATCCACCAACCATATTTTTAAATACCCTCTATCATTGAAGACCCTTCATGCTCCTTGTGAAAAAATTATGGGAAAAGCTGATTTAAGTTGTCATCAGTACAAGCAACTGAGATATGAGAATTGATTTTTTCAATCTAATTGAGCCTTTTAAACAGTAAATGATATGCCACTTAGAATCTTGTGAAAAATTAAACATTTTCTAGAAAATACCTAGCATTTTTGCTACAGTTACTTTGAAGCTGATTGGTTGAAACCTGGCAGCATGTCAGAACTTTTGCTCAGTTTAAGTTGGGGTATTATGGAAAATGCAGAACTTTATTTCTCTGCAGCAGTGTGCTGGTTTCCAGGGACTGGAAAAACCCTGGATTATCCCTTTGTTAATGTGCTTACTCAACCAGCAGGTCACCAGAACTGGACAGAAATAAATCTCAAAATTCTGGAGAGAAATGAATCTTAAAATGAAAGGCATCTCTAACTGCTCACCCATTAAGCAATGATTGTCATTTTTATGTGTTAGTGACTCCCAGAGAGAGTGACAAAGGTTATCTGGGGTCTGAGTCCTCCTGAGGCCTCTTGTCAGTATACTGCCCTGAGTTTCAGTGCAATACGCCTCGGCACCGCTGTATGCTGGCTGACTTGCCCCTAAGCATAGACTACAATTCCCACCCAGCTCAGCCCAGCAAACTGTGAGCCACACACACTAGGACATGAATGCACACGTGCATAGACATACAGATAAAGAGAATGAAATCCTTACCAGGCCTTTCAGTGTGCTCTGCTGGTTTTGATTTACACACCGTATTATAGCCTTTGCCCATTCCATTTAGAGAACATACATATTTCTTAACCTCACAGTACCTACAGACAGCTATTCTTTCTTGAATGTCCCATTTATTTTATCACCTAACATCAGAGCTCTCCCTAAGGCATGTACAAACATTTCAGTGATTTCATCAGAAGAAAACAAAAGTTAGTAATATTGACCCTCGGAATCAAATTCCCCTTATTCCCAAAACTGGGTAATAACTTTCTCACCTTTATTCACCTCAAGTTCTAGTTCTGCGTTGAATTCCTAGTCGGACTCTCCGTGGCCATAAAATTTCTGAATATCTTTAGGGGAGTCAAGTGGTATAAAAATACTACAGTAGCTGGCTTTCCAGTCTCTGATTTAACTTGTGCTTAAATTTAGTTTCTTAAGGATCTTCTTAAGGGAAAGTAGTTCAGCAGGAGCCAAATAAAATTGAAGTGCCTTTTCTCATTGGAATGTAAGATCATCTAGTCTCCATTTCTTTCCCTAAATCTTTCTTTTATTTTCTCCTGAGTTTTAATTCTTTTTTCGTCTGGATCCCCAAGGAAATCAGAGCAGACTTGGCCAGCTGTTGTGTTCTCCTCTATGATAGATTTTGCTTTGATTTTCATCACCATATTATAAATAAGAAAAGAAAGCATTTTCTGAACATGAAATCGATGCCTGGATCATGCAATGCATCAGTTGAATAATAGACTCTATCGTGAGGATCAGTACAATCCACTGGGAAAGTAAAAATGTTCTTCTTCTTCTTATCATCATCATAGCTAACATTTGTTAGCCAGATATTGTTTTAAGTGCTTTGCTTACAATAACTTACTTAACCATTATAAAATCTTAGGAAGCAGACAGAATTATTATCATCTTCTACAGATGTGGAAACTGAGGCATAAGAGGTTAAGCATCGTATCCAAGGTAACCTGGCTAGTAGGGTGCAGACCTGGGACAAGAACCCCTGGGGTCAGACTGCAGATCCCTGGTTCTTAGCTACTATACTAAACTGCCTTCCAACAGTGCTGAAGACTGGGCAATATCTCCATGGATTCCCAAACAGGATTTCAGAGACGCGCATGGCAGTGTTCACTTGCCAGTAGACAAAGGATTAGTACTCTTCACTACATCTTCTTTTCCTAAAGTCTTTCCAGTAGCCAGTGGACAGCAGGTCCTTGCTCTAATCTAAATCCCTCCCCTCTGTGTGCCTTTGCTGAGGTCCTTCACAGGCAGCTCCCACCCCCACCTGTGGACCCACCTATGGTTGCAGTCAAGATATTGGCTTCACCTTCATGAATCTTCTCTGACCAATCACAGATAAGCACTCTCTTTCTTCCTTGCAGAAAATCTTCCTAATATCATTCAAATCAATTTGTCTTGAACCAATAGGTATTTTGACATACGACAGGGTTGTAGAAGACATTAAAATTGAGGTGGCAACATCTAAGTTTAATCATCTACTTAATAGAGCATTTCCTAGGGTCATGGGAACTGTCAGTGACATTAAAAACTTCTTAACTGTTTAAGGGTCATTAATCTGGAGGGAATGCACACTGGATTTCAGGGACAGACTAAATTAAGTTGGAGTTGAATTGGTAAGGGATATTTAACACATTTTCCAAAGAGAACACAATTAAGGCAAAGGACAAAGAAGTATGCACTAATACCCACAGAAATAAGGAAAAACAGTTGGTCACTAAGGATTAGTACATTGAGTACACTAAAGCCTTTAACTGTGGGATCACAAAAAACTGTGGAAAATTCTTAAAGAAATGGGATTACCAGATCACCTTACCTCCCTCCTAAGAAACCGGTATGCAACTCAAGAAGCTACAGTTAGAAAAGGACATGGAACAACGGACTGGATCAAAATTGGGAAAGGAGCATATCAAGTCTGTATATTGTCACTCAGCTTATTTAACTTATACACAGAATACATCATGTAACATGACAGGCTGGATGAGGCACAAGCTAAAATCAAGATTTCTGGGAGAAATACCAATAATCTCAGATATGCAGATGACACCACCCTGATGGCAGAAAGCTAAGAACTAAAGAGCCTCTTGATGAAAGTGAAAGAGGAGAGTGAAAAGGCTGGCTTTAGAAGATCATGGCATCCAGTCCCAACACTTCATGGCAAATAGATGGGGAAACAATGGAAACAGTGAGAGACTTTATTGTCTTGGGTGCCAAAATCACTGCAGATGGTGACTGCAGCCATGAAATTAGACGACACTTACTCCTTGAAAGGAAAGTTATGACCAACCTAGACAGCATATTAAAAAGCAGAGACATTACTTTGTCAACAAAGGTCTGTCTAGTCAAGGCTATGGTTTTTCCAGTAGTCATGTATGGATGTGAGAGTTGGACTATAAGGAAAGGTGAGAGTAGAAGAATTGATGCTTTTGAACTGTGGTGTTGGAGAAGACTCTTGAGAGTCCCTTGGACTGCAAGGAGATCCAACCAGTCCATCCTAAAGGAAATCAGTCCTGGGTGTGCATTGGAAGGACTGATGTTGAAGCTGAAACTCCAATACTTTGGCCACCTGATGCGAAGAACTGACTCATTTGAAAAGACCCTGATGTTTGGAAAGACTGAATGCAGGAGGAGAAGGGGACAACAGAGGATGAGATGGTTAGATGGCATCACCGATTCAATGGACATGAGTTTGGGTAAACTCCAGGAGTTGGTGATGGACAGGGAGGCCTGGCGTGCTGTGGTTTGTGGGGTCACAAAGAGTCGGAGACGACTGAGTGACTGAACTGAACTGAACTGAATGCATGGATGTGAGAGTTGGACCATAAAGAAGGCTGAGTGTCAAAGAATTGATGTTTTTGAACTGTGGTGTTGGAGAAGACTCTTGAGAGTCCCTTGGACTGCAAGGTGAAACCAATCAGTCCTAAAAGTAAACAACCCTGAATGTTCATTGGAAGGACTGATGCTGAAGCTGAAGCTCCAATACTTTGGCCACCTGATGCGAAGAACTGACTCATTAGAAAAGACCCTGATGCTAGGAAAGATTGAAGACAGGAGGAGATGGGGGCAATAGAGGATGAGATGGTTGAATGGTATCACGGACTCAATGGATGTGAGTTTGAGCAAGCTCCGGGAGAAGGTGAAGGACAGGGACACCCGGAATGCTTCAGTCCATGGGGTCGCAAAGAGTCAGACACTACTGAGTGACTGAGCAGCAACAGAATAGACAGAAAAAATCATGTGTGGAATCTTCTAGTTTTAAGCAAGCATCTGCAAAACACCTATTTTCCCCGAAGCTTACAAGCTTACCTCAGAGGGAAATCGAATGTGTCTAAGCAATTGCATAGCTCCTTATCAAATCTCACTTTTAGTATCTTTCTTTGCAGACAGCTTTGTACCAAACTGTTTTGCAAGTATAACCATTTTCTCTGGGTGGATTCTTGTTCCATGTGAACAGGATGTCATATCTTCTCCACTGAGAAAGAGATGAGGTGCATGGCAACACGGATGCATATCATCGTCAGACCTCTTTCTGGCTCTTATTTTCCACCTGCGGATTGAATAGCACAGATTGAGTATTTGAGAATATACTTCATCCCCTAATGAAGAAGAACAAATTAGTGAAAAATTCAGGACAAAATAGGGAGAAGAAATAAAGCAAACGAAAAAAAGTCTGCTCCATAGGTAATCACAGCAAGGATGAGAGACCCTGCTTAAAGGTGAACAGCTATTGTGAGTCTATACAGAGAAGATTTCACAAACCTCCCAGTGTAATTTCACACTTTGCCAGTTCAGGCTAGTACAGGGGCAGGCAGGTGAGGATAAGTTATGGCTTTTAGATTCCAGAAGACCAGAATAAGGAGTCAAAGATCAGATAGGAAGTTTTAGTAGGTTATCAAGTATCGTCAGATGTGTGTATTGACTTTTATGTTTGAAAAAGATTCTAACCCCCCATCTGTAATACTTTGGAAATTAGGCAAACCCAGTAAAATCTGGAGAGATTGGAAAGCTTCTTCTCCATCCCTAAGAATAAGCTTGCAATCACTCTGGAGAAACGAGAATTAAATATGCAAATTCAGTGTAATCTTAGGGGAAAAAAAATTGTTTTCCAAACCTCAGTTGTCAATAGAGTTTCACAACTACTATGTGCAGAAACAGTCAAAGAAGAAACTAAATAGGGCTGTCAGTTTCACCATCCAAAGTTAACCACTGTTACCATATGCTGTCCAGCTTAATCTCCTCAAGAAGGTATCATGTATTTATATACTAACAATGAAGATAGTACTGCACAGAGGGAGAAGAGTGTTGGACAGAGAAGCCAGGCATGCTGAGGTTCACGGGGTCGCAAAGAGTCGGACGTGACTTAGTGACTGAAAAACAACAATGAAACTAAGCAAGGGAACAAAGTAGCAGCACTGACTCATAGTCCTCTCAGCGGAGCCCAGAACAGCCGTGTTCACCTACGTGGCTACAGTGCTTGCTCTGAAAGGTGAGAAGAGAACAAAGAGAGTTGAGTTAGTCAGATTTTCTGGCACAGATTTGAGAGCAAAAGAAAGGTATCAAACAACAATAACAAAAGATGTGTGGTTCATTAAAGATCTTAACCGATAGGAAATTCCCATTGTCCAGGATTTTTCAAGGAAATTTAAGGGAGTTCATATGTAGCACATAGTTTTAACTAGGTTTGAATTTTGCTTCACTTTGTCCTCTCTCTAATACATAACATGATTTGTGGAAATCTGTTTTGCATGATAACTTGTGTTAATTTTACTTTGTGCAACCCTCTTCCAGAAAAACATTGATCAAAGCTGAGAACAGCTGTACCAGGATCAGGCGATGATGAAAAACACACCTAGTGGGTGGTGTCTGTTGTTGGCCCACTGAACATTGAATATTCTATTTTTTTTAACCAAGGAAATCCCAGTTTGTTCTTTAATGCATGGTGGTGGTTTAGTTGCTCAGTCATGTCTAACTCTTGCAACCCCATGGACTGTTGCCTGCCAGGCTCCTCTGCCCATGGAATTTTCCAGGAAAGAATACTGGAGTGGGTTGCCATTTCCAAAGCATACCCAAACTTTAATGCATACTCTCATCTAGGTGTGACTCCTGCTGGACTTAGGAGATTCCCACCAATTCTTTATTAGGTCAGAGTGGATATTGGACCCAATTTTGGCCAACTGGAAGTGAAAAAGTTTGCTGAAGAACTTAAAGAGTTCTTCAATCACAGTTGCTGGTGACAAGGAGTCAACTTTTCTCTCCTTCTGGACATGAACAGGGAAAATAATCTGTCTTCCAGTGTCTCCTGGCATCCATTTTTCATTGGTGAAGACCAGGTTAAGGCTAAGTCTACCTGCCGAAAGTAGAGGAGGACCTAGTAACACCACTTCTCTATTGATATCCTTGAGTCACATGCTTTTCCCCTTGGAGCTGTCTGACCCCTGGGCCAGCCCTGCTGAACTAATATTCACTGCATACTGGGATTTACGTGCTAAGATGGCATTTTGTCTTTTTGCCTCTGTGTTCCCAAAGTGCTCCACACTTTTTCCTGGTATCTCTGTTTGACAGATAATACTTGTGAAACATTTTAGATGTGGCATTTTTAGTCAAGTTGTGAATATGTTTTATACATTTCCATGGTTATTGGTCCCATTGTTTTTTATGTTAATTAAACTAAATTAATTGCCTGGAAAATTGTTCATCTTTAAATTAATTGGCAAATGCTTCTGTGTAAAAAATCTCTTAAATTTCATTTCTGTCTATATCTTTGATTATATTCTCTTTCTCATTTGATGTTTTCTATATTTGTTTACATTTCTGATTAGATTTATTTAATGCTTACCTGCTTTACCTTATTTTCAAAGATTAGCAACTGGTTTTGATTTAACATTTTCATGATTATTATTTTCTAAAACAAAATTTTTGTCCCCTTTATTTCTTCTGCTCCCATTTAGTGTTTCATTTTAGCTTTTCTAACACCTTTCTTGAATAATTTAGTTTATATATTTATTATTTTATTTATTCAAGGAAATATCTTAGAGTTTGGGTTTTTCATTGGCTTACTTTTGGCGCTTTCCATTGTCATCAGTTTTGAATAATTACAGAAGAGCCTGTAATTATATAAGCCTCCAAACATGGACCCATCAGCACTTGTATCTTATGGTCTTGGCTGCTTTCAACCCACACTCACACTATGCTGCAGATTACACTCTCTGACCCCTTCCTTCCCCAGCACCATTGCATTGTGAAAACTTGGTCTTGGACTAAATGAAGGAAAATGATTTAATAGGGAAACCTGATATAGATTACAAGATTGCTTAAGAACTCAGACAAACTTGCTTCCCTTACCTACTGGATATTTCAGATCGGAGTATTTTGATTGGGAAGATGCCTGCATTATAGCATCTTCCTTTATAAGGGAAGATAATCTTGTCAAATAAAATTGTTCTCATTCACGAATTATTTTTTCAGCCTTCAAATCAGTATATACATTGCCTCTCTGAAGTATGGAGAGACAAAAGTTGGAGGAAATGTTTGACTGAAAAAATATGTTTCCTATTTTTGCTTTCTACCTGGTCTACTATTGTGTTTTAGGTACTTAGCCTCACTTTAATTAGTGGAAAGTACTTTTGTATTTTTGCGGACTACGTAAAATAACTTCCGTACATTATAGCATTTTTTTTACAATAGCCAAGATATGGAAACAACATAACTGCCCAATGATAGAAGAATGGATGCAGAAGATGTACATATATATGAGTAATATATGCAATATTACTTAGCCTTGAAAAGAATGAAATCTTGCCCTTTGAGATAAAATGAATGGACCTAGAGGTTATGATGTTAATAAGGGAAATAAGTTACACAAAGATGGAAAAATAATGTATGATTTCACTTATGTGTAGAATGTAAAAAATAAACCAAATGAACAAACAGAACAAAACAGAATCAGTCTCAGATACAGAGAAAAAAACACGTGGTCGCCAGGAGGAAGGAGGCGAGAATGAGTGAAATGTGGGATGCGAGATTAGGAGGTACAAGCATTCAGTTACAAAATAAATGAACCCATGAAGATGAAATGAATATTATGGGGAATATGGTCAACAATACTCCAATAACTTTGTATGATGACAGATGGTAACTAGACTTATTGTAGTGATTGTTTAGTAATGTATATAAATATAATGAATCGGTCTGTTGGGGATCAGGACTAACGTGTTGTAGGTCAGTTATATTTCAATAATATTATTAAAAATAATCATACAGAATCCTGATATTACAAGATTACTTAAGAACTCAGGCACACTTGTTTCCCTCACCTACTGGGTGATATTTCAGACTGGAGTGTTTACGTTGGAAGATGCCTGAATGATGGCTTTCCTCTGTTTCTTCCCTGTATCTATTTACGATGTAAACATAATGCATTTAGGACTTGAATGGTTAACTTGGAATGTTACAAGTTATACAATGTGCATAGCAAACCATCCCCAAATTAGTGGATTAAAGCAACAGCAATGCTTTACTTTACTAATGAATCGGCAATTTGGCTAGAACACAGTGGGAATAGCTCATTTCTGCTCCAGGTGCCATCCGCTGGTGCAGCTTGAAGGCTGGGAGTGACTCAGTGATTGGGGTGGAATAATTTGGAGCTTCACTCACTATCTGGCAGTTGCTGCTGGCTGTCAGCTAGGACCCCAGGGGGATTTTCAGCCAGAGCACCGGCACGCGGGCTTTCCGTATAGTTTTTTACTTTCTTCTCAGCATGGTGTCTCAGTTCCAAGAGCAAGTGTCTCCAAAGGGTTAGTTGGGGCGTATCCATTTTTATGAATCAGCCTGAAAAGTCACAAAGCATCACTTCTGCTGTAGTTATAGATTACATGCCCCCTCAGATTCCTCAGCATCATAACATGAGGAGAGTGTGTGGGAAGAGACATGTCGTCTCGGTCAGTTTTTTTTAAATACAGTTTGCCACAAATGTCAAAGAGTAGGAGACAAGTCTTTTGGGATGAAATAGGCTAAGAAACCTCTTAGATCAAAAGTCGACTCTCAGAAGGTAAATCTTTTTCTCCCCTTAAAAATTACCACCAGCACCAGAAACACTGCCTGTGTTTGCTCTAATGGTGTGAGGTGATAGGATAGAATTGGAGAAGATTTAGGAATTCTTTGTAATTTTGTATCTTATAACATCTTTGGGAAACACATGTCCTGATTTACATGGTAGAAACTGTATGCTTAGTCACTCATTTGTATCTGACTCTTTGTGACCCGCATGTAATGCAGCCCACCAGGCTCCTCTGTCCGTGGGATTTTCCAGGCAAAAATACTGGAGTGGGTTGCCATTTCCTCCTCCAGGGCATCTTACCAGGTCTCCTATATTTTCTGCCTTGGCAGGCAGATTCTTTACCACTGAGCCAGCTGAGAAGGCCTAAAGCACCAGTAATGGCTCATATGTAGAACCTAATTTTTAAAAAATGACACAAGTTATTTACAAAACAGAAACAGACTTAAAAATATTAACAATGAACTTATGGTTACCCAAGGGAAATGTGGTGGGGAAGAATAGATCAGGAGCTTGGGACTAACATACACATACAACTGTATGTAAAATTGGTAACCAACAAGAACCTACTGTATAGCACAGGGAACTCTACTCAATATTCTATGATAACCTATATGAGAAAGGGGACCAAATGATAACCTATCTGAGAAAGCGGAGGAGAAGGGGATGACAGAGGATGAGATGGATGGATGGCATCGCTGACTGGTGGACATGAGTTTGAGTAAGCTCCAGGAGTTGGTGATGGACAGGGAAGCCCAGCGTGCTGCAGTCCATGGGGCTGCAAAGAGTTGGACATGGCTGAGCGACTGAGCTGGATTGAAAATGAGAAAACACTCTGAAAAAGAATGAATATACGTATATGTAACACTGAATCACTTTTCACTGTGTACCTGAAACTAACACAACATTGTAAATCAACTATAGTCCAATAAAATGAAACACAACAGCCAAAACAATTTCCCCATTTGTTTACAATGTGGCTCTGCAGCTTATGCTATCAGCCAGAGAACCTGAGCTGGACAGTGATGCTGTGTTAGTCTGCTCGCACTGCCATAAAGACACCACAGCCTGGATGCCTTAAACAACAGACATCTATATCTCACAGTTTTAGAAGCCGGATGTCCAAGATAATATATGTGTTGTTATATGTAGTATGTGCATATACAGAGACACATTTTTTTTCTCAATTTAACTTCATGATAACCTAAAACAGATAAATGTTTCTGGTGTGTTGATGAAAGAACTCAACAGAAGGGCTATCCACTGAAGAAGTGAGAGCCTACTTTTTGCTTCCCCAGCAAAGCATGCTACATATTAGTGTGTGCATGCTAAGTTGCTTCAGCCATGTCCAACTCTTTGAGACCCCATGGACTGTAGCCTGTCAGGCTCCTCTGTCCATGGGGATTCTTCAAGTGACAGTATTGGAGTGGGTTCCCATGACGTCTTCCAGGGGATCTTTCTGGCCCGGGGATCAAACCCATGGCTCTTAGCTCTCCTGTATTGGCAGGCAGATTCTTTACCACTAGCACCACCTGGGAAACCCACTCCTGACATACTGTATTTAATTGAATATGTATTATTCAGTTCACTGACTATAACCTTGTGAACAAGGATCATATATTATTAATGCACATTGTTTTCCTTTTAAAATTCCTGGAACATGTTTGTCATGAAATAAAATGCATGCTTGCTCTTCAGCTAGACAGATGTTTCTAAAATAGGTTAAGTTTAAAATTTGCAACTCTGTCTAATTTTCTTCATTAGTAAAAGAGCATGGTACTTTTGACTCTACAAAGTACATTTCAGCACTTTCTATTTGAATGAGCATATTCTGAATGCATGAATGCTGAAATTGTGATATTTCAATTTTTTTAAAGGGGAGGCATCAGGTTATTCACATTATATCTGTGATATTGTCTATCTAAATAACTTTAAAAGCTACAGAATCTCTAAATACTTACTGTCTCATTTCAAGAGACATTCAATTGTCTCTAGTCAAACTCAGTATATATTTAAGTATTAAGTAGATGTTATTTGATTGCTGTGTCTGAAAGCCTTTTCTGTCTGCAGCCAAATATAACAAAGGCAAACAATTGATTTCTCTAAGTTCAAAGATATTTTCAGCTCTAACATTTCAAGGATTTCACTAGCTCAGTCAGCCTATGCCCACAGAATGTCTTCAGGTCAGTATGTTCAGAAACAAACTTGGGTCCTTTGTTTGCATGCAGTAAAGCCAATCTATTGACAGTGGGTTGTGATGAAGGAAAGTGTAGCATTTATTGTAGAGTTCCATTCAAGGAGTCCAGGCAGCTAGCACTCAAAGTTTTTAAAGTCTGGATGAAAGGAGTATGATTAGCTCATGGACATTCTTCTGACTGGTTGGTGGTGAAGCAACTGAACTGAACTGAAGTAATCAGGAGTCAATATCATCAACTTTCTAAGTCCAACAGTCTGGGGTCTGCATGCTTGTGGTCAGTATACAGTTAGCTTCTTCCACTAGGTGGGGGTTTCATTATCTACATAACTGCTCAAAGGACATGGCTCAGAATATTACCAATAGTTTTTGAGGAGGAACTAAATGTCCTTAACTTTGTTTAGCTCAGTTCATTCACTCAGTCATTTCTGACATTTTGCAACCCCATGGACTGCAGCACGCCAGGCTTCCCTGTCCGTCACCTACTCCCAGGGGTTGCTCAGACTCATGTCCATAAGTTGCTGATGCCATCCAACCATCTCATCCTCTGTCATCTCCTTCTCCTCCTGCCTTCAATCCTTCCCAGCATCTGGGTCTTTTGCAATGAGTAAGTTCTTCACATCAACTGACTAAAGTATTGGAGTTTGAGCTTCAGAATCAGTCCTTTCAATGAACATTTAGGACTGATTTCCTTCAGAATTAATTGACTGGTTTTCCTTGTGGTCCAAGGGACTCTCAAGAGTCTTCTCCAACACCACAGTTCAAAAGCATCAATTATTGGGTGCTCAGCTTTCTTTACAGTCCAACTCTCAATCCATACATGACTACTGGTAAAGCCATAGCTTTGACTAGATGGAACTTTGTTGTCAAAGTAATGTCTCTGCTTTTTAATATGCTATCTAGGTTGGTCATAGCTTCTCTTCCAAGGAACAAGAATCTTTTAATTTCATGGCTGCAGTCACCATCTGCAGTGATTTTGGAGCCCAAAAAAATAGTCTCTCACCATTTCCATTGTTCTCCCATCTACTTGCCATGAAGTGATGGGACTGGATGCCATGATCTTAGTTTTCTGAACCTTGAGGGTTAAGCCAAATTTTTCACTCTCATAAAGAGGCTCTTTAATTCTTCTTTGCTTTCTGCCATAAGGGTGGTGTCATCTGCATATCTGATGTTATTGATATTTCTCTCAGCAATTTTGATTTCAGCCTGTGCTTCATCCAGCCCAGCTTTTCACATGATGTTCTCTGCAAATGTTAAACAAGCAGGGTGACAATATACAGCTTTGACATACTCCTTTCCCAATTTTGAAACAGTCCATTGTTCCATGTCTTGTTCTAACTGTTGCTTCTTGACCTGCATACAAATCTCTCAGGAGACAGGTCAGGTGGTCTGGTATTCCCATCTCTTAAAGAATTTTCCACAGTTGGTTGTGATCCACACAGTCAAAGGCTTTGGCATAGTCAATAACGCAGAAATAGATGTTTTTCTAGAACTCTTTTGCTTTTTCGATGATCCAACGGATTTTGGCAATTTAATCTCTGGTTCCTCTGCCCTTTCGAAATCCAGATTGAATATCTGGAAGTTCATGGTTCACCTACTGTTGAAGCCTTGCTTGGACAATTTAGAGCATTATTTTGCTAGCATGTGAAAGTGAAGTCGCTCGTCATGTCCAACTCTTTGCGACCCCATGGACTGTAGCATACACCGCTTCTCTGTCCATAGGATTTTCTAGGCAAAAGTACTAGAGTGGGTTGCCATGGGATCAAACCCAAGTCTCTCGCATTGCTAGTATGTGAGATGAGTGCAATTATGCGGTAGCATGAACATTCTTTGTCATTGCCTTTCTTTGGGATTGGAATGAAAACTGACCTTTTCCAGTCCTGTGGCTACTGCTGAGTTTTCCAAATTTGCTGGGATACTGAATGCAACACTTTCACAGCATCATCCTTTGGGGTTTGAAGTAGCTCAATTGGAATTCCATTACCTCCACGAGCTTTGCTCATAGTGATGCTTCCTATGGCTCACTTGACTTTGTATTCCAGGATGTCAACTCTAGGTAAGTGAGAACATCACTGTGGTGGTTATTTGGGTCATGAAGAACTTTTTTGTATAGCTTTTCTGTGTATTCTTGCCACCTCTCCTTAATTTCTTCTGCTTCTGTTAGGTCCATACCATTTCTGTCCTTTATTGTGGCCATCTTTGCATGAAACGTTCCCTTGGCATCTCTAATTTTCTTGAAGAAATCTCTAGTCTTTCGCATTCTATTGTTTTCCTCTATTTCTTTGCATTGATTATTGAGGAAGGCTTTCTTATCTCTCCTTGCTGTTCTTTGGAGCTCTTCATTCAAATGGGTATATCTTTCCTTTTCTTCTTTGCCTTTAGCTTCTATTCTTTTCTCAACTATTTGTAGGCCTCCTCAGACACCCATTTGCCCCTTTGCATTTCTTTTTCTTGGGAATCGTCTTGGTCACTGCCTCCTGTACAATGTCCTGAACCTCCGTCCATTGTTCTTCAGGCACTCTGTGTATCAGCTCTAATCCTTTGAATCTATCTGTCACTTCCACTCTATAATCATAAGGGATTTGATTCAGGTCATACCTGAATGGTCTAGTGGTTTTCCTTACTTTCTTCAATTTAAGTCTGAGTTTGTCTATAAGGAGTTCATGATCTGAGCCACAGTCAGCTCTCAGTCTTGTTTTTGTTGACTGTATAGAGCTTCTCCACTTTTGGTTGCAAAGAATATAATCAATCTGATTTCGGCATTGACCATCTGACTTTGTTTAATGACTATCTATTTATTATATTGTCTTATTTGACTATTTTTCTCTTTTCTGCATTTTCTCACATCTCTGATTAAATTTGCTACTTGGAACTTGGGGAAAGCCTAGGAGGCTCAAGTTTTCCTACAGAAAAGGGGCAGATGGAAGATATGGGATGTGAGTTTTATCCCATGGAGGCTCCATAGGGTTCTGCTTACTTTTTACACACAGTAATCCTTGTTTTTAATTTACATAAGAGCTTCACTGCTCAGCACAGGTTGAAAAAAAAAAAAGGAAGATGGTAGAGTCACAACAGTAATGTGCTCCATGTATATCAGAGAAATGCAAAATCATACCTATGCCAAATGAAGCCTTTTCTACTGTTTTGAATTTTCTGAAATTCATTCTTCTATTTTCAGTGCAGTGATGCTTTATTATATAATCATTATCTTTGTGGGAATCCAAAGGGATGAAGTAAGACAGGCCAGGCTAGACCCAGGATCATTGGCGGTCCTTTCATTTACATCTTCTGTATCAGCAAACTGGCTGTCAATTGCGCTGTTACAAGTCCAGTCCTGGAGAGTGAATCTTCTTGTAATCAAATCCCTATCGATAATACCTCATCCTCCTTACCCTATCCCTGAATCCATCTCCATAACAGCCCACATTCTATAATGAACAGAAGTACCATTATCAAGAAAGGCAGCAGATATGTATCCACAAACATGAATGCCATTCTTTGGTCAGAAATGTTTATTCTCACCACTCCTGTATGATTCGTTTGTGCCCTTAGTTGTCTAAGTTACTTAATTCCACTCATGACTTACTTGAAAATCGTCATCTGAAACATGTTCTCCTGAAGTCCTGACAGCAGGCACATTGTTTGGAGACATGGGTTTTCTAACATGCACTTTCCTTATCAGCATGTTAGCACTACAGCGATAGCATGGATCATAGAAACTAAATATGAAGATGAAAAATTCATAAATCTGTATCTTCTTAGATCTTGGCCCATTGCTCCCTAATTCACAGAAAATCATATCTGAGAGATATTCACTGATGGCATAACCACTCACATACATATACACATACACAAGAACACACATATGCATGAACACATAAAATGCACAATAAATGAACTTTTGAAAACTGTCTTATGAAATGTTTCCTTTGCACAGTGCTTTATTTGCTTAAATCCTGTAAAAAGGGGGAAAAAAAATCCTGCAGTGAAGAATCTAGTTTAACTCTACACAATCTAATTTAGTTTCTAAAACTAACTTGGGGACTGATGAGGGAACAGATTTTAAAATCTGTCTGCACAACTTTCAAGTTACTCAGGAAAGGCAGTGGAGAATGCCATCTAGAATGTCATATTGAATAAAGACATTTTCTTACAGTGAAAAAGAAAATAATGTCGCTTTGCCTTCAGGAAGGCATCTCTGTGTCCATCCAAATTGCCTCTCTGGGTTTTCAGTTGTGGTCAGATTTGTTTTACAATTCTTTTGAATATTTCTTTTTTTAAGATTCTTGAAATTCACCAGTTGATGTTGATTTTGGGGGGCTTTATAGAGCTTTAGAAAGTTTCTGCCAAATGCAAACCCCCAAGAAGAGATTACTTCACTGGTTCATGACTCATCAGTAGACAAGCCCTTTGTCAGAGACATTCCAAGGTATTGCCACGCAAGCAGGAAACTGGGCATGGGTTCAGAGCACAGACTAAAACTAAAGAAATCTGGAGTGCCAAGTGCCTCCCTCCCTCCTGGGAGTCTGGTCTTGTGGGACAGTTAAGTGTGGTCAAAAGTCTGCCTCAACCACAAGTTCCTGGACACCAAACACGGAAATTGGCTGCTTCCCAGTTTTGCCGAAGGCAAGGTCTGCCTGAGGTCCCCACAGGGGAGGGAATGAGTCTCACGGTGGCACTTCTTATTTATCGTGTCTCTCTGTTCATGTGCTCTTGATAAATATAGGATTTTTGTTCCAAAGACTATTGATCTATTCAAGCATCATAAATTCTCCTCAAGAAAAGAAACAAATCTGAGAAAGTAAATGAAAATTTACTTTATAATCTAAAAAACCAAAACCATATATTTTAGAAACAGAACAGCACAGTATACCTTACTATAAAAGATTTGGAAAGTTATCTTTGCTTTTGCTTTAAAACATATCTTAACTGTTACACTAATTAGGTTCCTAAGATTCTGAAAATCCCCCCTTTTTTCCTTATTTTCTGTCACATTAAACATATATTATGGGATAAATGCTATTCTTAAAAGACTTGACTGGAAATCTATATCTTCTCAAATTGCAATCATCAAAGGTGTACGATAATATTAATTTGAAAATAAAACATGGTATTTGGTATTTTCCTGGATATTGGATAACATTTAAAAGCATATGATTAGTGGTAAAAGATGATATATTTTCACTTATAACGAGTCTGAGATTTCGACAAGTGTTCTCGGTATTATTATTTAGAACAATGCTTTGAAATAAAACTTGTAAAAAATGATAATTACTGCAGTGAACTGTTAGAGCTTCCCAAGGTCGATTTGTAAATGTTAACCATTATTGGTGTTTTGTAACTATTTTTAGCATGTATAAATGTACATATGCTATTGATGAACCTCTCTGTCCCATGACTTTAAAATATCACAGAAAATATTGAAGTCCACAACACTGGGTCCCATTGCCTCATCCAGGCATTCAGGGCCATCTCTCAGGTTACTGTAATGAGGCCACATAAATTGACTAGGTGCTGGAAATGTGAGGAAGACAGAATATAAATTAAACATTGTATGGTGATGTTTATAAAATCCAACTTACATATCTTAGTTACATAGATTCTCGTAATGATCATATGCCAGTGAGATGTGGTTCCATTTAAACCGTATGGAAGAATACATTTTAAAGCTTGTGGGTTGATATTAATTTATTATAATATGATCATATTAAGCTAAATTAATGAAGATTGTTCTCTTTATGAATTCTCTTCATTAAGCATGAAAAAGCATAGCACAGCCACCAGTACTTTTGTGATTCAATAAATCATAGCAACATTTTTTAACTCTCCTATTTCTTTTCCTCTTTCCTTCCTTCTTCCCTTCCGGCATTCATTCTTCCCTTAGTCCTTCCTTCATCCCTTCCTCCCTTTGTCTTTCTTTTCACTTTGATTTAAATTTTTAGATTCGTTTTGGAGTAAAATAGGATTGTCTTGTTTCTGAGTTGCAAAAATTCTCCCTGCATATTTCCCCCTCTATTACCATGTTTTTTTCCTGCATCCCCATTCAATCCTGGCTGCCACCACCAGGCAGATGGAAAGCCCAGGACAGTATTCCTCGCATCTTAGGGAAACCTGAGCAGCAGGCATGGATTATCAGGCTGTTCAGGTCTGTAAGATAGAGCCATCACCCCGCTACTTCCTATCCTGCTTCTATGCTACATACTTTTGTCCCCAAATCCTATGGTACTAGGAGAGCATCATTGTCCTATGCATATTCTAAGCTAATGGCAACCAAGATTCATATACCATGCTTCTTTGTTTCTCTTCTAATACCAGCAGAATGATGGGTACAGAAAAGATACACAAATAGCTGCTGAATTAATGAATAATGAGGAAGGCTTTAGTCAATCAAAATATTACCCTGCTGGAAGTTTAATTTTCATACATCCTAAAGCATCTCAGATTATATTATCATTAATTCAGACTCTAGATTTTGAATAACTACAAATACCTGGAAAGTGAAGGGTAATTTGCGAGACTATTTTTGCTTGTACCTATTTCATTTACTATTCTAGTAAAATATAGCTAAATCTAAGAATCTCATGGTTGAACATACCTTAAAACTCCAAATATTGTTTTGATAAATCCTAATTTTACAATGTTTCCTATTTTATGCTCAAAAGAGCTAAAATTTCTTCAGTCAAAATCTCAACCTTGTATTAATAAAAATATTTTTGGAAAAAACCTTTATATAACTTCTAACAAAAAAAAAAAAGAAAGAAAGAAAGAAAGAAAGGTGCCCACAACATACGGAGTTATTGCTCTGGAGAAGGAAATGGCAACCCACTCCAGGATTCTTGCCTGGGAAATCCCATGGACAGAGGCGCCTGGTGGACTGGAGTCCATGGGGTTGCAGAGAGTCAGACACGACTGAGCGCCTAAACAACAAAACAAATAGATCTATAGCTGTGAAAACAAAACGATTTTTAAACTTTTAAAAGAAATGCGAACCTTTTTTTAATGAGGTCTGAGCAACTTATTTTGCTTTGTAGGTAAAAGAGTACAGAGTAGCCCAAATCACAAAACTAAGCATATGTTTACATGATATGAGCCTCTTTCTTGCTAAAGAGACACAGAGTCACTTATCCAAGAGAAGTGGCTCACCATGAAAGGTAATTGACAAGCTGGCCAGCAGGGCCATGGAGTCTGCCCAAGCTTCCATTAGGCAATCAATCCTATGCATGCCACAGGCCCCAATTTATTGGCAAGTTGCCATACTTTGACCCACATAACAGTATAAGGATAGATTTTTAGTACAGAGAAGCACGGCTCTGAAAAAAACCCCAGTGCTGTTTCAGTAACAAAAGCTTTCAACTTGGGGCCATTATGCCTTGTCTTCCCCACCTGCAGCTAGGTGCATGCATTACCTCTTTCCCAGAACATTAGGGGAAACAGCTTCTGCAGTCCAGAGCTCAGGGCTGTTCTGGTGTTACTGACGTGATTAGCATTTCAAACACCTGGCCTACACACAGCTGACAGCCCTGCAGCCTGCAGCCTTTCAGTGTGGATCAGGAATGTGGATGTTCATAGTTTGGGAAATTGATGTTCAGTTGGAGGAAAGGTATGATGAGGACATGGGAATAAATACTGAAAAAAATACTATTTAATGTTATGTTTGTGGATATGGACATTTAGACAGAGCTTTGGTGTTCCTGAGAGTATTTCAACAGGAACAGGGCTTCTGGACTGGTGGAATCTGACACCTCACACAGGGTATTTGCTGTCTATCCCCTGCCACAATGCAAAATAAAAGCGTGCCTCGTTTTAGTCTCAGGTGTCCAGTAAAATGAAAAAGCACATGTAATTTTAATTATAAAATTATATTCAAATATAATTTGTATTATTATCGTTGCTTAGTCAGTAAGTCGTGTCCGACCCTTTGTGACCCATGGTCTATAGTACGCCAGGCTTCCCTGTCTTTCAGTGTCTCCTGGACTTTGCTCATACCCATTGAGATGGTGATGCTATCCAACCATCTCATCCTTTGTCACTCCCTTCTCCTTCTGCCCTCAATCTTTAAATATAATACATTTTGTAAGTTATGTATTTTATATCAAAATTCAGGTCTTTCTAATACTGTCTGAGGAGTTATTTCATTGCATGCTATGTGATTTCATTCAATAAGGAAAATGAGCAAAACTATGCTATTCATTCATTTATTCATTGTGCTAAGTCATGAAATGTATATGCTGGGGACACAGCAGCAAAATACTCTTCTAGGTCTGATCTATGCCCTCATGAAGTCTCAAAACTTATAGAGAAGGCCAGTGATAACAACAAAACAATTTTCAAAAGATAAAGGACATGAAGATGAAACTAGCCATAATCATACATTCTGAGAAGCTGGCAGGCCTTACCAGTCAGGACAGAGGAGATATAGGTGTTGCCACAGTAACAACAGCTCCCACAGGAGGTTAATGTACATTCTGTATCGTCTTCCAGCAGGAGGCTCTGTCCTTAAGTCAGTCTAGGCCACAAATTCAGAATGGAATAAGAAACATTCAGGGTCTCATGTGTGTGTTCAGTTGCTCAGTCATGTCTGACACTTTATGACCCCATGAACTTGTAGCCCACTAGGCTCCTCTGTCCACAGAATTTTCCAGGCAAGAATACTAGAGTGGGTTGTCATTTCCTCCCCTAAGGGATCTTCCTGACCCAGGGATCAAATCTACATCTTCTGGATCTCCTGCATTGGCAAGTAGATTCTTTACCAATGAGGCATCTGGGAAGTCCAGGGTCTAATACTAGTTATTAAATTCTCTAACTTGGTGAAAACACACTTTGCTTGTCTTCACAATCCTCTGGCTGTAGCTGGTTCCAAAGCCTCATTAGCCATGAGGGACCAGCATCAGTCTTCAGGTGTAGACTGGAAATGAAACTTAGGTATTAGGGAGCTGCCGCAGTGATGCCATGGTGACCTGATCTGCATCACCCCAGATAAATTTCCTTGTAACTCACAGTGCTTTTTACCCCTGAATTCATACATTATTCAAAATTTCCTACAAATGAAAAGTATGTTCCATGACCATGCTGAGCTTGTTTTTTTATACATAAACCGTTTTTTAAAAATTTCTTTTCTGCCTTCTCTGTATATCCTAGTGTCTGTCCTTCAGTAAATATATACTAAATAGATGAACATTTGGCACACTTTCTGTGCATGGAAATGACAAAAATCAATGCTTCCATGAATGGTTCATAACACTTTAGAAAAATATGTACCATATAAGTTTGAAACAAGTTACAGTACATCTTTTTCGTTAAATATCTATTTTGAACACAAGTGCATTTTGAAATTTAATTAAAAATTAGGTAGTGCTATGTAATATAAGGGCTTAAGGAAGAAGTTCTGTAGTCAAGTAGTTTATTTTTAATTCTAGCTCCTCCATTGTTTTAACAAAATTTTAAATCTCTCTAGGCCTCAAATGCCTGTATCTGTGTAATGGTGAAAATAATATGTATTGTATTGGGCTATTTTTTAAACTATATTTTATATAAAGTTCCTTTCCCTATACCTACTTCAGAATTAATAAATGATAGTCATTATTATTATTATTACTTTTTTATAATATTGTAAATTGGGATGAATCTCAAGTTATTCTTGCTGAGAGACACAATTTTTATTAAAATTTAAAAGGCAATTATTATTCATTCATACATATTTTCATAAAATCTCTTTACTATATTAAAATTTATAAAATTATCATTCCAAATTTTATATTAATGAAATTTCAAGCCCTAATTAATAAAATAGAGATTAACAAATTTGATTGAATATAATTTATAAGAATATACACCAATTCCAAAAATAGGTACAAAAATGCAAACATTATTGACAATCAGTAAGACAGAAAATAATTTAAATTTCTTAATGAACTAATAACTCTTATAAATCAATTGTAAAAATGATGGTAATTTAGTATAAAAATGCAAATGATATAAGCAGGCATTTTATAGATACAAAAATACAAATATCTAATGCAAATATAAACTACTCAATCTCTTTCATAAATTGCTATGCAATAAAATTGTAGTGAGGGAACAATTTTCCCCTAGCCTGTTGGTTTAAATCTGAGTTTCCAGGCCCTTAACTGAATTGTGACATAGTTGCCTTGAGATCCCACAGTGAGAGTCTCTGGACTGAAAGAGTATATTTTTCACTGGCCATCTGCACAAACAGATACTTATTTTGTCTACCAAAAAAAGCATTATATATTGCCTTCTAATGATTGCCTTTGGGGAGAATTAATTAGAATCACTTAAGCAAACTGCTTGAATATTTAAAATAGAAATATTAATATTTTCCAAAGTGTTATTCAGAAAGTTGTAGCTCTGTTGGATGAAAATAGTGGAATCTGTAAAGAAATAAAAATACATATGATTCAAAATCTGAAATATAAGATTGAAGTAAATACTTCAATTAAATTGAAGTAAATATAAGATTGAGTATGACAGTAAATGAAAATGAATCAATCTCTCCAAATAAAAAGCTGTTGTGAGGTAAGTCAGAAAGAGAACATTTATCATGTATTAATGCATATATGTGGAATCTTGAAAAATGGTATAGACGATATTTGCAAAGCAGGAATAGACACATAGATGTAGAGAGCAATGTATGGATACTGAGGAAAGAGGGGAAGTGGGAGGAATTGGAAGCTTGAGACTGACACACACACATTATTGATACCATGTATAATATAGATCGGAGAAGGCAATGGCACCCCACTCCAGTACTCTTGCCTGGAAAATCCCATGGACGGAGGAGCCTGGTAGGCTGCAGTCCATGGGGTCGCTAAGAGTCGGACAGGACTGAGCGACTTCACTTTCACTTTTCACTTTCATGCATTGGAAAAGGAAATGGCAACCCACTCCAGTGTTCTTGTCTGGAGAATCCCAGGGACTGGGCAGCCTAGGGGGCTGCCGTTTATGGGGTTGCACAGAGTCCGACACGACTGAAGCGACTTAGCAGCAGCAGCAGCATAATATAGATAACTCATGAGAACATGCTGAATAGCACCGGGAACTCTACTCAAAGCACTGTAGTCGTCCGAACAGAGAGGAAGTCCCAAAGGAAGTAAATATATTATATGTATGGCTGGATCACTCTGCTGTGGAGTAGAGACTACAGTACAGTATACAACAGAAATGACAGCCCACTCCAATATTCTTGCCTGGATGATCCCATGGACAAAGGAGCCTGGCGGGCTATAGTCCATGGGGTCATAAAGAGTCAGACACGACTGAAGCAACTGAGCACACACAGCACACATACTCCAACAAAAATTAATTTTAAAAAAGGACATGGCAAAAAGCAGCAGAGGGATTCATGGTATGTAGCACCACGTGTGGTGCAGCTGTCAATTACTGGAGCAATAGAGCCATCCTGGTACATGCTGGCAGGGGGCAACTCTGTCAAGAACACAGTGTGACTCAGGAAGTTCAAAACTGAGTGATGGGCAAAACTACGCAGACAGATGCAAACACAAGGGATGCGATTCCTCAGAAGATTGTAGCTTAAATTTTTACATAACAAATAATTCACATACTCAACATCGATCAATGGTAGGGAGATTGATAAACAGATACAAAATGATAGAAGATGAATTTGGGGATTATGGGAAATCTTTCAGCATCAGAAAGCAGTGCAAATTAATGTATTATGGAGGTGGCATTCTTATAAATTAACTAATCAAATATTCTATAATCTAGTATCTGGTGTTGGGAATGTTTAAAGTAATTCACCAAATTTCTCATGCCTAGGTTATAATATCAACTCAGAGAGATTATATAACATAGATAAGTTAATGACTTTCACCTATGAATTTTCCTGACAAATTAGTCCCTTGGAGATAAAGCACTGTATTATAAGAAGTTTCACAAGGGCATTTTTGGAAATGTGGAAATTAAAAAAAAAAATGTTGTAACTGTTACATGACATAAGTTTGGAAATCATGCACACATGTCAAGATGTATTTATTGCAAAGCTAGTTTAAAAAAAAAGAAAAATTCAACTGGATCATGCAAAGTTGCTATAGATCTATAACTTGCATAATAGGTGGTAAACTGAGAGTAACAGGAAAGAAAAAAAAATCAACCTGTGTATTAGGATGAGGAAATTAAAGAAGATTTTATAAATATATTTAATATCAAACTAGATTATTTTAATAAATAAAAAAATTATAAGTTGGGACCAAATGACAATATGAAACCTTATGTTATCATCACTATTTTGTGAAAGCTAAACTTCAGAACAAATATTGCTTTGAATTTTAATAAGCATCTATTTGCTTGAAAATAAATTAATAGTACTAAATAATTATAGCAAATAGTCTAAGATCCTTGCTTCTAGACTCACGAAAACTGTCCTCCATATCAATATCACAAGAATGCTTGAATATTACCCGGGCACTGTGGTGTCTCCAACTCTGCTTGACTGCCCTGTGGCAACATTCAATTTTCCATTAGACTCTTCCCTGGTCTCAGAGGTCAGAGGTGCATCACCAGTCAATAGTGGGTGGATCAGTGCTTCTGTGGCCAGAGTCCCTGGATCAATCCTGCCTTTAATATTTCTGGTCTTGGCTCAGCCTCATTCCTAAAATCTCTGCCATTTGTTAGCTCATTTTTCTTGAAATGATTCAAAGCTGTCATTGGTTTTTGTTTGTTTGTTTGCTTGTTTTTTGTTCTTTTTGTCTCATGACTTTTTCCTCCAGAGAAAATCTTTCAACTTCTTGGGAGCTAGCATGGTGGTGGTTGTTCTTTTGGGAACTGCTGTTCAAGCCTGGATTTGTCAGGGAAGTTTGTGCAACACTGGGCACAGGCCCATACCCTGCTTGCTGTTCAGAACCAGACCCTGTGCCACAGGTAAGGACATTCCATATGTCCACTGCCCTCACTGGCTCAGTCAGGTCCATTTCCTCCATAGCCTGAGTTAGATGTATCACAGCCTCCTTCGGCTGATTACCTAATTCAAGTGATGACCTCTCTTTAAAAACCTCTTTCTGACTCCTGATATTAGATATCAGGATGGTTCCAACTGCAAGTTTCAGAAAACCTCATTAAAATGAGTTCAAATCATGGCAGGAATCATTATCCCAAACAAAAGGGAGACAGGGATAAAGTATTTTCAGGATCAGTTAACTCAGACACTTCAAGCAGGAGGAAAAGGAGCTGTGGATGAAGGTTTTAGAGAAAAGAGAGAACAAGGACAATGGAGATAAAGAGCCAAAAATCAAGTGTCTAGAAGATGAAGAGACTGAGGAGGACAGGGAGAGTTGACTGCAGAACTGCATCCTAGAAGAGGAAAGGGTTCAGGCCAAACCATTCTCATGAGAACAGAAGCAGAAGGAGCAGCTGAATGGTACCAAGCTGGAACTCCTCATCAAGGAAGTGAGGCTGGCCAAGCGAGCCCCCTCAGAACCTGTATGGATGCTCCAGAGGGATGAGTCCAAGAACCGGGAGATGCTGGAGACATGGACCTGCAGGGACACTGCAGAGTTGGTACATGAGATGCTGAGACACTGTGAATTCCATATGGCATGGGCTTGTGATCACATCCTATGTTTGGATCTAGGCTGTCATGCCTGTGCTATAGGTGGCCAGTCTTGGGCAGGCGTGGGTCAGATAATGTGAAGCTTTGGTAGGAGGGTGAGGAAACAGGAGCTCTAATAGTACAGCTAGCACATGCCCCAGCTCTCCCCACCCCGCCCACCATAGGACCTCTCAGGAAGACGCATGTATGTGCCTGTAAACATCAGACATCTGCTTTCTTGACACAGAATTGCCACAGATTTATTTGCTTAGGTACACAAGAGAGTATGAACAAGGAACATTCATGCATTTCCTTCCATAATGTCAAACGTTTGTACACAGTACAAATGACTTTCAGTAAGAGACTGGCTGAGTACATGGAGCCATGATTCTCTGTGCTACACTATGTGTGCGTACACCTAGTTGCTCAGTCACATCCAACTCTTTGTGACCCCACAGACCCCATGTAGCCTACCAGGCTCGTCTGCCCATGGAATTCCACAGGTCAGGATCCTGGGGTGTGTTGCCATTTCATACTCCAGGGGATCTTTCCGACCTAGGGATTGAAGCTGAGTCTCTTGAGTCTCCTGCATTGGCAGGCAGAATCTTTACCACTGTGTCACCTGGGAAGCCAAATAACACCAGTTAAAGGGATTTAATATAACTAAATGTTCTGGCGTAGAATAACTCACAAAATTTAAAATATCAGCAGAACAAAGCAAGATGCACAACAATGTCCGTACCCTTGACTAACAAGGAGGATATTTGTATGTATCCACTCAGAATATCCTTGGAAAGAACTCAAGAAACTGGAAACAATAGTTTCCCTTGGAGAGGAGAATCTAGGTGCCTTTCTGGTAACATGCAAATAAATCAATAAATCTACAAAATACACACACACAGAATTATCCATCTTATTTGTGGCAAATTTAGAGTTTTGTCTTTAAGCTTGACACAAAAATGGATAATTCCCTCTCTGTGTGTAAATAGGACTATAGAACACTACCCCTCAACTCACTCCAGACCACCATGCTACTAAAGACCTAGTTACAGCTGTTCTTTTGCCCAGAATATTGTGTCCAGTTGTCAAGAAAAACTTACAAGGCATAGCAAAAGGCAAAAACATAATTTGAAGAGAGAGAGCAAGCATCAGAATCAGACAAACAGGGATGTCAAAATTTTCAGACCAGGAATTTAAACAGCTGTGATTAATGCACTGAGGGCTCTAATGGACAAAGTTTACAGCATACAGTGATGGGCATGATAAGCTGAGAAATGGAAATCATAAAAAAAGTAAATGAAAAGAAATATGAGAGGTTAAAAGAGAACTATAACCGAAATAAAATGCCTTTCATGAGCTTACTAGTAGACTGGATATAGCTGAGGAAAAAAATGTTTAAGTTCGATGATAGGTCAATAGAATTCTTAACAACTAAAAAGATAAGAAAACACAGACTGAAAGAAGAAAGCTTCTAGGGCCATACAGCAACAACGAAATGCACACATTTTGGGAATAGCAGAAGTAGAAGGAAGAGAGAAAAGAGTAGAAGACCTATTTGAACCAATCCTAAAAATAATCCCAAATTAATGTCAGACACCAAACCACAGATTCAAGAAGCTCTGAGAATACTAAGTAGGATAAATATGGGGGAAAAAAATGCACCAAGACACATCAATGTCAGATGAAAGAAAATAAGTAAAAGAAATGATCCTGTGTGATGCCAGAGGGGATTTTTTTTATTAATGATAATTTTTTGGAAGGATTTAAGGAGGAGATATATCTATTTGTGTTTTAAAATGTGAAAAGTTTACTCAGTAATTTGTGTAGATAACAAGTTGGAGGATGCATATTGTGCATTGTAGGTAACCAGGTGAGGCCACGTTGGTGTAAATTCAGTGTCACCAGTGGTAACGACAGGATAGACAGACTGACAGTATTTAGAAGGTATCATCAATAAGACAGACTTTTGCTATGTAGGGATAAGAAAGTTGAGTATCAGATGGGTCCCAATTTCACTACCTTGTCCTGTGAGATTGATGATGTTGCTAGTTTCTCAGAATGGAAAGAAACATGCAGATGGAAATTCATGATTTCAGTTTTAGATAACTGTATATAGTCATAAAATATTTAGTAAATGATAAGCTGAAATGGGGACAGAATATTTTTCCTCTCTTTCTCTACATATAGATGATAGTATCAATAAATTGATAGATGGACAGATGCACCTATTAGATTAGATAGATCAATAGATCTGATACTTATATTTATATCTATATTGATGTCTCTCTCAGAGGGAAGGAAGGAGGGAGACAGACAGACTGACACTCCTTATTATTTATGGATTCTGTATATGGGAATTTACCTGTTCACTGAAATTTACTTATGAACTTGAAGCCAAAATCAGTCCTTGTTTTGCTTTCACAGACTTTCCAGATGTGCGCAAAGTGGCAAAAATCAGTGGTTAAGAATCAGCCTTGCAATGCAGGGGACTTGGGTTTGATCCCTGATCTGGGAACTAAGATCCCATGTGCTACGGTGCAACTAAGCCTGTGAGTCATGACCAGAGTCCGGATACTGCAACAAAAGATCACGTGTGCCACAACTAACACCCAGCACAGCGAAATAACTATTTTTTAAAATATCATTGCTACTTCATGCTTTGCTCAAGGCTGTTTGAACAAGGTAGTGCTTTGCCTTCCTGTTTTAGCACTCACACTGTAAAAAACCGTCCTTTTTTATGATATATTTAGATCCACATTTTCACATTTTTGTGCTTTCTTGGGTGGTTTTGCTAAAAATTGGCCCCCAAGTATAGTGCTAAAGTGCTGTTCAGTGTCGCTAAGAGCAAGAAGGCTGTGACATATTTTACAAAGAAAATATGTGATGGATAAGCTTATTTCAGGCATGAGTTATAGTGCTGTTGGCTGTGAGTTTGATGCTAATGTATCAACAGTATATATCTTAAAATAATGTCTTTCAATGGGAACAAACATTTTCTCAAAATATATATTTTTAATTGATTAGTTGATATAATGTGACCAGAGGCTCACAGAAACCTAACCTTGCATTTTCCCTAGAAACAATAATGGTGCAGTAGTCACTGCTTTGGCGTCTGAGGCAAGTTCACAGAACACAACTACTACGGATAATGAGAATTGATTGTCCATGTGTCTGTGCCAAAGAACCCCTGTGCACAGATAAGCTTACACTGGGGAAATTTCACAAAAAGCAGAGAAGTGAAGGATCAGGACTGATTCTGAAAAATTCCAAAATTTGAAGATTTGGCGGAGAATCTGCACGTCAAGAGCAATGCCAGTACTGTTGCACATGCAGGAACTTCTCTATAGTTGCCTTACTGTTTTGTACACAGAGGTTCAAGATAGATGTTCCTTGAATTAAATCTTTAAATTTTTTAAAGTGTTACAAAATCTATTAATTTTCAAGCTCCAGGTGAATGATTAAATTATTAGGGAAATTATAAAAATCCCAATTCTTTCAGAAAATGTAGAGAATCATTATTTCCAGATTTAAAGACATAAGTCATTTAATTTTTCCCAGTACAATAATTCTACTCAAGGTAATTGTCTCAAGATATGGTGGTGCTAGTGGTAAAGTCCCACCTGCCAATTCAGGAGATGCAAGAGACACAGGTTCAATCCCTGGCTTGGGAAGATCCCCTGGAGAAGGAAATGGCAACCTGCTCCAGTATTCTTGCTTGGAAAATTTCATGGATGGAGGAGTCTGGCTGGCTGCAGTCCATGGAGTCACAAACAATTGGACATTACTGAACAACTGAGCACATTCTTTCAATAGATCAAAAATAAAGAACTAAAAATCCAACATCATAGAAATATCTGCATAATTTTATAGTCATCTTTTTTAAAGTTTATATATCTATTTCAACAAAAAGGTAGAAATATTATAAAATAATGCACATTTTCTTTGGAGAAACACCAAGTGAATATTGTAGATAATTTAAAAGATAGTGTAACTGATATATATTAAAACTAATACGTTAAAATCATTTCCTTTGAAAATAATGTCAGTATTGCCTATTATGGGAAAAACATTTTACTTTCTCATATATAAATTAATTTTTATAGCCTTGCACAATTCAAATTCTGCAAAATTAAAAATATTTTTCCATTATTCTCATTTTCCTTGGAATATTTTAAAACCTGCATTATGTAAAATTTTATTTTTCAAATATATACATATATATGTGTGTGTGTATATATGTATATATATATATATATATTTTTTTTTTTTTTTTTTTTGCCTTGCAGTCTGTGGGATTTTAGTTCCCTAACCCGGGATTGAAGTCAGGCCCAGGCAATGAAAACATCAAGTCCTAACCACTGGACTGCTACAGAATTCCCTGCATTATATAAATTTTTAAATTAGAATCAATAGAAAAGAATAAGTGTTTAAACACCATTTTCAGGCATTTGATTATCCAAATATGGGATTTTATATGTTTGTATATGAATGGAATTAAAACTGAGCATGTAAGTTAAGCTGGTGCTTTGCCACATTTAGAAACACTGCTGTAGTCTTTTTTTTCCCCCCCATCTAGACGTTGCTGATTATGTTCCTGTGGTTTAATTTAACATGTGCACCTGTACTATCTCCAGATTGGTAGCTGGGGACTGAAAGAATCTTCTATAGTCTTTTCTCACGTGCACGCTATCACCCCAGACACTGGCCACACTGCCAGAAGAAACTCCTGTGCAGTGGACGAGAACAGCTTTTCTGCCTTTATCCTCTCTGAATGTTTTCATTCATTCTGTCCAATCAGCCATTTTTCTTACACAGACTCAGCTGGCCCAGCCCTTCCAGTATCCCCTGAGACCATTCCGTTTATGATTCACATGCAATTTATGTGAAGCTTGACATAAATTACCCTGTAATTAAACCAAAATGACAAGACAAACATACAAAGTAAGGGAAATGACAGGAGCCCGGAGGCAGCAAGGCACATTCAGGAACTTCGATTTCTTGGTTTCCTTAAACATGGGAACATAAACCCTATGTCTCCCTGAATGAATATAGTTGTGGCTAGACTTAAAGCAGAAAACAGGACAGAGACCCTGGCCTCATGTCCATTTGGGTGCAGGAGTCCCACTGGGCTGATGAATGACTCCGGTGATGGGAGCAGAGAGGCACTAGGACTGATGTAATCTGGACGTGAACCCTTGGAGGGTAGAACTCGGAGGCCCGTGCTTGTGTTCAGCATCCTGGGCTTGCTGCAGCAGAGGGGCAAGTCACCTCCTCGCATCTCACTGTCCTCTCTCTTCTGTACCCTAAGTGGGTTTTATTTTTAATGGTTTTACTTTCATAGTTTCTAAGTCCATATCCACAAATTTTCAAAATGTTTCTTCATTTTGACTACACATAGAGAAATTTTCAGTACCAGGAATTAAAAAATGACAATTCTGTATGCATTTGTACTTAATCTTCCAAGAAAAGAGTAAATTTTAAGAAAAATATAAAATATGGAAAGTACAGTGAAAATATAACATTTTTAAAGCAAGGAGTGCTTTGACCCTAGAACTGTGATTATATCTACTTAAACTGTTCTTGCTACACATGTATTGCTTTCTAAATATAATGTAGATATGTAAAAACTAATGACTTCAAAATGGTATTAAAGCCTTCTAAAGAAACCAATTACATTTCAGCATTTGCATTTGTTAACACATTAAGAGAGGTACTGACTGTTGGTCATTTAGATTTTTCTCAGGCTCAGACAGATGATAGATAGGTAAATAGATAATCCTGATTATAGTTTATATTCTGTCTTCCTAGAGCCACATCATAGCTAGTCTTTTTAAAGTAATACAGTCAAGAAATGGCAACCCACTCCAGTACTCTTGCCTAGAAAATTCCATGGATGGAAGAGCCTGGTGGGCTACAGTCCACGGGGTCGCAAAGGGTCGGACACGACTGAGCAACTTCACTTTCACTTTTCTTTCTTACCGTTTCAGAAAGAGGAGATGAGTCTCCAACGTTTACGTTTTGTTTTCACAGTATTTCTGCATCGTGCTTCTCTCCAGTTATTTTAAGAACAAACACTGGATATTGTTCCTTTTTGAACTGCTTGCTTAAGGCTTCCTTCATTATTTTGTGCATATCATCTTTGGTTTATATTTTACATTATTTCAATAATTTTTTTCTGAGTTCTATGGCTCTTCAATGAAGTTTAATTACTCTTGATTATATGTTAGGTTCTAATATCTGGTAAGATCTTTAGTCTATCATTAACATTCTTTTTTTAATTTCAGAATGCATTAAATAGTCTTATTCATTTATTTTATTAATGAATTTAAGAATCATTTTGTCAGGTTTTATAAAGTATCTTATTAAACTTTTAATTGGAAATGCACTCAATCTATAACTTAACTTGGAAAGAGTTGTCATATCTCCATGTATTCTTTCAAATGACAATTAAACAGTCACAGATTTTATGCTGGCCAAAGACCATACAGAATTCCTTGACTACTGTTCAAAGCTGCATCTTCCAGTGTGTGCTCAGATAAAGTTTTGTGACAACATTGTAAGCTCTCTTGCTATTTATTCATGTTTTTAAAGATGGTTTCAACAGAAAAAGTAGAAAACACAGTTGGAGTCCAGAGAAGGGCATAGTGTTGAATAGAAATGAGGAAAGGCTTACATCACAAAATCTGGTAGAAATGTGGGGCTTAAAAATAAATAGCAAGCATAGAAAGTTTGAAAATCTCAACAGAGTTGTATTTAAAAGTTCTAGTTCATTATGTATTAGACTCCTGTTGAAGTGTTTCAATTCTGTGTCTGTTTCCATACAATTCCATGAAAAGTGTTGACCCTTGTATTCCTGACACCACCTCTGGCTGCTGGGATCCAGTGCCAAGATGCTGGTGGTGGAGCCGGACTGTGCCTTAACCACCTGACTGAGGTAGGTGCACTTCCCTCCTGTCTCTCTGACTGGTCCTCCCAACATCAGGACAGGAACGTCTTTAACTGAAATTCATTACATTTACCTCCCAGTCCTGCTAAGAGAGGATCACTCATGACTGGGACTTCTGTCATTGCATCCCCGTGACTGGGCCTGATTGGTTAAAATGCATATTTATTAAATTAAGTGCTTTATAATAGTCTTTGCTATTCTTCTGACAAATAGTTTTCTTTTTGTGGAAGTTCATCAGAATATAGGATCCAAGCTATATTTAACTTGTATAATTAAATAGAAGGCTTAAATATGATATGTACTTAGGATTTTTTTTTAATTTGCAATTTCGAAATAGTTTATCTATCAACCTGATACTATATCTAGATATTTATTTGAAAAAATTCCCTCCAATATAAAATGTATCAGTTGATATAGGTAAACAACTTATACTATAAATAGCAACTAACTTTCATAATTAATTTTTAATCTTCAGTTTCCTATTTTAGCTTCTCTAGGAGTAATTTATACTCATTTTATTTATTTGTTATAGTTATTCATTTTTATTATTATGTTTACAAATGTCTCGTGTACTTGATTATATTTTCAGAGATCTAGTTCTTATTTTTTTTAAAGAAACTTCAGTTTCCGTTTTTCTAATGAATTTTTCATTCTCTTATGAATTCCATTTAGAACTTCTTTAAAGTAAGATTTTTTCCCTTGTTTAGAAGCACTATTATTTCTTTCTTCTTAAGAAAAATAACTGACTTATTCTCAAAACCGCTTCAGATCAGATTAGATCAGATCAGATCAGTCAGTCATGTCGACTCTTTGCGACCCCATGAATCACAGCACGCCAGGCCTCCCTATCCAACACCAACTCCTGGAGCTCACTCAGACTCACGTCCATCGACTCAGTGATGCCTTCCAGCCATCTCATCCTCTGTCGTCCCCTTCTCCTCTTGCCCCCAATCCCTCCCAGCATCAGAGTCTTTTCCAATGAGTCAACTCTTCACATGAGGTGGCCAAAGTACTGGAGTTTCAGCTTTAGCATCATTCCCTCCAAAGAAATCCCAGGGCTGATCTCCTTCAGAATGGACTGGTTGGATCTCCTTGCAGTCCAAGGGACTCTCAAGAGTCTTCTCCAACACCACAGTTCAAAAGCATCAATTCTTCGGCGCTCAGCCTTCTTCACAGTCCAACTCTCACATCCATACATGACCACAGGAAAAACCATAGCCTTGACTAGACAAACCTTTGTTGGCAAAGTAACGTCTCTGCTTTTGAATATGCTATCTAGGTTGGTCATAACTTTCCTTCCAAGGAGTAAGCATCTTTTAATTTCATGGCTGCAGTCACCATCTGCAGTGATTTTGGAGCCCAGAAAAATAAAGTCTGACACTGTTTCCACTGTTTCCCATCTATTTCCCATGAAGTGATGGGTCTGGATGCCATGATCTTTGTTTTCTGAATGTTGAGTTTTAAGCCAACCTTTTCACTCTCCACTTTCACCTTCATCAAGAGGCTTTTTAGTTCCTCTTCACTTTCTGCCATAAGGGTGGTGTCATCTGCACATCTGAGGTTATTGATATTTCTCCCGGCAATCTTGATTCCAGCTTGTGTTTCTTCCAGTACAGCGTTTAGCTTTTATTATTTAGAAATGGACACTTAGTGAAACCATCATGTTCAGTCAGTTCAGTAGTTCCGTCATTTCAGTTGTTCAGTCATGTCCGACTCTTTGTGACCCCATGGTCTGCAGCATGCCAGGCTTCTCTGTCCATCACCAACTCCCAGAGCTTGCTTGAACTCATGTCCATCAAGTCAGTGATGCCATGTACCCATCTCATCCTCTGTTGTCCCCTTCTCCTCCTGCCTTCAATCTTTCCTAGGATCATGGTCTTTTCCAATGAGTCAGTTCTTCACATTAGGTGGCCATTCCATTCGTATTGGAGCTGCAGCTTCAGCATCAGCCCTTCCAATGAATATTCAGGGAAGATTTCCTCCAGGATTGACTGGTTTGATCTTCTTGCAGTCCAAGGAACTCTCAAGAGTCTACTCTAACACCACAGTTCAAAAGCATCCATTCTTTGGTGCTCAGCTTTCTTTACAGTCCAACTCACATATCCATACATGACCATTGGGAAAACCATAGATTTGAAATAGATGGACGTTTGTCGGCAATGTAACGTCTCTTGTTTTTAATAAGCTGTCTAAGCTGGTCATAACTTTTCTTCCAAGGAGCAAGCATCTTTTAATTTCATGGTTGCAGTCTTCATCTGCCATGATTTTGGACCTCAAGAAAATAAAGTCTGTCACTATTTCTGTTGTTTCCCCATCTATTTGTCATGAAGTGATGGGACAAGATACTATGATCTTAGTTTTTTGAATGTTGAATTTTAAGCCAGCATTTTCACTTTCCTTTTCATTTTTATCAAGAGGCTCTTAAATTCCTCTTTGTTTTCTGCTGTTAGGGTTGTGTCATCTACATATCTGAGGTTATTGATATTTCTCCCAGGAATTTAATTCCAGTTTGTGCTTCATCCAACCCTGCATTTCTCATGTACTCTGAATATAAGTTAAATAATCAGGGTGACAACATACAGCCTTAATGTACTCCTTTTCCTATTTGGAACCAGTGTGTTTTCCGTGTCCATTTCATACTGTTGCTTCTTGACTTGCGTACACATTTCTCAGGAGGCAGGTCAAGTGGTCTGGTATTCTTATCTCTTTCAGAATTTTCCACAGTTTGTTGTGACCCACAGTCAAAAGCTTTAGCACACTCAATGAAGCAAAAGTAGATGTTTTTCTGGAACTTTCTTGCTTTTTCTATTATCCAACGGTTGTTGGCAACTTGACCTCTGGTTCATCTGCCTTTTCTAAATCCAGCTTGAACATCTGGAAGTTATCAGTTCTTGTACTACTGAAGGCTCAGTTGGAGAATTTTGAGCGTTAGGTGGTAACCTATAAGATGAGTGCAATTGTGTGGTACTTTGAACTCTCTTTGGCACTGCTTTTCCTTGGGATTGGGGTGAAAACTGATGTTTTCTATCCTGTGGCCACTGCTGAGTTTTCCAAATTTGCTGGCATAGTGAGTGCAGCATTTTCACAGCATCATTTTTAGGATTTGAAATAGCTCAACTGAAATTCCATCACCTCCACTAGCTTTGTTCGTGGTGATGCTTTCTAAGGCCTACTTGACTTCACATTCCAGGATGTTGGGCTCTAGGTGAGTGATCACACCATCATGGTTAACTGGGTAATTAAGATCTTTTTTTGTATAGTCCTTTTGTATATTCTTGCCACCTCTTCTTAATATCTTCTGCTTCTATTAGGTCTGTACCATTTCTGTCCTATTTTATGCTCATTTTTGCATGAAATATTGCGTTGGTATCTCTAATTTTCTCTAAGAGATCGCTAGTCTTTTCCATTATGTTGTTTTCCTCTATTTCTTTGCATTGTTCACTGAGAAAGGCTTTCTTATCACTCCTTGCTATTCTTTGGAATGCTGCATTCAATGGGTGTATCTTTCCTTTTCTCCTTTGCCTTTAGCTTCTGTTCTTTTCTCAGCTTTTTGTAAGTCTTTCTTAGACAGTCATTTTGCCTTCTGCATTTCTTCTTCTTGGAGGTGGCCTTAATCACTGCTTTCTGTAAAATGTCACAAACCTCTGTCCATAGTTCTTCAGGCATTCTATCAGATTAATCTCTTGTATCTATTGTCACTTCCACTGTGTAGTCATAAGGGATTTGATTTAGGTCATATCTGAATGGCCTCGTGATTTCCCCACTTTCTTCAATTTAAGTCTGAATTTGGCAATAAGGAGTTCCTGGTCTGAGCCACAGCAGCTCCCAATCTTGATTTTGTGGACTGTATAGAGCTTTTCCATCTTTGGCTGAAAAGCTTATAATCAATCTGATTTTGGTATTGACCATCTGGTGAATGTCCATGTGTAGAGTTGTCTTTTGTGTTGTTCGAAGAAGGTGTTTGCTATGACCAGTGTGCTCTCTTGGCAAAACTCTGTTAGCTTTTGCCCAGCTTAATTTTGTACTCCAAGACCAAACTTGCCTGTTACTCCAGGTATCTCTTGACTTCCTACTTTTGCATTCCAGGCCCCTGTGATGAAAAGGATATCTTTTTTTGCTATTAGTTCTGGAAACCTTGTAGGTCTTCATAGAATCATTCAATTTCAGCTTCTTCAGCATTAGTAGTTGGGGCATAGATTTGGATTACTGTGATATTGAATGGTTTGCCTTGGAAATGAACAGAGATCATTCTGTCATTTTTGAGATTTCACCCAAGTACTGCATTTTGGACTCTTGTTGATTATGAGGGCTACTCCGTATCTTCTAAGGGATTCTTGTCCACAGTAGTACACATAATGATTATCTCAATTAAATTCACCCATTCCAGTTCATTTTTTTTTTTGAGGCTGACCTGTGTTTTATTTATTTTTTTTAATTTTATTTTATTTTTAAACTTTACATAATTGTATTAGTTTTGCCAAATCTCAAAATGAATCCGCTTATCTCATTCCAGTTCATTTTAATTCACTGAGTCCTAAAATGTTGATGTTTATTCACTCTTGTCATCTCATCTTGACTACTTCCAATTTACCTTGATTCATGGACCTAATATTCCAGTTTCCTTTGCAATATTGTTCTTTATAGCATCAGAATTTATTTCCATCACCAGTCACATTCACAACTGGGCATTTTTTTTTTTTCTCACTTTGGCCCTGTCTCTTTATTCTTTCTCGAGTTATTTGTCTACTCTTCTCTAGTAGCATATTGGGCACCTACCAGCCTGGGGAGTTCATCTTCTAGTGTCATATCTTTTTGCCTTTTCATACTGTTCATGGAGTTCTCAAGGCAAGAATACTGAAGTGGTTTGTTGATCTCTACCATCATACAGTCTAGCATGTTACTATTTTTTTTTATTATTCTTAGTTTCTTGCTTTTAGTGGTCATTTAGATGGACATTCTAAATATAATACTGCATAAAAATGTCTTGTCTTTAAGTATTAATTGATGATTAACAGTCATTAATGAATGTTATTTACTAATGCTTAATATATTAAATGTTTTTCATTTAAATGTTAATTGTATAATATATAATTGACTAATAATAGTTGGTGGTTAATGAATATTTTAGTATTGAGTTTTTAATATGCATTTTTAGCCATATAATTTAAAAAGTTTTTATTTTGGTTTGTTAAATGTTTAATTTTCATAATAGTCCATTTTCACTTAAGGAAAAATTACACACTATTTCTACTTAAACTTGCCAAGTATTTAGTAATCATGCCTACTTAAGAATGTTGAACTCTTCTATTCTAATTATGCCATAATGATAATGGTGAATTGATGATACTAAATTGTTACACCTTTATTCTGATTTTCAAGTGTGTTTAAAATTTATAGAAGATTTTCTAATCCATTGCTGACTGTACTTAGTGGTCATTATATAATAGCTATTTTAGAATTTTTTTTTTATGAATCACAAAGCTAATGATCTAACTCTTTCCTTCAACTTATATTTTATACAATTATCAGAAAGAAACTTTACACAATGTGGGAAACATTTCTGGATGTATTACTTAGCTGTAGATATTACTGTGAGACACACATTTTGAAGGAGACCAGCCCTTAGGCTACATGAGCATGTGATCCCTATCCTCACATTAGAGACCACATTTCCCAGCTTCTAACTGGACTCAGGTATCGTTATGGGGTAAATGTCTATTTGGCAGCCTGGCAAGCTTTGTCAGATCATCCGTTCTTTTGGTAGCATCACTCTCTTCTCAATGCCTCTACAAGGAAACACACTTTTGATCACTCTATTCATGATAGCTGCTATCTTCTTCTAGATTTTGCACAGTAGATTCTATAAATCATCTCTCTTTTAACAACTCATTGAAGTTCAGTCAATCAAAGCACTGCCTCCAGCTAAGAAAATCATACCCTTCCCCTAGGGTTGTGAAACGTGAGGTCAAAGATAATGAGTCCTTTTTAACTTCTGTCAGTCATGAAAGTTATTAACTATGAAGCACACAGGAGCTATGCATAGCTGCTTTTCCTGCCCTATGGAGAATGCCCATGTAGGAGAATAAAGGTCACCTGCCAGGAGAACTGGCAGTAAGTGATGGTTAAGAGCATGGAGCCAACATGATCTGTTTCCCCTTGGCCCTGAGACCCAGCTACAGCCTTGAACTCCTTTTTATTCTGTATTTTATTTTTTAGCTTTTTGAATGTTGAGTTTTTTTAAATTATTTTATTTTAATTGGAGAATAATTACTTAACAATATTGTGATGGTTTTTGCCATACATCATCATGTATACTTACGGCCTTGAACTTCTTGAGGTACATAATTCTTCATATATATTCATTTAGTTTTCTTTGGATAGTTCAATTTTCATTCTATTTATTAGCAACCAAACAGATATTTAATTATCACCCCAGTCTCATTTTCCCATATCATTATTTCTTTTTTCAATTTATAGCAAAATAGTAATGATTACAAATAAGCCCATTAGTTTAACATTTAGTCTTCCCTTTGAGACTAGGTTAGACTTAATAGCTCACATTAAAAGAATAGAGTATAAAAAAGGAAAAAAAAAAAAGGAAATTTACTATGGAGAAAGCTCCTAAGCACCAACTTAACCAGCTTAACATCATGTGTGATATCCTATGAGCATCATGTACCCTTTGATACGATGCAATGAGAAAGATCTTTCATCCCTGCTGTATTCTTTCAAAAATCCCCCAAACCAGTTCAATCATGAGGAAACAAATGGCAAACTCAGAATAAGAGACATTGGACAGGATGTCAGGCAAGTTATTTTCAAGAAGATTAATGTCCTGAAATATGAAATATAAGGAAAAAAATATGAAATTAACACAGACCATAAGAAACTAAATCCAGCTAAATGCATTGTGGTCCTCTACATTGGATTCTGGAACAGAGAAAGACCATGAATAGAAATCTGGTGAAATCCCAATAATGATTATAGCTTAATGAATAGTCATGTGCCTATGTTAATTTGTTAGTTTTGACAAATCTGCCATAATAATACCAGAAACTTTAAGAGAATGGAATAGGGGAGCCTGGATGAGGGTTTTAGAGAAACTATGTATTGTCTCTGCAACACCGTTCTGAAGATAAAATTATTCCAAAATATGTAATTATTTAAAATAAGAATAAAGAAATATTATGAAAGAATTTCATGCTAATAGATTTGATAATTCTAAAGAAATCCACTTGTAAGTCATGTGATGAGCATCCATAATTTCATTCCTTGGTTTCTATACTTATGAATTCATTATTAAAATTGAGCTATTTATTCAGAGAATTGCTTTCAAGGATATGATTAAATTTTGGCAAAAGTGCTTTATGAAAATATTGTAGTGATTTACTTTTTCATGGAAACTGGCAGACTCAGACCTTTTCATTAGGGCCATATTGTTCCAAGAGCCTCCAGGATGTAAAGCCAGAGAACCTTCTAGGGCTCAGCATGAGGAAACTGCCTCATACATAGCAGGGATGTGAAAGAAAACATCAAACCCAGTAAATGGGTCACTTTCCCAGGTCATTTATCCTTTCAGTACAAATATATTGAGTGCCTAATGTATGCCAGGCATTGTTCCAGGAGCTGAGCAGATGGATCAACAAGCCAAGTTCTCAGCCTTATGGAACCAGCATTTCAATGGTGGGAGAGAAAGTGAGCAAGCAAACAGAAGCATCATACACTTTCAAGTTGTGATTCAAGATATGAAAGGAGGAGGAGGACAAGGGCTCAGGGTGCTGTGACCCAGTGTGTGATGTGACATCCCACCATCTCCCTTTAATCCACATGAGGATATCAAAGTCATGAATACATTAAGATTAGCAGATAGTTGACCAGCATTAAGAAATTGGGTACAGTGAAAGCACCCCATCGCCAACCAGAAAAAAATAGCATTCAGCCACTGGGGAAACCACCAACTGGAGAGGCTGGAGCAGAGAATTCCCTGGAAATTATCCTCAGAGGTTACTTCCTCAGGAGATGCTGAACAACATTACAAGACAGAAGTGAATACACAGAACTGGGCAAAGTGCAAGGTCACCATTGACCATATGCCTCAAATTCTATTTAAACATTTGCGTATTTGGACAGCTGCCCTTGTAAAGTCCACAGCTTACACGTGCTCTCCACAGGAACCTTGGCCAGTCCCTTCAAATTTCAGACACAGGTCACAAATAAGAGTTGAAACGAGGGGCTCCCTAAGGCATTGCATCTGATGCAGAATCACATAGAGCCACGTCCATGTCTTTGGGACAAAACCGATAGGTTATAAAATAAATATATCAGCAACTGTATGTGTTCAATTGAAGATATTTTTATTTTCCTTTTACATATATATCTTTCTTCTTTTTGTTATTTTTAGCTTTAGGTCACTAATTTTCCAACTGCCTATGTTGTCTGTTATTCTAACCATCAGGTTAAATACTTCCAGAAATTGGTCATCAAATTTTCAAAGAGAGGCAAATTTCAAAACATTACTTTCAATCTTCATTAAAATCAGCAAAACCTGCTATCTAATCCATTATCTAATCTAATTTGTTTGCTAACAAACTAATCCAGTGATAGTCTTTTACCTCTATAAATAAAAGATGCATGCATGTTCGATCACTCATTTGTATCCAACTCTTTGTGACCCCATGGACTGTAGCCTGCCAGGCTCCTCTGCCTATGGGATTATTCAGGCAAAATTACTGGAGTGGGTTGTCATTTCCTCTTCCAAGGGATTTTCTCAACCCAGGAACTGAACTTGCATCTCCTGCATTTCTGCATTGACAGGTTAATTATTTAGCACTGAGCCACCTGGAAAGTCCATAAATAAAAGCTGTACTGTGCTGTGCCCTGTCTCTTTTGTGACCTTTTGGACCATAACCGGCCAAGCTCCTCTGACCAAGGGATTTTTCAGGCAAGAATACTGAAGTGTGTTGCCATTTCCTCCTCCAGGGGATCTTCCTGACCCAGGTATTGAACCTGAGTCTCCTGAATTACAGGTGGTTTCTATAGCACTGAGTCACCAGGGAAGCACAAATAAATGATAAGAACCTACAAATTCTACCTTTTTAATATTTAAAGAAAAATAACAAGTCCCATTGCTAGCAGCAGGCCAAATGCAGCAAATTATTTTCCCTATAATGGTATGGAGTGGACTGACCTCTCCCAGCCTCTGTCCTCAAGCCTGGTGCAAACATGTATCATCAAGACTGGCTAAGGTCAACGGTCCAGTCTACAGCTTCAAGACCCGAGTTCTCTGTGTGTGAAGGCTAATGAGATCTTATGGGGATGCAACACAGTACTGTCCACATAAAGCTGTATTCCAGAAACTGATCTTATCAGTAATGACTTAGCCTATTCCAAACTGCCTCAATCAGACTGATTTTTTTAGCATTTTTTTTTTTTTGTACAAAATGGTTGATATCCAATGAGTTTGTGACATTTGAACCTATGTAAATAAACAGAAGAGCAGGACTGAAATTCAAATAGATTAAAATAGTTTTAATTGATGCCCTGAAAGATGGGGATATTTGATTAGAAATTGCAAATGTCCTCTGCTGTATTTTTATTGGGACAAAACTACTTGAAATTCCATTTGCTTTTTTATTCCCAAGCTATTTTAACTATAATTTCTAAATGAAAAAATTATATATCATAGATTTTCAAATTGTAAGCTTTTGTCCCAGAGTCCTTTGTAATACTTATGACACCATTGTCAACACACACTTATTGAGGTACCTTGTTAAAATGGTCACTTAATGACCTGCTTGTTGTTCACCATATAGATTATGCCAAAGGGTGAAAGGTATAGTCTAAGTTGGGCTTTTGACTTGTGTCAGCTCATGGATGAGTCCTTGTTGGAAATTTATTTTGATTAGGGTTTTCGACTGTAGAGTATTTATATCTGTATTGCTTGGTTTGTGTTAACTAACATCTTAAAGGACAAAGGAGTGGAGTGGGTGGGGAGGCAATGTGGGCTCTCCCAGGAGCCTGATCCTTAGGCTAACCCTATCCCTTCTCAGAAAAGTTAAGCAATGCAATTATATAAAGCCTGTGAGAGACTCAGAAATGGGTTATAGCTGCACGGATGCAAAGTAAAAAAAGACAAATTCTTTCCATCCTGTAAGGAAATGCTAATGGCTTCAACTCAGTGAGAATGTCAAGGCACAGTATGAACTCTCCTCCCCCTACTCCAGGCTTCCATTTCTGCAAGGCTCTGATAATTCAGCCTTTCTTGCAATTTTTTAGCGGACATTCAGTCACTAGGTGGAAGTGGTTAAGCAACTAACTTGTAATAAGAACAAAAATTACCAAACAGAGGGCTAAAATAGAAGAAGTTGAGAAATTAAATGGATCCTGTGATACACCCCTGTGTATTCCAAGAAATGACATAGTAAAAAGTCAAGGCCCTTTGTGGTTCTGTATTTTGAAAGTAAGTGACAATAGTTTGTGACATTTTGGAAGTTATTTTTAATGGAAAATTCTATAAAATATTTAAGGTACAAGTAATTTAAAACTTCTAAAATATTTTTAAGATTTGAGGGGAAAAAAGGGAAATATTTTCTTACTCTGTGATGCTAGTATAATCTTTATATCAAAGATCACAAAAGCATCAGAAAGAAAATAATCTGATCACATGAATGAACACAGAGGAGAAAATCCTGAATAAAGTATTATCAGACAGATTTCATAGTGTATTAAAAGGATAAAACACAAGACCAAATTTGATTTATACCAGGATTACAAATGTGGTTTAATATTTGAAAGCCAATTGATATAATTTATCACACCAGTTGGTATGATATTATTGAAAGTGAGCAGGCTCTGCGGGGATTCTGAGTGTGGAAAGCTTCCTGTTTTCTTGACTCCAGCTTCTATGACCTTCCCTAAGTTCCAAAGGGCAGATTTTAGCAGAAGAGAAGGGTTACAAAGAGAAGAAAGGAACAGCCAAAAAATAATGGCAAAGCCTTGGGGCAAGGTCTTTGTTCCACCTCAAGGGATACACATAACAATGAAAGCATTTTTCATACTAGAAAGAACTACCTGAAGCTACATTAAAGGAACCAGAGAAACTCATCAGGAAGATAACTGAGACCAGATTAGAGAAGTGTTCAATTCAGTCACTCAGTCCTATCAGACTCTGCGACCCCATGGACTGCAGCACTCCAGGCCTCCCTGTCTATCAGCAACTCCTGGAGTTCACTCAAACTTGCCTCCATTGGGTCAGTGATGCCATCCAACCATCTCATCCTCTGTCATCCCCTTCTCCTCCTGCCCTCAATCTTTCCCAGCATCAGGATCTTTTCAAATGAGTCAGTTTTTCACATCAGGTGGCTAAAATATTGGAGTTCCAGCTTCAGCATCAGTCCTTCCAGTGAATATTCAGGACTGATTTCCTTTAGGATGGACTAATTGGATCTCCTTCTGGTCCAAGGGACTCTCAAGAGTCTTCAACACCACAGTTCAAAAGCATCAATTTTTCAGTGCTCAGCTTTCTTTATAGTCCAACTCTCACATCCCTACATGACTATTGAAAAGCCATAGCTTTGACTAGATGGACCTTTTTTTGGCAAAGTAATGTCTCTGCTTTTCAATAAGCTGTCTAGGTTGTTCATAACTTTTTTCCCAATGAGCAAATGCCTTTTAATTTCATGGTTTCAGTCATCATCTGGAGTGATTTGTAGCCCCCCCAAATAAAGTCTGTCACTGTTTCCACATTTCCCCATCTATTTGCCATGAAGTAATGGGACCAGATGTTATGATCTTAGTTTTTTGAATGTTAAGTTGTAGGCCAACTTTTTCACTCTCCTCTTTCATTTTCATCAAGAGGCTCTTTAGTTTTTCTTCACTTTCTGCCATAAGGGTGGTTTCATCTTCATATCTGAGGCTATTGATATTTCTCCTGGCAATCTTGATTCTAGCTTGTGCTTCCTCCAGCCCAGTATTTCTCATGATGCACTTTGCATATAAGTTAAATAAGCAGGGTGACAATATACAGCCTTGATGTACTCCTTTCCTGATTTGGAACCAGTCTGTTATTCCATGTGCAGTTGTAACTGCTGCTTCTTGACCTGCATAGAGATTTCTCAGGAGGCAGGTCAGGTGATCTGGTATTCCCATCTCTTGAACAATTTTCTACAGTTTGTTGTGATCCACACAGTCAAAGGCTTTGGCATAGATAATACAGCAAAAGTAGATGTTTTTCTGGAACTCTCTTGCTTTTTTGATGATCCAACAGATGTTGATTTGATCTCTGGTTTCTCTGCCTTTTCTAAACCCAGCTGGAACATCTGGAAGTTCATAGTTCATGAACTGTTGAAGGCTGGCTTGAAGAATTTTGAACATCACTTTGCTAGCATGTGAGATGAGTGCAATTGTGTCATAGTTTGAACATTCCTTGGCATTGACTTTTTTGGGATTGGAATGAAAACTGACCTTTTCCAGTCCTGTGGCCACTGCTGAATTTTCCAAATTTGCTGGCATATTGAGTGCAATACTTTCACAGCATCATCTTTTAGGATTTGAAATAGCTCAATTGGAATTCCATCACCTCCACTAGCTTTGCTCGTAGTGATGCTTCCTAAGGCCCACCTAACTTCACATTCCAGAATGTCTGGCTGTAGGTGAGTGATCACACCATCATGATTATCTGGGTCACAGATATCTCTTGTATAGTTCTTCTGTGTATTCTTGCCACCTCTTCTTAATATCCTCTGCTTCTATCAGGTCCATACCATTTCTTTCTTTTATTGTGCTCATCTTTCATGGCATCTGGTCCCATCACTTCATGGGAAATAGATGGGAAACAGTGGAAACAGTGTCAGACTTTATTTTTTGGGCTCTGAAATCACTGCAGATGGTGACTGCAGCCATGAAATTAAATTAAAAGATGCTGGCTCCTTGGAAGAAAAGTTATGACCAACCTAGATAGCATATTGAAAAGCAGAGACATTACTTTGCCAACAAAGGTCCATCTAGTCAAGGCTATGATTTTTCCAGTGGTCATGTATGGATGTGAGAGTTGGACTGTGAAGAAAGTTGAGCGCTGAAAAACTGATGCTTTT
>NW_011494702.1:525247-529597 GCF_000754665.1 Bison bison bison
GTGACTGAACTGAACTGAATTAAACTGAATTTTCTTGAAGAAATCTCTCGTCTTTCCCATTCTATTGTTTTCCTCTATTTCTTTGCACTGATCACTGAGGAAGTCTTTCTTATCTCTCCTTGCTATTCTTTGGAGCTCTTCATTCAAATGAGTATATCTTTTCTTTTCTCCTTTGCCTGTCATTTATCTTCTTTTCTCAGCTATTTTTAGGCCTCCTCTGACAACCATTTTGCCTTTTTGTATTTATTTATCTCTGGGATTGTCTTGACACTGCCTCCTGTACAATGTCACAAACCTCTGTCCATAGTCCTTCACGCACTCTGTCTATCAGATCTAATCCCTTGAATCTATATGCCACTTCCACTGTATAGTCATAAGGGATTTGATTTAGGTCATACCTGAATGGTCTAGTTATTTTCCATACTTTCTTCAATTTAAGTCAGAATTTGACAATAAAGAGTTCACAATCTGAGCCACAGTCAGCTCCTGATCTTGCTTTTGCAGACTGTAAAACATCTCCATCTTTGGCTGCAAATAATATAATCAATCTGATTTCAGTATTGACCATCTGGTCCTCTCCGTGTGTAGAGTCTTCCCTTGTGTTGTTGCAAGACGTGTTTGCTATGACCCTCAAGTGCATTCTCTTTGCAAAACTCTTTTAGGCTTTGCCCTGCTTCATTCTGTACTCCCATGCCAAATTTGCCCATTTTTCCAGGTATTTCTTGATTTCCTACTTTTTCATTCTAGTCCCCTATAATGAAAAGGACATTTTTGGGGGTGTTAGTTCTAGAAGGTCTTGTAGGTCTTCATAGAACCTCTCAACTTCAGCTTCTTCAGTATTACTGTTTGGGGCAAAGACTTGGATTACTGTGAAATTGAATGGTTTGCTTTGGAAATGAACAGAGATCATTCTGTCGTTTTTGAAATTGCATCCAAGTACTGCATTCGGACTCTTTTGTTGACTGTGATGACTATCCATTTCTTCTAAGGGATTTTTGCTCACTGTAGTAGATGTAACATTCATCTGAGTTAAATTCACCTATTCCAGTCCATTTTAGTTAGCTGATTCTTAAAATGTTGATGTTCACTCTTGTCATCTCCTGTTTTACCACTTCCAGGTTACCTTGATTCATGGACCTAACATTCCAGGTTCCTACACAATATCATTCTTTACAGCAGTGGACATTACTTCCATCACCAGTCACATCCACAACTGGGAGTTGTTTTTGCTTTGACTCCGTCTCTTCATTCTTTCTGGAGTTATTTCTCCACTGATCTCCATAGTATATTGCACACGTTATTGCACTCCTACTGACCTGGGGAATTCATCTTTCAGTGTTGATAAACCCTAGTCTTATCAGCAACTTTAGTCTTGAGCTATTACTGTAAAACTCATCAAATTCTTCTGGTGGGTTGGGACATATATTTTTTGGAGGCAGAAATCCACTATTGTCCCCTTTGCTGTGCAAAGTAATAAAGCTATTCCTTTCTACTTCACTCAAACGTTGTCTCCAAGAATCGATTCAGCACTGGTGCACAGAGGCCAAGATTTTGGCATCATAAATAAGGCAGAAGAAACATTTAGAATAATGCAACATTTTATAATGATAAAAATTCAGCAAACTAGGAAAGAAAGACAACTTCTAATTTTATGAAGGGTAACCTGGTGGTTACAGTCCATGGGGGTCCCAAACAGTTGGACACAACTGAGCAACTAACACTCCACCCCCCCCACACACACACACACATCTCCCCCTACAAATATCTATGACTCATATCCTGCTTAATAAATATTTCTACCACCAGGACATAAAGACATAATCCTCCATCTTCTTTTAGACGTATTATATTTGTATTTTTCACCTTTCAGTCTATGATCGCTCTCTAACTGTTCTGTATGATGTGTGTGTGTTGTGAAGTAGGATTTTTAATAATGACAAAAACAATGGGAATATGTTCATTAATGCTAAAAACTGGGTAATAGATTTTGCTTTGTTTGTACAGTGAAAGAGCAAATAGATGAATTACAACTAAAAGCATCAATGGATGACTATCATAAGAACCACACTGAGCAAAGCCCACCAGTCACAGGATAATACAGACACACACTGAATTTCACTTATATAAAGTTCTACAGCAGAAATTCTCTATAGTAAAATCAGAGAAGTGGTTTTCACAGATTTTAGGAAAATGTTTATCATTGGGAGAAAAAAGGAGTTAGTGATAGCAGAGTGTAATACAACAGTCATTGAAGTGACTGATCTTTATTTTTCAAACCTGGTGGTTGTTTTTCCTCTTAATCAAATATGTAGACATTTTAAAAATGTTAGCTATGTATCCTAATACATACAATTTTAAAACTGGAAACACATATAGGGAAAGCTTCAGTGTCAAAAGTAAACAAAACAACAGAACAATATCAAAATTTGCTTTGAAAATTAATTTTGTGGGATTGTTTTTGCTTTTTGTTATTCACATTTGAAAATAAAAGTGTTCTTATCCTTCATTCCAAGAATTATTGTTTCTTTTATTCCTTATCTCAAGTAAAAAATACCTCAATTCACAGACTCTTTTGTTGCACTAATCCTGTATATCAGCAATAAGAAGGCAAAGAATGAATAGGTTTGCAATAATTAAAGTAGTTTTTTATTTCTATAAAATCACTCTGGATAACCCTGCTTCTTACAAGTTCAGAAGTACTAAAGCACTTCTAATGTTGAATTATATCAGCCTCTGGCATATGTAACAATTTTTCCAATCTAGAGGTTTAAGCTCCTTAACATGGAAATTAATTACATTTAATGCTTTATTGAATTTTTCAATTGCTGGTCACTCCTGGCCACAACTGTTCTCTAGAATGTCTACTATGATGTCACTCCTTTGATTTTAAATGATCTGAAATTGGCATCTGTTTTTCTTTTTTGATTAATTTGAATGAGAAGATGATTTCTGGCTGCTTTGAGTTAAAAATCAATCGGAAAAATATTCTCTATATGACTGGTCCTAAAACATTACCACATATTAGATCTACCTTGCAGGTTTGAAAAATACTGATGCCTGGATCTCACCCCAAGAAAAGCAAATTTAACTGGTGTGGGATATGAAAGTCCTGAGGAGTTTTGAAAGCTAAATAAGTGATTCCAATATGCAGTAAAGTTTGATAATCACTGCTCTACATTATCTGCTCCATTATCTGCTTATGGATGTGGCAGGTTTTTCAAATAAATAAATGTTTATTCATTGTTAACATCCAGTTATTAGATCTTAGCACTGGAAAAAAAAAAAAAAGCAGATACTAGAATAAAATTACTCAGTCATTTCTAAATGCAGATATTTAGTATTTGCAAATTTTCATTATATTTACTTTCAATCCAAAGAGACATTTTTTCATTTAGTTAGAATTTCTAATTTGAGGTTTCTAAATTATTGTGAATCAGAAAATATAGTAGCTATGAATTGATCATAAACAACTTAATATTATACAGAATCTTTCCATTTAGTTCAAAGGTACTGTTAACAGATACTGTTAACTTGGATTAGTCCTGGCCTCTCCTATTTTTTGCAAATGTCATGGAGGCCAACAAATTTGAGAACCCAAACAGTAAAACACAAATGTGCAGAATCCATAGGAATATCTTTGTAGAATGTCAAGTAGGGAGCACTCCATTTTGAATAAAATAATTGTGATATTCAGCAAATTACTTTTGTGGGTTAATTTTAGTAATAATAACATTATTCATTTTACTTAGCTTTATGGTTCAGATCAGATCAGATCAGTCGCTCAGTCGTGTCCGACTCTTTGCGACCCCATGAATCCCAGCACACCAGGCCTCCCTGTCCAACACCAGCTCCCAGAGTTCACTGAGACTCACGTCCATCGAGTCAGTGATGCCTTCTAGCCATCTCATCCTCTGTCGTCCCCTTCTCCTCCTGCCCCCAGTCCCTCCCAGCATCAGAGTCTTTTCCAATGAGTCAACTCTTCACATGAGGTGGCCAAAGTACTGGAGTTTCAGCTTTAGCATCATTCCCTCCAAAGAAATCCCAGGGCTGATCTCCTTCAGAATGGACTGGTTGGATGTCCTTGCAGCCCAAGGGACTCTCAAGAGTCTTCTCCAACACCACAGTTCAAAAGCATCAATTCTTCAGCGCTCAGCCTTCTTCACAGTCCAACTCTCACATCCATACATGACCACAGGAAAAACCATAGCCTTGACTAGATGGACCTTTGTTGGCAAAGTAATGTCTCTGCTTTTGAACATGCTATCTAGGTTGGTCATAACTTTCCTTCCAAGGAGTAAGTGTCTTTTAATTTCATGGCTGCAGTCACCATCTGTAGTGATTTTGGAGCCC
>NW_011494702.1:529697-532024 GCF_000754665.1 Bison bison bison
AACTTTTTCATACTCTCCTCTTTCACTTTGATCAAGAGGCTTTTTAGTTCCTCTTCACTTTCTGCCATAAAGGTGGTGTCATCTGCATATCTGAGGTTATTGATATTTCTCCCGGCAATCTTGATTCCAGCTTGTGTTTCTTCCAGTCCAGCATGTCTCATGATATACTCTTCATATAAGTTAAATAAACAGGGTGACAATATACAGCCTTGACGAACTCCTTTTCCTATTTGGAAGCAGTCTGTTGTTCCATGTCCAGTTCTGACTGTTGCTTCCTGACCTGCATACAAATTTCTCAAGAGGCAGGTCAGGTGGTCTGGTATTCCCATCTCTTTCAGAATTTTCCACAGTTTATTGTGATCCCCACAGTCAAAGGCTTTGGCATAGTCAATAAAGCAGAAATAGATGTTTTTCTGGAACTCTCTTACTTTTTCCATGATCCAGCAGATGTTGGCAATTTGATCTCTGGTTCCTCTGCCTTTTCTAAAACCAGCTTGAACATCAGGAAGTTCACGTTTCACATATTCATAAAGCATAAGCTTTATGCTTAGATCATGCTAATAAAAGTCATCATCACTTTGAATGAGTACAAAGAACTTAAGAGTTAATTGCTGTTTTATATTAATTTCAGAAATGAAGAAACTGAGGAACAAGAAACCTAGTTTTTCTGATGTCATATATTTCATTCATTTAAATTATTATTTTAGCTATTGCAAATCTAAGAAATACTTGGCCATTTGTGCTATATTCAAAATGTAGGAGAAGCAAGAAATAAAAACCAGGGAAAGAATTCTGATAGGAAATAAATTAATACAACAATACACTGTCAGGTGTTTAATGTGTATTTTGCATATCATAACATGCTATATTTATTTAATAAGCCTTCGACTTTAAAAAACAGTAATTGCACCTTCACATGTATTTATAACACAAAACATATAATTTCAAGTCACTCAATTTCCTCCAGTGGCAACATCTTTGTCAACAGAACGTTAGAGTTCCAGATCACTTCATCATTTTGCTGTTTTCTGTGTTAGAATGACTTTGAATCTCTCTCTCCTTCCCTGAGGATTGAGGATGATGGGGGTCATACAAACAATAAAGTTTCTGAGGAAGTGGAAAGGCTTTACAAAGTTTTCCCTGTCACTTGTGCCAGCTAAAGAACTGGCTGCACTGATGGAATTTGGAGTTCCTCAGGAAGCAACATATAAAGTTTTTTTGTGTTTGTTTTGGTTCTTTTCTTCCCATTAATGTCAGAGCTGTATCTGTCTCTCAGTCCACTCTGATGTTAAGCCAACGAGTGGAACCCATGAAAGTGCTATGGAGGAGTTCACAAGAGATTTGGGTTCTTGTTAGCTTCCCACTTTCCTAGTTTTATCAATAATGCTGATGACAGGTGAACTATGGAACTTCAGTGTGTGAGGATTTTCCACAGAAACCAAGCAGTTCTCTTCGGGCACTAACTAGGTGTTAGATTTAACTCAATTCTGACAATACCTACCAGGAAACGGCAACAGATCCTACAGGTGGAGGGGTTAGTCCCACAGGACTGTACCACTTCAGGTGCCAATGTCTTCAGATGATGTCTACACTGTTGCCTGTGCCTCTGATTGTAAATTGGAGTTTCCCATCACCCCCTCCTGAGATTTGATTAATAGGTTAGGGTGGTTCACAAACTCAGAAAACCTGTGTACTCAGTAGGTTACCAGTAAACTACACAAGGTATTAAAGAATATGAGTGAACAAATGGAGAGATATTAATACATATTGTGAAATCCTGACAGGAGCAGCTGGATCTGGCATTTGGACACATTCTGGTTTTCAATTTGGAAACTCTCAAAGCCCTGTCCATTGGTTTTTATGAAGGCTTTATTACATAGGCTTGGTTAATTAATTCATTGATGACTGATTCAACCTCCAGGCCCTTTCCCTTCCTTGGAGCGAACATCCGGGTTACACAGTGAAACTAAAAATTTCCAGTCCACTAATCACTTGATGGGAGAAGGAAATGGCAACCCACTCCAGTACTCTTGCCGGGAGAATCCCAGGGTTGGCGGAGCCTGGTGGGCTGCCGTCTATGGGATCGCACAGAGTCGGACACAACTGAAGCGACTTAGCAGCAGCAATCACTTGATGAGTTCCCCTGGAAGCCAACCCCCATCTTTAGATACTTTCCAAAAGTCACTGCTGGTGGTGGTATTCAAAGGAATATGTTATAGCCATTAAGACATCTTTATAGCTCTCATCACTTAGGAAATTTCAAGGGTTCTAGAACCTTTGTGCCAGAAAAGAAGACAAAGACTAAATATATATTTTTTCTTACAACC
>NW_011494702.1:532124-534689 GCF_000754665.1 Bison bison bison
CATAATATTACAGGGATAGAGACATCCTGAGCAATCTTTCCTGAGCAAAATTGCCCCAGTGTTGATAATAGGCTATCTTTACTTAATTTAGTTATTTCATGAAAACTCTTTGCTAGGTTTTATTTGAGATTCCCTGACATAAACAATAACTTTTATGAAAATTTCAGATTATTCTCATACAATTGATGTCCAGAAGAGTTCTAAAAGTTCTTTTCATATTCCAAGGTCAATATTTTATAATATCTTAATATCAATATTTAAATTTATATTTAAAATATTTAATTACTTTTAATATTTTAATAGCTTCTTTGAGCATCTTTAAGATCTGACTTCTTGAAGTATCATGATATCTGAGCTCATATTAGGAGTTACCTATGTGGTGAATGATAAACCACAGCATTTCCTCTTTCCTCCATTATCCCTTCTTGAATAGGCTTTTATGATAGTTGCCATCTCAGTATATATTAGATCATTTAACTGTCCGTAAGTATGCTGACCATTTTTAATTTGTTCTCTGTTGAGTCTTAAAACTCTTGTTTTTGCATTTCAAAATCACAGACTACTCCAAAGACATACTTGTTAACTGTTTATCTAGTTACTCTCCTTCAGTTGGAAGTCTACGGTGAAAGTGATAGGCTCCTCCATATGAACAAATTTTATTCTGCCTGAGGTTCATATTTTAAGGATGGATTGAAATCTATTAAGGCAAATCTTGCCTGCCTATTTCCTATTTTAGTCTTAAGATATGACCTGTCAACAAACAAGATTGAATCTGGAGTTTTTAGGGGCTGTCTGATAAATCTATTCAAGGCTTAGTTGATTCTCAGTAGAGGAAAGATAGACATGAATTTTTCTTCTTCAGGAAAAGGTAGAAGAGTAGAAGAATTTAAAGTGTTATCATAATGGAGAGAAGTATATAAAGAATAAAATAATAAAATTCAAAAGTGCTAAGCCTGCATACTGAAAAATATGGTAAATTTCTAGTAACTCTCAAGGATTGTATCACCTAATTGGTGGTAGTGTTGAAGAAGCATCTTAAAATTAAATAAGTAGGAGCTTTCATTTATTTGTCTAATGCCACTAAAGCCTTCAAACAAGGGAAGTATAATTTCCCCCCAGATCTAAAGAAAGGCTGAAGTAAGAAAGTGATACATCAATATTGTTTTGAAATTGAGTCAGCATATTAAGGGTTTGTACAGAGCTTTTATGTATAAACAGGTGTAAAGATTTATGATAATTAAGAGGATCTAGAGTGATCAACTGTTGAAGACATGGTTTTAAGTTCCAAACTATCATTCCTGTTTGAATTCCAGGGGGGTATTCAATTATCAATAACTGTACTCTTCATATTTGTGCTGTGTGCTATGGTGTGCTTAGTCAGTCATGTCCAACTCTTTGTGACCCCATGGCCTGTAGCCTATCAGGCTCCCCTGTCTATGGGAACTCTCCTGGCAAGAATGTTGGAGTGGGTTGCCATGGCTCCTCCAGATCTTCCCAACTCAGGGATCAAACCTAGTTCTCCTGCATTGCAGGTGGATTCTTTACAGTCTGAGCCACAAGGGAAGCCCATTCTTCATGCTTGGTGATTAGAAAATAATCAGAAACCCACTGTCCACAATAGCCAGTGAGAACTAAAAAACCTCTTATTTGCTGCACTGCTGATCCTGTTTGTGACACCAAATTATCTTACTGTTCACACTGTCTGCACTGCTCGTTGAACCCAGGGTAGGCCAGGCTTGAGCTAACAGGCTGAAAGGAGATGTGAGTCATAGGAACTGCAGAAATGTTTATTCTCTCCTGGTTGGCACAGCAGCCATAACACAGCCTCTCTCCCGTTAGACGCTGTAGCCATAGAAGCAGCCATAATGTAACACAATTGCATACAACCCTTCATGGCTTTTCCAGGTGAAGCTTACAGAACAACAGTAGCCCATAACCAAACAAGTACCTGATGGCACTCATGCTCAGTGCTATAAGTGAGCTCAGATGTTACATAATCATTATTTACAAAACGTGGGGAAAGAGCAGGAGGCCACAGGGCGAGAGAACCTGACCATACCATCTTGGCTAATTTGCACTTTCCCCACACTTGCATTTAATTTTTAGTGATTTATCCTCTATCAGGTTGAAGATACTTAATTCTTTAGGATTGTTTTAATTCAGGGTTTTATATATAATAAAATACTACAGACTTGGTGGCTTATAAATAACAGAAACTTATTTCTTGTATTTCTGGAACCTGGAAGTCAAGACCAGGGTACCAGCATGGTGTGGTGAGGGTTGTTTTCTGGGTTTCCACCTTCTCGTTGTATCCTCACTTGATGTAAGGACCAGGTAGCTCCATGGAGTTTCTTTTTTATTTTATTTTTTTTAATTTTATTTAATTTTTAAACTTTACATAATTGTATTAGTTTTGCCAAATATCAAAATGAATCCACCACAGGTATACATGTGTTCCCCATCCTGAACCCTTCTCCCTCCTTCCCTCCCCATACCCTCCCTCTGGGTCGTCCCAGTGCACCACGCCCCAAGCGTCCAGTATCGTGCATTGAACCTGGACTGGCA
>NW_011494702.1:534789-535299 GCF_000754665.1 Bison bison bison
CAGAGTCCATAAGACTGTTCTATACATCAGTGTCTCTTTTGCTGTCTCGTACACAGGGTTATTGTTACCATCTTTCTAAATTCCATATATATGCGTTAGTATACTGTATTGGTGTTTTTCCTTCTGGCTTACTTCACTCTGTATAATAGGCTCCAGTTTCATCCACCTCATTAGAACTGATTGAAATGTATTCTTTTTAATGGCTGAGTAATACTCCATTGTGTATATGTACCACTGCTTTCTTATCCATTCATCTGCTGATGGGCATCTAGGTTGCTTCCATGTCCTGGCTATTATAAACAGTGCTGCAATGATCACTGGGGTACACGTGTCTCTTTCCCTTCTGGTTTCCTCAGTGTGTATGCCCGCAGTGGGATTGCTGGATCATAAGGCAGTTCTATTTCCAGTTTTTTAAGGAATCTCCACACTGTTCTCCATAGTGGCTGTACTAGTTTGCATTCCCACCAACAGTGTAAGAGGGTTCCCTTTTCTCCACACCCTCTCCAGCAT
>NW_011494702.1:535399-536212 GCF_000754665.1 Bison bison bison
TCCCTGAACCCCCCTCCCTCCTCCCTCCCCACGCCATCCCTCTGGGTCGTCCCAGTGCACCAGCCCCAAGCGTCCAGTATCGTGCATTGAACCTGGACTGGCATCTCGTTTCATACATGATATTTTACATGTTTCAATGCCATTCTCCCAAATCTTCCCACCCTCTCCCTCTCCCACAGAGTCCATAGACTGTTCTATACATCACTGTCTCTTTTGCTGTCTCGTACACAGGGTTATTGTTACCATCTTTCTAAATTCCATATATATGCGTTAGTATACTGTATTGGTGTTTTTCCTTCTGGCTTACTTCACTCTGTATAATAGGCTCCAGTTTCATCCACCTCATTAGAACTCTGTGCTTTTATTCTTCCGTCTGTGCTTAGGTGAACAGTAGCTAAGTGGACACAGCTGCTTAAAATTCAGGACATAAATATCTCCTCAGAGAACGATTCAGACAACAGGAGAGAGAACCAAGAGTAAGCAAAAGTGCATGGTCCCAGTTACAAATTTGTGGGGTGGGTTCATTCAGCTGGTGGAACAAAGTGATTGTTACTCAGGATCCTGGGTTAGTGAGAGGATCAGAGAGCCACTGGGACTGCATTACATCCCAACATCCAATTGAAAAGAACAACAAAACTTCACCCCCATCACGTAGATGTTGGGTGGTTTATTATAGCTACTGCAAAGGGATTTATTTATCCCCAAATGGTTGATTAGAGGCATCTCGAATCACAACTTGAACAGACTCTCAGCTCCAGGCAGCCACATAACTGTGGACCCAGCTTTTTACAGCTCATTTCTCCTTGCTAATCC
>NW_011494702.1:536312-565606 GCF_000754665.1 Bison bison bison
CCTTGCTAATAGTTTCCTTTGATGTGCAGAAGTTTTTAAGGTTAATTAGGTCCCATTTGTTTATTTTTGCTTTTATTTCCGATATTCTGGGAGGTGGGTCATAGAGGATCCTGCTGTGATGTATGTCAGAGAGTGTTTTGCCTATGTTAGGAACACTAATCCCATTCATGAGGGCTCCACCTTCATGACATAATCATTGCCCAAAGGCCCCATTTAGGGGTTAGGGGATTAAAGATTGATCATGATCCACATAACATGTTCATTCTGACAAAATTATACATTTTAATTGGAACCTATATTGAGCTAAAACAGTAAATTAATGGTCACTATCTTTATACAACAAAAGTTCAACCACACATTGCTTAAAGACAGAATCACAAGGAAAGTTAAGACTCTTTATAGCCCTGGTTAATGTTAACAACCTGTGAAAAAGAAAGGGGTGTCTCTGTAAACCTCTGTGGCCTCACTGTTCAAGTAAATTGTTGAACCTTATAGAAAAAGTCAAACAGATATTGATTACCTGGATCTAAAGCAACACTGAAGAAAGCAGAACAAAGATCGATAACAATAAAACAGGTAGCCTTAGATAAAACTGAAGGTAAAATAGTGTGTGTTTGTATACATACATACATACATATATATATATATATATATATAAGCAGATCTCACACTTCATGCATATATTTAAATTGCACTTAATACAGTTTAATTCAATGTTCAAATTAGCTGTAAATAGATTATGAATAGGAGAGAACTCAGGGATCTCAGCAGTGGCATTAAAGGAGCTTTGGTTTTGTAGATCTGGTTCCCTAGCAGAAGTGTCTCAGAAACAAAGAATTTCCTTCAAAGTTTTGATGGGGACAGTCACAGGATGAGGCTGAGGAAAAGTTTGTGTCATCGGTGGGATTTGTGGTTTGCATTGCAGTACTCATATCAATAACATTTCTGAAAGATTCTTCTTTAATATTTAGAGAGAGTTCTCCTTGTGAGTTTACTAGTAAACTAGGAAATCGGGCTCTGATTCCTCTTCAGAGAAGGAAAAATCTTATTAACTCCCTTAAATATAAACCTTCACTAATCATTCACTTCATTTTTTTCCCAATGTTTTAAGCTAGTGTGGGACAGTCGTGTTCCAATGTTCTTTTGCTTATATTGCTTACAGATGTTCTTATCAAGAATTTGCCTCCACTGGTCCAGGGGAAGTATCTCATTGCTTGAAGGCTATCAGCAATTGTGACGTTTTGCTGTTTTATGTTTGTTTCTGCTTTGTCAGTATGTCGAGGGTGAGAATCTGAGAAGACTGGCAGGGGTTTCGTCATTGGTGTTTTTTTTTTTTTTTTCATGCCAGTACTCTTGTATATTTAATCTCCTGATTCAGGCTGAAGGCCATTCACAAAACATGAATAAGGACCTGAGGTCACATTTTCTTTAGCATCTGTTCTTGAATGTTGTGTTGAAGTATTAAAAATCCCAAACCTAAACTCTCCAAAAGACTTTCAGAAACATCTTAGTATTCAATCTTTTTGGACAAGAAAGATTTTGGGAAGAACCTCCAAAATACGTTGTTTAATATTTATAGATTTTCCAACTCTGAATTTCTGTGCAATTTCTCAGTATCTTCCCACTCTGGATTTTCTACTTTTTTATTTTTTAGTATTGGAAGTTCCTAGTAACTTATGAAAACATCCATATAGATCTGATAGCTTTGGACTATACATTCCTAGGGCCGTTCTAAATCCTTCTATAGATTTTTCTGTATCTTCTTTAGGCTTCTGAAAGTTTGACCCAGCTAAGAGTGAGATCAAAGATGAGAATACCCTTAGGGATTTAAATATAAGAAAGCATTGAACCTTGCAGGTTCCTAGCTGAGCCAGAGCAGAAAAATGGGTTGGAAAGAGAGCAGAGGCAGAGAATAATTAGAAGCATAAGATGCAGTTAGGAGAATAGTACACCAATGACCGTTAAATTCAAGTTCTGATTTGGAGTGATACAGATGAGGGATAGGTTTACACTTGTTGTGCTTGTATTTGCCTTGGCCCCAGAATTTTATGAGGAAGCAACTAATGTGTCTGGGTTTCATTTGGAAGCTTCCTCATTCCAAGACAGAAAAGCAAAAAAAAAAAAAAAATGGCAGACCAATGAATGGGATTTTACTCACTCTCTGTTCTGAATAACCTCTCATGAATAATTTTATTCTTATCAAAGTTCTCCAAACTAGAACTGCAAAGTTAAATTTCCCTTGGTAAATCTAAGCTGTATAGAAGAATAGTTCTTTAAATTTGAGTTATTCTATAAATTCATGTAAGAGGCTGTGGTCCAGCCCAAAGGAGTCATCTACTTAGTTTTAGGTTGTGAAAGCCCATAGCAGGATAACAACAATTTAAGGAAAACTTGGTTTATATACTTTGTGTTTGCAATTCGCTTCCACCAGTCACAGACTCAAATGACCTATGATTCTCATTAAGCAGAAGCTTAGAGATGAGCTCTCACTCAGAACTAGATGACTACAGACAATATAATGTAAGACTGCTTTATAAAGACTTGATGACTAACCCAAGGCAAAGTTTGTCCAACGGACCCTATGCATGAGAAATCTTGCATGCACCTCAGGCTCTGAGCTGATTCCAGAAGCAGATTTAGTAGGAGCAATATCTTTTTTGTCCTTCAAACATCCCCCTGTTGTACAGAGTGAAGTAAGTCAGAAAGAGAAAAACAAATATTGTTTATTAATGTATATATACAGAATCTAGACAAATAGCACTGATGAACCTATTTGCATGGAAGGAAGGGATGTGCAGATTTGGAGAATGGACTTGTGGACACAGTAAGGGATGGAGAGAGAAGGGGAGAAGAGGGTAGGATGAACTGAAAAAGTAGCATTGACATACACAGTATCATGTGTAAAATAGCTAGCTACTGGGAAGCTGCTGTATAGCACAGGGAGCCCAGCCTGGTGCTCTGTGAAGGCTGGGATGTGAGTGGGGAGGGAGGCTCAAATGGGAGGAGACACATATGCATACGCTATATATATGTATACGTATGTGTGTGTGTGTGCATGCATATATTTAATTATGACTGATTCACTTTGCTATATGGCAGAAAACAACACAACATTGTAAAGCAATTATCCTCCAATTAAAAAACAAAACAAAACAAAACAAATCCCCCTACAGACAACAAAAATGATGAGGAGAGGATAGGCAGTAGCAATTTGTCCTGAGGGGGTGGGGTTGAGGGGGCAGGTGGTAACTGGAAGGTCTTAGGACTTGTTTTTTTGTGTCCACAGGTCATAACATGAAGTGATTTGGTTTATAGCCTCCCATTTTCAAAGCCAGCCTTCAAACTCCCAGTTAGCTAATGAGTTTAGTGAGAAATCAATGTCACAGACAGAGGAGCTGACCAGGAATTGGAATGATTCAAAAGCTGTGAAATTTGTAAACCATAGATAAGTTGTTCTGGAAAAGGATCTTTGACATTACAAAAGTTTCTGGAAAATATAAATTTGTTTGCCCAAATTAAAAGAGAAAACAGATTAAATAACAGAATGATACTAAAATAAGCCAATAATTTGAAAAATCAAGTTAAGGAACCCCATACCACCCCCAACATAGGTGATAAAAGAGATGGAAATATATGAGAAATTTTAAGGAATATGGAAATTCATAAAGATAAACTCAGGCTTAACAGATGGTGCTAGTGGTAAAGAACCTGCCTGCCAATGCAGGAGACATAAGAGATGTGGGTTTGATCCCTGGGTTGGGAAGATCCCCTGGAGGAGGGCATGGCAACCCACTCCAGTATTCTTTCCTGGAGAATCTCTTGGACAGTGGAGCCTGGTAGGTTATAGTTCATAGGGTTACAAAGAGTCAGACATGACCAAAGAGATTTAGCTTGCATGCATGCAAGGATAATCTTGATATGAAAGTCAGTCATGTCCAACTCTGTGATCCCATAGGCTAGACAGTCCATGGAATTCTCCAGGCCAGGATACTGGAGTGGGTAGTTGTACCCTTCTCCAGGGGATCTTCCAAACCCAGATATTGAACCCAGAACTCCTGCACTGCAGGCAGATTCTTTGCCAGTGGCACCATTAGGGAAGTCCAAGTATACTGAAGTGGGTAGCCTATCAGTTCTCCAGTGGATCTTCCTGACCCAGGAATTGAACCAGGGTCTCCTGCATTGGAGGCAGATTCTTTGCCAGCTGAGCTACAGGGAAGCCCATATAAACTTGATGGGCTTCAGGTAAATAAAGATGTGAGGCCAGCCAGTTGGCCTGTGGCAAAGAATGACACAGATCGGAACAGTCCACCCATTATGGCAGGGTAATGGTGAAAACCCCAGGTCAGACACAATCTTGGAACTACACAAATCCAAACACCACCAAGAGACCTGAATATTCCCAGAAATATAAATCTGGCTGCATAAATACTCATGAAAGGCCACTAAATGATAAAAAAATTTACATAACCATAAATGATTTACTTTCAATAGCACTGGACTGAAGAAATCAATGAAACAACTTTAAAATTCTGAGGAAGAATAGTTTTTAATATACAAACACAATTAGCAATTGAGTATGACGCTAAACATAGGATTTTTTACATTCAGATTCTTGGGATGCTTTTTTCCACATGTTAGTATAGATAACGTATTTTCTTTTCTTTCTTTTTTTTTTTCTCTCATTGACCAAACTCTGTTCAGGTTTCCTTGAACTCTTGCTATGGTCTGTATCCCCACAAAATTCCTATGTTGGGAACCTAACCCCCAAAGATGATGCCATTAGGAGGTGGGATCCTTGGGAGGTGGTTAGGTCATGACGGAGGAGCCATCATGAATAGGATGTGTTCCTGATGAAGCTCCCTCACCCCTTTCACTGTGTGAGGATATGGGAAAAAAACTGCCATCTGTGAAGCAGGAAGTGCTCACCAGACACTGAATCTGAGGTCACCTTGGTCCTGGACATTCCAGAATCCAGAACTGCTTTTTATTAGGCACCCAGTCTATGGTATATTTAATAGCTGCCCAAATGTACTAGGACATCGTTTCTCAACTAGACCCTGACTTTGGAGCTTCCATGTTTATCTCTGCCTTTTCAAATTTTATCAAGAATTCTGTTAAGTCATTTTAGCTAGCATCCCCATCTTCAATATCAGCTCTGACCATATTCCTCATCCTCTACCACCCCACAGATAATGTCTGATCACCATGATCTTCAGCAAGACTCTCATTAGGTCAGTGTAAGCAGAACCCCTCTTACCCTCAATGTTTCCTCTAGTAATTTCCATCCACTGACCACGCTTCTTAGCCTAAATCCCCACCTGCCCATGTTGTTGTCAATTAAAAAATATTTTTGCAACCTATTAATTGACAGTTACAATTTATTTGACCAGGATTTTAAGGTCTTCAAGCCCAGGAGGCAGCATGCCAAGTAATGCCAAAAGAACTTCTCTAAGGGGGTGAGGGGATGGGGGAGGCCAAGATATATAGGATTTTCTGCAACAATAGGCAGGTAGTCTGAGCATCAAAAGATTATTTTTAATCAAAGAAAATCAGACATGTCAAGTTAAGAAATTTAGTACTTTTCTATGTATGGGAAGATGTAAGAGTCTGGGCTTACTAAAATAATTCCTTTAACATGCACTTCTTCTATCTGGGGCCAGTATCCTATATTTTTACATCCTGAGTTTCCTCAGGGCCCACTGTGGGGAGTGGCTGCAGTCTGATAGCTGCTAGAAGGCAGGTATTCTTTCCTTCCTGAGTTTCCTCAGGGCTCACCAACTCACCTTTCGGCAGTGGCTACAATCACTGATGACTGTGACATATTTTGTTTACTGATATGTCAAGAAATATTCCATTTATCACTGTGCTAGGAGATGATCTTAGTCTCTCTCCTTTATTGCAGATCCGATTGCAGAGTCCTTATACCTGTCATGTTAGACTCCCTTGAATAAAATCTTTCTTACAATCTTTAAAGAGCATCCTAATTTTTTTCATTAACATTCACTGTATGTGTATGTCACTAAATTTATGAGAAAATATAGGAAAATATTATTTCATGAGACACATGAACTATAAACAGACATTTGAAAAATCCAAAGTTTTTTGAATTTTTACTTTTATTCTGTTTTTCTTCTAGAAGCAGGACTTGAACTCACAGGTTTACATTGTTTTCTATGTAGTTAATCACATTGCTGATTCTGAGGTGATTTTTACTCTTCTTGTAATCATTATATTATATATATTGTTTAATAAAGCTAAAAATAATCAGCAGTTTATAGGGAAGATGGTCTGTGTTATTGCTAAAGAACTTACAGAAGTGAAATTACAATATAGAAGCACTATAATCTGTATTGAATTATATACTATGCTGATTTGCATTAATATTATGCTGATTTTGGTTCCTCTTTCCCATACATATGAACAGGCCATGAAAAAGAGATGATTCCCTGTGCTCACCCCCTCCCCCGCCATGAATCTATTTCTACAAAACAACAAAACAATTTGACTCAATTCCCAAAGTTTTAGTCTATGGAGAGAATGTTTTGCTTAGCCTTTACATGTCATGATAAGACTGTTCAATTGAATAACCCAAATGTTAGCTAAGGTCACCCTGTTCTTTACAATTTAAATTAAATTGCCTCTATTACCCAGTTCCTCTGGGACTTATATGTTTCATGGACATTTCAGACTCCTCTGTTCCTGTTTCAATCTCATCTCATTCTTGCTTTATTTCAATTGGCTGCCAATTCTTTCTACTCTATTCTGCAGAAAAATTGAGATCTTCGCTTTGTACTTGTATTGTTTCTGCCTTTGTATATCAAAAGACTCTTTAAAGTTTCTGCTAAAACAAAGGACTGTGGGCTCTGGGCCACACTTTTAAGCAGAAGGAAGGAATGTCTGTAGCTTTGAAATATAAAACTTTTGTATTCCTTTTCTACCCTCAAATGTCTATAAATGAACAGCAGCACCATATGTTGAGAGTAAGTTTCAAGATGTGAGAATTATACTACTCATGACCACTCCCTACTCTTCAGAAAACAAAAGGAATATTTTGTCCACTGCACTAATGATCAGTTAATGTATAAATAATGCTTACTAGTTAGTGTTTGCATGCATATATAGCAAGGTTTTCAACCCAGGGCAAAAACCACAAATATGCCAGCTAACAACTGGCACTTTCCATCTGCCTCTGTGAGGATTAAGTCACTAGCAAATGCATTTGCTGAACTTCAACAACACCGAAAGCAGTTCAGGGTGGAAATCAGGAATGAGGATTGCTGTGCTCTGGGAACAACTGGCATAGCAGACCTTCAGATAGTTAGATATTTTAAGGAAAGTATCTTATGATTCCAATTTATTGCATCTTCTCATATCTAGAAAGGCACTAAAATCATAAATGGTGACATCTGCTCCTCATTACTAGCAGCAAGTCTGGGCCAGAGTATGTGCATGACTACTCATACCCCCTTCACTAATGAATGTACCCTTACCTCTTTGGAACAGCTCCTGAGAGCTATGAGAGGCTGTTTCCTGGATGATAGTCTTCATTTTCCTCAAAATAAAACTTACAAGTTTACAACTCTCACATTGTGCATACATAATGTTTTTTTTCAGTAGACACACAAGTAATATGTGCTTGGACATATCTGATAAGCTAATTTTGAAGCCCACTGGTGGGTGAGGCTGTGAAGATGTCTGAGTTGTATAATATAGTGATTTAAGATAATTTTGCTATTAGTATTCAAGGTCAAAAATATTAGAAGAATTACAGAAAAGTAAAATTCAATATATCTGTCAAAATATAGTTTACCATGAAAAGTTACTTATCACTAATTGGTTTGAAATATTGAAACATTAAGCATATGTTCAATGGGGCTTACACATCAAAACTTGCACACAATCTGTTCATGTGAATTGTCTCCTGAATATAGGGAGTGATGTGGTATGCTTAATGAGCAATGAATTTAAAGAAGTTTTGTTGAACATGAAAAGTGTAAGGGTCAGGAGGTCCAACCGATGAGAAATAGAAGCATTTGATCAGAAGTTCAATATGAGAGGTAGATTCATTTTCAACTCAGTATGAGCTCTTCGGTTCTGCTTTCCATCTGTGGAGTTCCCAAGAAAGTGCCAATGGCATTTCAGCACTAAAAACAGCCTGTCATAGCCAGGTTGAAAGGAGAATTGACTGGGAGAGTTAATTGCTATCTACAAAATGGCATTTGAGAAAACAAGTTGCTTTTTTCCATACAGAATTTACAACTCACTTCTCAATGACTACAACTTTATTTTATGCAGCTTCTTTTGGGTCTTAGCACGTTTTAAATATAACAATTAACTTCAAGTAAAAGTATGCACAGAACACTGAATTTTAGTTTTAATGCTCTCATTCAGTAGCTGAATGACTTTGTATAAATTGCCCAAACTTTAAAACAATGCAAAACCCATCTTTTGAAAAATACATCATATGTGAGGCTCATTCCAGCCTTGGAATTCTACAGTCAGATTACTGTCTGTGAGACTAAAGACGACTTAACTTATATGAGTTTGTTTTCCCGAGATTGAAGGCTGTGTCTGTCCAGATCTAACCAGGAAAGCAGAAATGTACATTTCTGACAGAGGGTATTTAGGGAATAGTGATACAGATTTTGTAAGACTGAACCAGCAATAAGGAGACTGAACTGCTGTGTTTGGACCTGTAAGGAGAACACAATATCAAATACTTGGAGGATTAAAATACAAAACAAAACAAAACAGAATATGAACCCGTGGCTTTTGGAACCTCATAGCCAAGAATGAGAACACCAGAATAGAAGAGTCTTCTCCCTTCTTCCCTACCTCTTCCCCTCTAGGGTCTCCCATGCAGACTCCACCAGGAAGCTGAGGCTGAAAGAGCATGGGAAATGGAGTCTGCAAATCCCAATCCAGTCTCATATACACCCTATAAGTAAGGGTGGAGTTGATGTGGAGAAAAGCTGGGTAAAAAAATATATGGGGAGAAGACCTGCCTTTTCTTCAATGAGTCTACCTGCCAATTAGTGTTCAGAACACAAGGGCCCTAAGTTATTTATTGACTTGTGTGAAGTTAGTGAACCTAACATGGCAAATTAAATAATGGGAGGAAAAACTCTGCCATAAATTGGTCTATAGGATGTATAACATACTGCAACATTTTTCAGCTAATGTGGCCATTTCTGTCAATATATTGAATGCATATGAGAATTAAATTATCTTTCACTGAATGAAGAAAAAGAAAGAGGGAAGAGCAGGTTGCCCTATGTCAATTGTATAAGACAGATGCTTTTGGTTATCTAGGAGTAGATTTTTGTCCATACAGCATATAAGAAAGCATAATTTGTGGAAAAAATATTGAATTCTAATAAAAAAAACTTCTTCAAAGTGATTAAATAAAGTCATTAATAAAAGACTAAGTGGGTGCCTTATGACATGAAAACTGTGCCTCAAGGATTAATTAGCAGAAAGAAAAAAAAAAAAAAGTTTTATTCTTAATGCTAGAGCTGATGAATGGCCATGGGGGTGACCCAGGAATTGTGTTTCTCTGCATTAGCCATTCATCTATGCAGCGTGATGCCACTGCTTCTGTCCATCTGTTGATCTCATTTCTTTTTGAAGGCCATTTGCTCTTTCTATAATGCATTATCCAAATATATGATTTCAAGGTTTTTTTTCTTTTATTCTTCTTTATTTTCTTGGACACAAATAGTTGTACTACTTTTGCATTCAAACAGCAATTTTTTGTTTGTTTTTTTTACATGAGACAAAATGTTATATGGAGATGAGATATATGAGTTGAAGTGCAGGGAAAGCACTGTGGTCTGTGTGCCCAGCCTCCTTTTGCTTCAGGCACCCTAGAAGCACTGTTTTGTGCCTCAGGGTTTGGAGAAAAACTGCTCAAGAGCCACTGTTCTACAGAACAGTCTGTTACATTATGGATTATAGTGTATTAGTACACTTTCTATTAAAATATGCAATCACACTTAAGGACTTTAAAAATATGAATTTGCAATAAGACCAACTTAAAGGTCACTAATTTTACCTTTATTAAATTATTTCTAAATTAAATTTAGTTTAATTTGCATTTCAGTGAACAAAAGATTAGGCAGTCCTTCTACCCTCAAAATTGTAGGACGGTAAGTGAGGTAAAATCACTTTCCTATTATGCTTATTTAATATTATGTACAGTCTAATGAGATAGAATTCTGTTCATGATTTGGTTATATTAGCAGTGGTTACCTAGTATTTTCTTTTTTCTTATTATTTTAGCTACATTGTATTGAGTGTAGGATCTTAGCTCCCTAATCAGAGATAGAACCTGCTCTCCCTGCATTGGAAGCAAGGAGTCTCCCTCTGGATCACTAGGGAAGTCCACCTACTATTTTCTTTTGACTTTAATTTTTAATTAGTTTATATTTTTAACTTGTTTAATTGGAGGAAAATTGCTTTACAATTTTGTGTTGGTTTCTGCCATACAACAATGCAAATCAGCAATAATTATACATATATCACCTCCCTCTTGAGCCCCCCTCTAACACTCAGTAAATATTTTTATTTACTTGATGTCACCTTTGGTTAATTCTGCCTATTATGTCAGCAGAAATGTGGTTAAAAATCATCATGTATTGGGAATTTTGTCATATGAGCAAATATGAGTCCTTTCTCTCTGTCTCCAGCACCATGTTTTATAGTATTCCTTCTCATGTAAGTGGGGTTACACATCATTTGTTCTATTTTTGACAGGTTTATTTCACTTAAGTATAATATTTCTAGGCATATGCATGTTGTAGTATGGGTCAGAATTTTGTTTCCTCTTCAGGAGTGAATAAATAATTCTGCCATTGCTGGAGATGCAAAAGATACAGGTTTGATTTTTGGGTTGGGAAGATCCCCTGGAGTAGGAAGTGAAAACCCACTCCAATATTCTTACCTAGAAAATGTCATGGACAGAGGAGGCTGGCAGGCTACATTCCTTGTGGCCACAGCTGAGCACCAACATTTCATTGTATAGTTATATCACATTTTGTTTATTCATTCTTCTATTATATATTCTTATACCAATTTCCTTGCTCAAAGAAAATCTTTTTATTTTTTTCCCCAGAATAAAATCCAGTATCTTGGGACAGTTTTCAAACTCTCCATTTCTTGACAAACATCTCCTGATATCACTTTCCAGAACTTCTGTTCTACCAAAACTTATTTTTATACTATTCCAGATCTAAACTTTGGATCAAAACAAAGTCTATTCTAAGAGGCTCTTCATCATCCTCTAATCTGTTTAAATAATGGTCGTCACTATACACTCTGCTCAGGCCCACCTCCCTTGTTCACTCAAGACTGAGGTTAGAAACCCTCCTTCTGATTTGTTGTTCCAAGTTATTTTGTTTGTGAGTCCCTCTGGCCATCAGCCTGTCCCTGAGGATATCATTCCCAAAGCTGCTTGGCTACTTTGTATTGTTAATGGCATGTCTGCCATTTCAGTCCAGGCATCATCTTCCCAATTAATCCCTCTACATTTCAGGGACTTTTCCTTGGATTTTCTTTCTTCACTTCTCAGCTGTGACATATCAGCACCTATAGTTTCTCCTCTGAAATATTTTGACCTACCTGCCTCTTCTCCTTCAGTAAGATCAGTCACCTGTTACTATGTTCTCCAGAAACACTGAGATCACATCTCTATGATGGCATTTGTGTTGCAGAACATGCTCCAGCTCAGATACTCACACACTGTGAACTTTTTAAAGGCAAACAACCTGCGTGGACCCACTTTTTTTCAGAGTTCTGTTGTGTCTGGCAAATATTTGCTGTGATTGTTTTATCCATATGGAGGCCAAAGAAAACATACTGATTGATTCCAGATGGGAAGAAGCTAATCTTGAAGGTATACTATTATCCATGCCATTGCACCTATGTCTCTGATGATTATTTGGGAAGCTTATATGTGTCAATATTGTGGTAATACTCTGGGGGTTGCACAGGTGAGTAACACATGGTCTCCTTCTTTAAGAATTTAGAATATCCAAAAAAAAACTTTTAATTCTAGTGGCCTGAATGGGCTAAGTGCCTATTATGTGCAACAGGCTGCTATGAGAAGGAGAAAACTGTTAAGACTGCATTAATCGATTGATCGATCAACTGATTTGGCACAGAGTATTTCAGAAAAGTCTTTGAACAAGTGGTGATAGTTGAATGTCAAATGGTTCAAATTCAAATACAGATGGAGAAGACAGAGGACATATGAACAAAGGGTTGGAGACTGGAAAGTGCCCTGTTGGGTGGAGGAAGGTAGATAATGCATCTGCAGTGCCTTGGGTGGTAGTTCTGGTGGTTCCTGGGAGAAACACTGCAGAAAGATTTTTAAGAGGTAGGTGACAGCACAGAGAGATGGCTTGTTAGGTAGGCAAATCCCATCTACTCTTTCCTCCTCACACTCAAATATCTCAACAATTTTTCTTCCATCTATACAGAGAATTAATAACAATCTTGAGCACCTCAGAAGAAGTATTAAGGCAGTGATCACACCATAGAAAATTGCTGTGCTGTTGCTGAAGGGTGATTTCTATACCCCAGTAATTCTATAGCCTTCAGAACAAAAGAGACAAGAACGCTTATTTTCGTGACTGTGTTGGAACTTTGCCATGCATCCACACTGAATGACTCTGGCAGAGAGAGATGCAAAGCATGAATGTCTGATGAGGAACAAACAGAAGCAGTGCTGATGCAGGAAGCCTGGAGCTGGAAAGGACCAAAGAGCATCAGTGAACACAGTGGAAGGAGGCAGGCTGCTCAGCCTTTGGTTGACCACAGTTCTAGGGCTTCCAGTTAAGCCCTATCTGCACTGCTTGCTTCTTTTTTGGCAGTTTACCTGGGCTGTCCCTGCCAAGCTCTGTTTCAAATTCCAGCTCTCCTCAGCTAACCAGTGACTGTTTTTCATGAATTCAAACCACTTCTCTACCCTGGGAAATGGTGACTAATGAAACAGCTTATATGCTTTTTGAGCCTTTTAATAGGCATTACTGAGAATATGTGAAGCAAAGGACCAGGAATATAAACTAATTTTACCCTCAGTCAGAAAAGAGTCTTGACAGACCAGATATGGCAGAGATTTTTGTTTGTAAGAGAGTTGTAATGACTACACTTGAGATACCTACTCTGGAAAAGTTCTATTTTGAAACTTGTGATACTCTTCTGCTGATTCATTTTATCACACTCCATCTATTCCTTGGTAAACATTAAGATAAAATGGGTCACTAAGAAAGGTGATAGAAGCAAGTTTTGATGCTGTAAAGAGCAATATTGCATAGGAACCTAGAATGTTTGGTCCCTGAATCAAGGCAAATTGGAAGTGGTCAAACAGGAGATGACAAGAGTGAACATCAATATTCTAGGAATCAGTGAACTAAAATGAACTGGAATGCATGAATTTAACTCAGATGATCATTATATCTACTACTGTGGGCAGGAATCCCTTTAGAAGAAATGGAGTAGCCATCATAGTCAACAAAAGAGTCTGAAATGCAGTACTTGGATGCCATCTCAAAAATGACAGAATGATATCTGTTCGTTTCCAAGGCAAACCATTAAATATCATGGTAATTTAAATCTGTGACCCAACCAGTAACACTGAAGAAGCTGAAGTTGAACATTTCTGTGAAGACCTACAAGACCTTCTAGAACTAACAACCCCAAAAGATGTTCTTTTCATTATAGGGGAGTGGAATGCAAAAATAGGAAATTAAGAAACACCTGGAGTAACAGGCAAATTTGGCCTTGGAGTACAGAATGAATCAGGACAAAGGCTAATAGATCTCTGCCAAGAGAATGCACTGGTCACAGCAAACATCCTATTCCAGCAACACATGAGAAGATTCTACACATGGGCATCACCAGATGGTTGACACCACAATCAGATTGATTATATTCTTTGCAGCCAAAGATGGATAAGCCCTATACAGTCAGCAAAACAAAACCAGGAGCTGACTGTGGCTCAGATCATGAACTCCTTATTGCCAAATTCAGACTGAAATTGAAGAAAGTGGAGAAAACCATTAGACCATTCAGGTATGACCTAAATCAAATCCCTTATGACTATAAAGTGAAAGTGAGAAATAGATTTAAGGAACTAGACCTGATAGACAGAGTGCCTGATGAACTATGGATGGAGATTCGTGACATTGTACAGGAGACAGGAATCAAGACCATCCCCAAGAAAAAGAAATGCAAAAAAAGCAAAATGACTTTCTGAGGAGGCCTTACAAATAGCTGCAAAAAGAAGAAAAGCCAAAAGCAAAGGAGAAAATGAAAGATATACCCATTTGAATGCAGAGTTCCAAAGAATAGCAAGGAGAGATAAGAAAGCCTTCCTCAACAATCAATGCAAAGAAATAGAGGAAAACAATAGAATGGGAAACACTAGAGATCTCTTCAAGAAAATTAGAGATACCAAAGGAACATTTCATGCAAAGATGGGGTCGATAAAGGACAGAAATTGTAGGGACATAACAAAAGCAGAAGGTATTAAGAAGAGGTGGCAAGAATATACAGAAGAACTGTACAAAAATATCTTCACAACCCAGATAATCACGATGGTGTGATCTTCACAACCCAGATAATCTAGATGGTGTGATCTTGGGCTACACCATCGTGGACTGCTACACCATCCACCATCTTGGACTGCAATGTGAAGTCAAGTGGGCCTCAGGAAACATCACTATGAACAAAGCTAGTGGAGGTGATGGAATTCCAGTTGAGCTATTTCCAATCCTGAAAGACAATGCTGTGAAAGTGCTGCACTCAATATGCAGGCAAATTTGGAAAACTCAGCAGTAGCCACAGGACTGGAAAAGGTCAATTTTCATTCCAATCCCAAAGAAAGGCAATGCCAGAGAATGCTCAAACTACTGCACAATTGTTCTCATCTTACACACTAGAAAAGTAATGCTTAAAATTCTCCAAGCCAGGCTTCAGCAATACATGAACCGTGAACCTCCAGATGTTCAAGCTGGTTTTAGAAAAGGCAGAGGAACCAGAGTTCAAATTGCCAACATCCACTGGATCATGGAAAAAGCAAGAGAGTTCCAGAAAAACATCTATTTCTGCTTTATTAACTATGCCAAAGCCTTTGACTGTGTGGATCACAATAAACTATGGAAAATTCTGAAAGAGACGGGAATACTAAACCACCTTCCCTGCCTCTTGAGAAACCTATATGCAGGTCAGAAGCAACAGTTAGAACTGGACATGGAACAACAGACTGGTTCCAAATAGGAAAAAGAGTATGCCAAGGCTGTATATTGTCACCCTGCTTATTTAACTTATATGCAGAGTACATCATGAGAAATCTGGGCTGGAAGAAACACAAGCTGGAATCAAGATTGCCGGGACAAATATCAAAAGCCTCATATATGCAGATGACACCACCCTTATGGCATTAAAGTGAAGAAGAACTAAAGAGCCTCTTGATGAAAGTGAAAGAGGACAGTGAAAATGTTGGCTTAAAGCTCAACATTCAGAAAAGTAAGATCATGGCATCTGGTCCCATCACTTCATGGGAAATAGATGGGGAAACAGTGGAAGCAGTGTCTGACTTTATATTTCTGGGCTCCAGAATCACTGCAGATGGTGATTGCAGCCATGGTGTTAAAAGACACTTACTCCTTGGAAGGAAAATTATGATCAAACTGACAACATATTCAAAAGCAGAGACATTACTTTGCCAACAAAGTTTAGTCAAGGCTATGGTTTTTCCAGTGGTCATGTGTGGATGTGAGAGTTGGACTATGAAGAAAGCTTAGCGCCGAAGAATTGATGCTTGTGAACTGTGGGGCTGGAGAAGACTCTTGAGAGTCCCTTGGACTGCAAGGAGATCCAAACAGTCCACTCTAAAGGAGATCAGTCCTGGGTGCTCATTGGAAGGCCTGATGTTGAAGCTGAAACTCCAATACTTTGGCCACCTAATGCAAAGAGCTGACTCACTGGAAAAGTCTTTGATGCTGGGAAAGATTGAGGGCAGGAAGAAAAGGGGCTGACAGAGGATGAGACGGTTGGATGACATCACCGACTCAATGGACATGGGTTTGGGTGGACTCCGGTAGTTGGTGATGGACAGGGAGGCCTGGTGTGCTGCAGTTCATGGAGTCGCAAAGAGTTGGACACGACTGAGTGACTGAACTGAACTGAGCTAAAGAAAGGAGAGTTCAAACTGATTCAGTTCAATGGATTTCAATCTCAGTATCAGAAGAGTACTTCTCCCAGATCTACATACACACAGAGTAAATGTAAATGAGTTTCAGGGCCCATGGCACACACTAATTAATCAATCAGAGTTCCATGCCATCACAATCTTTGTTTTCCCAGTGTACCTTAATTATGTACAGTAATTATGTTAGTAATAAAGAATCTCACAGAAGAAAAAGGGAATAAAAGGAAGGAAGGAAGGGAAGCAGTGAGGGAAGGAAGGAAAGAACAAAGGGGAAATCAAGGAAATGAATGGAAAGATAATAAATGAACAGAAAATGGAAGAAAAGAAAAGAAAGGGGCAAAAGGGATATATTAATAGCAGCTCTGCCCCTCTGGAGAGATAGACAGTTATAGGTTAGATCCAGGGCAACTGAGAATTACAGATGAGATTATTGTGGGTGATCTTAGAAATATGTGATGTACAGTGGGCATCCTTCTATAGTACTGATGGAACTTCCTTCACAGAAAATTCATTATTACTCAAAAGGGTCTGTGAACCGAAGAAACTAGGGCAGTGTTGAATGAAAATCCCCTCATTAAAGATTAGATGGACACAGTTGCAAAAGTAAAATGACAGGGTGAATCTTCACAGAATTCCAAAGTTATATTTCTCACATCAATAGCAATAACCTTTTTAATTGGTGTTACTTTCACATACATTACAGTTTGTTTATCCTCATACTTCATTGAGGCAAGAATTATATCTACCTGTAGACATGAAACCCGCCCTCTTTCTCTAACATCTGAATCTCAGAGAAGGTGACTACAGTGTCCCAGTAGTACAGCGGCAGCAGGTCTTCCCTGGTGTCTGTCAGTGTTCACAGGTCCACTATTATTCTCATAAATGATAGCACTGAGATCAAAGTTAAATGTCTTGCCTGAAGTTACCCCACACTTAAGTTCAAGTATCAGGATCTGTAGGGAGTCGGCTTTCAACAACTACTTCATGGCCTGTCCTAGAGCACTTCTTCTGGACTAGTTGGGTTGAGTAGCTGGAATTCTGCTCCTGCTGGGGTCAGTTCAGAGGACAAGAGTCCTGCAAGACACTTGTCTTCTCACACAAGTTTCAACCACCGTCTCACCCTTAGAAGAACCGCAAGGCTTCTCTAAGGCTCTTGGGTCTTTGTCTCCCAACAAAGGCCGTAAAGCCAAAGTAACTGTTTCCACTCTGTGACCCACTTCATTACTCTTTCATTTCTTAATTACAATTCCTCCAAAGCAAAGCGTTAAGATATTTTGAATGATTTCCCTAAGGTAAACTTTTTTATAGAGGCAATCAAGGTTTTAACTATTGTTTTCTATTTTGAGATGTTCTCAAAGGGGAATTTAGTTAGATTACATATCTATTGATTTTTCAATGATCAGCAAAAGTAATGTTTATAACATTTAAAATATTTTAATTTGAACTAAGATTTACAGAAGTGTTACAAATATAGTAAAGAGACGTGTTACCTAGCTTCACCTCTTTTAACACTTAACATGACCATTGTAAATATCAAAATTAAGAAATAAGCATTGATAAAATCCTATTAACTAAAACATAATATATTTAAATTTCAGGTTTTTCCATTAATATAATTTTTTATTCTAAGATTTAACCCAGGGCACTATTTTACATTTAATCATCATGTCTCTACTTATGTGTGACAATTTCTTAGGTTTTTCTTGGTTCTCATGATCTTGATAGTTTTGGAAATACTGGTCAGGTATTTGTATAATATTATGTTTTTACATGATGTTTGCTCATGATTTGAGTGGGGTTATGAATTTTTGAAGATACTATAGATATAATATGTCCTTTAACTTGAATCATACTATGGAATACAGTGTATCAACATGATTTATTTCTAGTGATATTAGCTTTGATCACTTGGTAGTTTTCTTCACTATAATATTTCTTCACTATAAAGTTACTATTTTCTCTTCCATGTTTTAGGGTTTAGAAGTGAGTCACTATGCCCAGCTCACATTCAGAAAAGAGGGAATTAGGCTCCACCTCCTGAATGAGAGAATATCAAAATTAATAAATAATATTTATTATTTGCTATACTTAAAAACATGGAAGCAAATAATAAATATTATGGTGCGGGAATGAGACACTGAGGCTCTGATATTTTCCTGTCCTAACAGTGATATTATGTTTCCCTCCTTCCTCTACATTTAACAGTTGGGATTTTTCTGTAAAGATAATTTACCTCTTCTTATTCTCTCTTTCTTTCCTTCTTTCTTTCCTTTTCAAATCCATATAGGCTCATTATATTTACTTTATTCTTTATTTTATAATCCAATGCTATTATTATTCTTAGATAAAATTTATTTGTTCATTGCTTTGCTTACTGTCACTTTTAAGATGTATTACAACCAGATCTATTTCATGCTTCTAAACTCTATGGAACAACCATGTACAGTAGCAGTTTAGAAGGGGAATTTGAAGGAAGAAGAGAGGATGAAGATTGGAAACCATGACAAATTCATGTTTGTAATCCAGGATTCTTGCAGATTCTTGTTGACAGCTTCTTAAACTCATCATGTTTAAAACAAATTCATTGTGACCACCATCGTCTCAGACATAGGCATCACAGACAGCAAGCTAAGAAGACCTCCTTTCTTTCACCAAAAACACTTCTGAACTTTCCTACTATCTCTAATAATTCTTTGTTAGTTGGATTACTGACACATTTCCAGTTACAGGAGATTTAAGTTTAGAGATTTGGATAGCTGAATCAGCAACTATAATAGTGTTAGCAACATATAAAATTGTATGAAAAAAAACAACATATATACCCCAAGAAACAAGCTAAAAGGTTAAAATCTAAAAGTGAAAACCCAAAGTATTCCTTGTAAAATAAAGATCTAGGTAAAAACAAAATTGAAAATAAAACAGGGTTATGATAATAACCTCTTTCCACAAACAGCCATGAACCAGATTCTAAGACAAATGCTCACTACACTTTTCCCTCTACATCATGAGAAATTATGGGCTGGAAGAAACACAAGCGGAATCAAGATTGTTGGGAGAAGTATCAATAAACGCAGATATGCAGATGACACCACCCTTATGGCAGAAAGTGAAGAAGAACTAAAGAGCCTCTTGATGAAAGTGAAAGAGGAGAGTGAAAAAGTTGGCCTAAAGCTCTACATTTAGAAAACGAAAATCATGGCATCTGGTCCTATCACCTCATGGCAAATAGATGGGGAAACTGTGGAAACAGTGGCTGACTTTATTTTTCTGGGCTCCAAAATCACTGCAGATGGTGATTACAGCCATGAAATTAAATGACGCTTCCTCTGGAAGGAAAGGTATGACCAACCAAGACAGCATATTAAAAGCCAGAGACATTATTTTGTCAACAAACGTCCATCTAGTCAAGGCTATGGTTTTTCCAGTGGTCATGTATGGATGTGAGAGTTGGACTATAAAGAAAGCTGAGTGCTGAAGAATTGATGCTTTTGAACTGTGGTGTTGGAAAAGACTCTTGAAAGTCCCTTGGACTGCAAGGAGATCCAACCAGTCTATCCTAAAGGAGATCAGTCCTGGGTGTTCTTTGGAAGGACTGATGTTGAAGCTGAAACTCTGATACTTTGGCCACCCGATGTGAAGATCTGACTCATTGGAAAAGACTCTGATGCTGGGAAAGATTGAAGGCAGGAGGAGAAGGGGATGACAGAGGATGAGATGGTTGGATGGCATCACTGACTCAATGGACATGGGTTTGGGTAGATTCCGGGAGTTGGTGATAGACAGAGAGGCCTGGCTTGCTGCTGTTCATGGGGTCACAAAGAGTCAGACATGACTGAGAGACTGAGCTGAACTGAACCCCTGTATACCAATCTACAGGCTAGGAACCTGGTGGATGCTAAGGATTTCATAAATATTGGTTGGACTGTTGAAACTATGAGTGAATAATTAAATCATCTCAGTTTCTTGAAGTTCAGATTGCCTTTGTCACAACAAAAGAGAGAAGAGAGGTAAAGCATAGTTCAGGGACTGTGCTTCTCCATTTCTTGAACTTGCCAACAGCAGAAACCAGAATCCAGGTCTGCCTTTTTCAGTCCCTCCAAAGCATCAGGTGTTGACTGCAGCTCAACCTTGGAAACTGCTGAGAAACCTCCCTTCAAGCTTACCTGAGTCTATTCTTTTAGTTTCTAATGCTCTTGAACTGCCTAAGGCTCTTACTGAAGATTGTAGTATTCAGTTAGATTTTAGTCAATTTGTCTACTTGATTAAATAGTTCTTAGGAAGATGTTAATTTCTCAAGTGTTGCTTATCAAAAGATGTGCCTTAATTAGATGAGTATATTTGGACATACTTTTGAACTGAATATAACATATATATACATATATATAAAACATATCCATTCTGAATACATAAATCCTTATTCTGAGTAGTTCAGGCTCTCCCAAGGAGTACCTTAGAAGGGTTGGGACAAGAAGGCCTTAAAATTTCAGTGAAATCTTGCTTTCTTATTTTTGTTCAACATAATTACAAAAATACTATATGTCCTAGTGGTTATCATGACTTGGGAAAATCTTGGTTAAACAATTCTATTAATTGTTTTCTATTCATTCTATTAATGATACAACATGGAGATAGGCAGAATATGTAATTATTATAATTTATTGAAGGTAGAATTTTTGAGAAGGATTATAAAGGAATGTAGTGGAATCTGCATATAGCCAGGAACTTAGATGATCAGTGGATCCAGCTGCCATAGAGAATAAGAAGAAATGAGAGTCTTCTAAATGGGTTCTCCCAAAGCAGAGGACAGACTCTAGGAACACCATAAGCATTCAAGTCTGTATGCAAATATTTTTGTCTTTTTTTGTGTGTGCAAGCATGCATATACACACACATACAGACTTATGCAGAGACACAGAGACACACACATACATGCACACACAGTGCACACACACACATTCACAGGTTACTAACTCTCCAGTTATAGAAAACACCCCTTTCATACATACAATGATATAAAGGAAATCAGAACATGTTTCCCCAAAAGACATCTCTTTGACATAGATTATGGCTCAGTGGTTAAGAATCTACCTACCAATGCAGGAGACTCAGGAAATGCAGATTTGATCCCTGGGTTAGGAAGCTCCCCTAGAATAGGAAATGGCAACCTGCTCCAATATACTTGCCTGGAAAATTCCATGGACCAAGGACCCTGATGGGCTACAGTCCATGGGGTTGCAAAGAGTTGGACATGACTGAGCAACTGAGCACACACATTTTGAATAGAAGACCATCAAGAAGCATCAGATACAAGGAAAGCTCTCTGCCTTCTGTTTGCTTCTGAGCAGAAGATAAATCTACAGAAATGCCCCCCTCTTTTCTCTACTTTGAAGGACTAAAATTCATCATCTGAAACAACTTTAGACCCTTACCAGCCTTACAGAGGGCACCAGAGGAGCCAACATAACAAACATTACAAACTAGCCTTCATTTACAACTAGTTCCTCATATGTTTGTTTTCTCACAATTTTCAAACCCTAAATACTCAAGGTCCTTTTCCTTTGTTTTGCCATTCCTCTAGAAGTGTATTTTCTATTAAGCTGCAGTATGCACTTAAATTGTAAGCCACATTTTAGAGTCACTCATCTCTGAGTTTCTTGCATGTATATCTGAGATAGTCTTGTTAATAAACTTGTTTGTTTTTCTCCTGTTAATCTATCTTTTGTTACAGAGCTCCCGCCGAGAATATAAAATGAATAGCTGAAAGTTGTTTCTCCTCTACAAATACTGTACAGCAACTTTCATTTCATTGGCTTTTCAATGTCATTTTATATTGTTTGAGCATATTCAGACCTGTGCTCTTCCATGCACAAAACTGTCAGGGAATTGGCCTCTAAAGTACTCACTTTTCATTATAGTAAGTAGCATTATATTTCAGTATACTAGGTCAGTATTTATGGAAAACAAATAGCATCTGAGAAAATTACAGTCCACACTTTTTTTTCCCCCCGCAAAGCTTAGAATCTTAAAATCTTTCCTTTTTTCACCATAGGAAAGAAAAGAGTTTTCTTCCATGTAAGTCCATAGGAAGTTACCAGATTCTTTATTATCCTGAAAAATCATAAAATCAATAACTGGGAAATTGAATTAGAACTTTTTCAAAATACAAAATTTAAGCAAAGAGAGTAATGAGTTAATTTTTCTATATGACCAGTACTATAATGTTCTGAAGTTTATTTCTGGCATAGAACATGAAAACAAGCATATATGAATAAGTGAATGAAAAAAAAAAAAAGCAAAACCATCAATCCATTCAAGTAGCCTTGAGAAACAAGTTAGTTGAAAGCATGCACTTATGGTTTTTTTCCAAAGAGTTGATTAGAAAGAAAGAAAAGATCCAGGAAGGGTCCAGTGAGTTGAGGGAAGGAGAGAGACCAGATATAGTGAGCACTAAGAGTCCATTCAAAAGGAGATCAGTCCTGGGTGTTCTTTGGAAGGAATGATGCTAAAGCTGAAACTCCAGTACTTTGGCCACCTCAAGGGAAGAGTTGACTCATTGGAAAAGACTCTGATGCTGGGAGGGGTTGGGGGCAGGAGAAGAAGAGGACAACAGAGGATGAGATGACTGGATGGCATCACTGACTCTATGGACGTGAGTCTGAGTGAACTCAGGAGTTGGTGATGGACAGGGAGGCCTAGACTGCTGCAATTCATGGGGTCATAAAGAGTTGGACAGGACTGAGGGACTGAACTGAACTGAACTGAAGAGAGAATTAACTGCTAAGTCACTTCAGTTGTGTCCAACTCTGTGTGACCCCATGGATTGCAGCCTACCAGGCTCCTCCATCCCTGGATTCTCCAGGCAAGAACACTGGAGTGGGTTGCCATTTCCTTCTCCAATGCATGAGAGTGAAAAGTGAAAGTGAAGTCGCTCAGTCATGTCCAACTCTTAGTGACCCCACGGACTGCAGCCTACCAGGCTCCTCCATCCATGGGAGTTTCCAGGCAAGAGTACTGGAGTGGGGTGCCATTGCCTTCTCCAAAGAAATATATTAGTATATGGAAATAAGCAAGTTAATATGGAAGGCAATGTTAGAGCTTAAAAAAAAAAAAAAAAAGAGTGAGATAATGGAATTAGAGTCAGTGAAATTAAGTGACCAATTTTTTTTGTTTTTTTTTAAGATACATGGATTTTCTTGTCCAGCTGAACTTCTTTAAGTTCAGTTAACACACAAATATTTTAGAAAATTAAACTTACACTGTAGGGAAGAAAGTTAGGATCTTACACTGAAATTAACACCAGTGTACTTGTAATAAATATCATTCGAAGTCAAATGGAAAGTTACCATAAAATGTTAAGTCCAATCAGAAACAGATTCTAAGTGAGAAATAAAAACCAGATAAGATATCTACAAATCCGGCATAATTTCTACTATAATGAATGTAATTCCTTTGTTATTTATCCTTGCCAAATTGAATACCTTTAGTGCAGACATCTCATATATATCTGGGTAAAAAGGAATTATGATTGATTATGTTGTCATAATTAGGGTATTGGAGAGAAAGAGATTATTTGAATGTAGGGAAATGTGGTGGATAGTGCCAGAATATCAGGAATATAGGATATCAGACTACCAAAGTTCACAAGATATGTCTCAAAAGTGACATGAACAATTATCCAAGAATCATTTTAAATAGTGGTCTTCCCCTAATGCATCTACATTTACAAACAAAACAAACAAATTCATTTGGAAAAAATAAACTTTTCACCAAAATCAGAGTCAGGGAATTCCATGCACATGACTCATTTTGAACAGAGCATTTTCCTATAATTTTTCTTTTCTAGGCTCAGATCCAGTCATCAGATGCTGAATGACAAGACTTTACAGCAGTTACTGAGTATTAAGGTATCTGAACACCTAGACAATTGCTGGATCAATGCTCTTTTACTTCCTAACATACAAATTCCAGTTGTACATATCTGCTCTTGCTCCTTCAAGTTGGTGGGGCAAGGGTTGAATTATATAAGTTCAGAGTAAATGTGAGTGAAAATCTCTACAACAAGCAAAGAAAGACCAACAGTTAGTTTTTTGGCTTATAATAATCAAATCTGCGTAGTTTTGGCTATTGAAGAACCTCAGAACCACTCTGATTGCCAGCAATAGAGTCAGAATTGGAATGAGAACAGAAACTCTAGGTCTTAAGCAAAGGCTATGAGCATTGGTGGACATTTTTAATTCCTTATCATGAAAGTCAACATAAATTTTAACCTTAACTTCACCTTAGAATTACTAAGAAAAATTTTATAAAATGGGATAGTGACACTGATAATTAGCCAGACTGCTATTATAAAGCAACAAAAATAAACAAACATACCCAAAAATGGTAGTTCTACTGTGTAGACAGAATACAGAGCAACTGAATCAAAGTAAAAGAAGTATTTGGAAAACTGCCTATTGAGACAAGAATGTCAGTTCAATGGTCAGGTTTCCATTGGTCACATAATTTTATTCAGGTAACGTTCTCTTCTTTGGTAGTGACATTTATTCCATTAAGGAAATTGCTCAGGCCTGTCGACTCTTTGTCACCCCTTGGACTGTAGCCTGCCAGGTTCCTCAGCCCACGGAATTTTTCAGGCAAGAATACTGGAAAGGGTCTACATTTCCTCCTCCAGGGGTAATTCCTGAACCAGGGATTGAACCCGAGTCTCCTGCATTGCAGGCAAATTCTTTATCTGCTGAGTCATTGGGGAAGCCTGCCATTATCCTAACTAAAATGGTACATGTATGCAGGGGACATTTTGAAGGAGGTTACAATTATCTTCATTACCTCCACCATAGTTTGGCATCAGGTCAAATAATTACAGGGAGGGAATGCAGCCCAGCCAATCAACAGAAAATTGGATTAAAGATTTACTGAGTATGGCCCTGCCCATCAGAACAAGATGCAGTTTCCACCTCTGTCAGTCTCTCCCATGTGGAAGCTTCCATAAGCCTCTTATTCTTCTCCATCAGAGGGCAGACAGAATGAAAACCATAATCACAGAAGACTAACCAATCTGATCACATGGACCACAGCCTTGTCTCACTCAATGAAACTATGAGCCATGTTGTGTAGGGCCAGCTAAGACAGACGGGTCATGGTGGAGAGTTCTGACAAAACATAGTCCACTGGAGAAGGGAATGGCAAATCACTTCAGTATTCTTGTTTGAGAACCACATGAATAGTATGAAAAAGCAAAACCATAAGACACTGAGATATGAACTTCTTAGGTAGGTAGGTGCCCATATGCTATGGAGATCAGTGGAGAAATAATTTCAGAAAGAATGAGGAGATGGAGTCAAAGCAAAAACAATGTTCAGTTGTGGATGTGACTGGTGATGGAAGTGAAGTCTGATGCTGTAAAGAGCAACATTGCATAGGAACCTGGAATGTTAGGTCCATGAATCAAGGCAATTTGGAAGTTGTCAAAGAGGAGATGGTAAGAGTGAACACTGACATTTTAGGGGCAAACTAAAATGGACTGGAATGGGTGAATTTAACTCAGATGAGTGTTACATCTACTATTGTGGGCAGGAATCCCTTAGAAGAAATGGAGTAGCCATCATAGTCAACAAAAGAGTCCAAAATGTAGTACTTGGATGCAATCTCAAAAATGACAGAATAATCTCTGTTCGTTTCCAAGGCCAACCATTCAATATCACAGTAATCCAAGTCTGTACCCTGAACAGTAATGCTGAAGAAGCTGAAGTTGAATCGTTCTCTGAAGACCTAAAAGACCTTCTAGAACTAACACCCCCCCAAAGAAAATATTCTTTTCATTATAGGTGACTGGAATGCAAAAGTAGGAAGTAAAGAAATACCTGGGCTAACAGTCAAATTTGACCTTGGATGACAGAATGAAACAGGGCAAAGACTAATACAGTTTTGCCAAAAGAATGAACTGGTCATAGAAAACACCATCTTCTAACAATGCAAAAGAAGACTCTACATATGAACATCACCAGATGGTCAACACCAAAATCAGATTGATTATATTGCTTGCTGCCACAAATGGAGAAGCTCTATACATTCAGCAAAACAAGACCAGGAGTTGACTGTGGCTCAGATCATGAACTCCTTATTGGCAAATTCAGACTTAAATTGAAGAAAGTAGGGAAAACAACTAGACCATTCAGGTAGGATATAAATCTAATCCCTTACTATTATACAGTGGAAGTGGCAAATAGATTCAAGGGATTAGATCTGATAGACAGAGTGCCTGAAGAACTATGGATGGAGGTTTGTGACATTGTACAGGAGGCAGTGACCAAGATAATCCCAGAGAAAAAGAAATACAAAAAGGCAAAATGATTGCCTGAGGAAGCCTTACAAATAGGAGTGAAAAGAAAAGAAGATAATGGCAAAGGAGCAAAGGAAAGATATACCCATTTGAATGCAGAATTCCAAAGAACAGCAAGGAGAGATAAGAAAGTCTTCCTCAGCAATCAATGCAAAGAAATAGAGGAAAACAACAGAATGGGAAAGATTAGAGATCTCTTCAAGAAAATTAGAGATACCAAGGGAACATTTCATGCAAAGATGGGCACAATAAAAGACAGAAATGGTATAGGCCTAACAGAAGCAGAAGATATTAAGAAGAGGTGGCAAGAATACACAGAGGAACCATACAAAAAAGATCTTCATGACCCAAATAACCATGATGGTGTGATCACTTACTTAGAACCAGACATTCTGGGATGCGAAGTCAAGTGGGCCTTAGGAAGCATCACTATGAACAAAGCTAGTGGAGGTGATGGAATTCCAATTGAGCTATTTCAAATCTTAAAAGATGATGCTGTGAAAGTGCTGCACCCAATATGCCAGCAAATTTGGAAAACTCAGCAGTCACCACAGGACTGGAAAAGGTCAGTTTTCATTCCAATCTCAAAGAAAGGCAATGCTAAACAATGTTTAAACTACCGCACAATTGCACTCATCTTACACGCTAGTAAAGTAATGTGCAAAATTCTCCAAGCCAAACTTCAACAGTAGGTGAACCATGAACTTCCACATGTTCAAGCTTGATTTAGAAAAGGTAGAAAAACCAGAGATCAAATTGCCTACATCCATTGGATCATTGAAAAATTAAGAGAGTTCCAGAAAAATATGTACATCAGCTTTATGACTATACCAAATGCTTTGACTGTATGGATCACAACAAACTCTGGAAAATTCTTAAAGACATGGGAATAACAGACCACCTGACCTGTCTCCTGAGAAATCTATATGCAAGTCAAGAAGCAACAATTAGAACTGGACATGGAACAATCGAGTGGTTACAAATCAGGAAAGGAGTACATCAAGGCTGTATATTATCACCCTGCTTATTTAACTTATATGCAGAGTACATTATGTGAAATGATGGACTGGATGAACAAAAGCTGGTATCAAGATTGCCAGGAGAAATATCAATAACCTCAGATATGCAGATGATACCACCCTTATGGCAGAAAATTAAGAAATAATAAAGAGCCTCTTGATGAAAATCAAAGAGGAGAGTGGAAAAGTTGGCTTAAAATTCAACATTCAGAAAATTAAGATCATGGCATCTCGTCCCATCACTTCATGGCAAATAGATTGGGAAACAATGGATACAGTGACCTTCTTTATTTTTTTGAGCTCCATAATCACTGCAGATGGTGATTGCAGCCATGAAATTAAAAGACGCTTACTCCTTGGAAGGAAAGTTATGACCAACCTAGACAGCATATTAAACAGCAGAGAGATTACATTGCCAAAAAAGGTCTGTCTAGTCAAGGCTATAGTTTTTCCAGTAGTCACGTATGGATGTGAAAGTTGGATTATAAAGAAAGCTGAGTGCTGAAGAATTGCTGCTTTTGAACTGTGGTATTGAAGACTCTCGAGAGCCCCTTGGACTGCAAGGAGATCCAACCAGTCCATCCTAAAGGAGATTAGTCCTGGGTGTTCATTGGAAAGACTGATGTTGAAGCTGAAACTCCAACACTTTGGCCACCTGATGTGAAGAGCTGACTCATTGGAAAAGACCCTGATGCTGGGAAAGATTGAGGGTGGGAGAAGGGGAGAACAGAGAATGAGATGGTTGGATGGCATCATTGACTTGATGGATATGATTTTGAGTAGGCCCCAAAATTTGCTGGTGGATAGGGAAGCCTGGTGTGCTGCAGTTCATAGGCTTGCAAAGAATTGGACACAATTGAGAGACTGAACTGAACTGAACTGAAAGCTTGATCTTTTTACTCTAGTACCTCTCCAACCCAAGTAATCCTACATGAGTCAATATTTTGCTTCCTCTAGCTTTTCCTGTTCTTAACATTGAATTTTTAATTTGTTCTTTATTAAATATATAAAAAATATTTTTCTCCAATGCGGTTTTTGGAAAGTGATACATGTATTCAATTATGGCACTTGCATAATAAAATGTTGTTTGCATTTATTTCAAAATATCCCAAGCAAACTCCCATGAGAAATTAGATGGAAATAATAAGTGACTTTGTGAACAACAACAGAGAAAATTGATAGAGATAGTATGATATAAAATATCTTTACGTCTCATATTGCCTTGGTATGCTAAATTATTCATCAAATATGTTAAGAAAAAATATTTATGCCTATTGATAAGTACATGCTCACCATAAAAAATGTCAAGACTAAGGCTGTCAAATGTTCAAACGCTGATGCTAGCTGCAATGTAGGTGCCACGGGAGACTACAGAAGTTCCTCAAAGCTTCCTCAGAAGTCAGCTAAAATAGGATGACAAAATTCTTGTTGGAAAAGCAAATATGTGGGTTAACTGCAGCACCCTTAAGAGCTCAAACTTTTGGCCCAACTTGTGCCAACTTACACTTTTTCAAGTCAGCAAGATTCTGTGCCAAGGACTTTACTGGTATTGGGTCTCTCATATAAGGGTGAAAACTGATCCTCAGCTGCAGCATCTAAAACCTACTGCCTTTTGCTTAATCTCTACTCTTGTAAGTTATAGCCTGTAACATATTTTTGACATTATACATGCTTAGTGAATCAAAATATAATTTTATATATATATATATATATAACAAATAGA
>NW_011494702.1:565706-569218 GCF_000754665.1 Bison bison bison
GCTGCTGCTGCTAAGTTGCTTCAGTCGTGTCAGACTCTGTGCGACCCCCATAGACGGCAGCCCACCAGGATTCCCCTGTCCCTGGGATTCTCCAGGCAAGAACACGAGTGGGTTGCCATTTCCTTCTCCAGTGCATGCAAGTGAAAAGTGAAAGTGAAGTCGCTCAGTCGTGTCTGACTCCTAGCGACCCCCATGGACTGTAGCCTACCGGGCTCCTCCATCCATGGGATTTTTCAGGCAAAAGTACTGGAGTGGGTTGCCATTTCCTTTTCCTTGGTTGTTTAAAAATTCTTAATTTCACAAGATGAATTTGACTATTTCATTATAATTCTATGTAAGGTAAGTTGGATTTTCAAAATTAACTATGTATTTTATAATAGTTTCTTTTTAAAGGAAACATGTTAAAATAAATCATGCTCATTATGGCTTGATAAAAATATGCTAAATATATCGTGACCTTTATTTGTCTGTAACTTGAAGGATATACGTGATGCCAGCGGAGTGTGGCACTAAAACCAGTAGAATACTGTAGCTTTGTAAAACTTCTGTCCAATGTAAACCCTAAACACTAACTATTTATGCTCCAAAATATATGAAAATGAGGTTTGCATTTAAAATATATTATTTGTAACACCTTAGGACACCCACAGACACATACACACACAGAAAAAAAAAAAATCTATGTTGTTCTAGATTTGTTTTTGACCATTAGAAGAGATGTGGACAATTTTATTTATTTTGGGAGTGGGGGAAAGGATCATTAAGGAGTCACAAAACAGTTTACATTATTAAAATAAATCCTCAAATCACATTATAGTCTCAACTGACACAGAAAAAACATTTGACAAGATTCAACATCAATTCAAGATTAAAAACTCTCATCATAGTTGGTTTAGAGGGAACATGATGCTAAGTCACTTCAGTCGTGTCCAACTCTGTGTGACCCCATAGACGGCAGCCCACCAGGCTCCCCCGTCCCTGGGATTCTCCAGGCAAGAACACTGGAGTGGGTTGCCATTACCTTCTCCAATGCAGGAAAGTGAAAAGTGAAAGTGAAGTCGCTCAAGTCATGTCCGACCCTCAGCGACCCCACGGACCGCAGCCCACCAGGCTCCTCCATCCATGGGATTTTCCAGGCAAGAGTACTGGAGTGGGGTGCCATCGCCTTCTCCAAGAGGGAACATATCTCAACATAATAAAGGTAATTTATGAGAAACCCACAGCTAATGTTATACTCAAAGGTGAAACACTGAAAGCTTTTCATCTCAAATCAGAAACAAAACAAGGATGCCCACTTTTGCCACTTCCATTTAATAAAGTATTGGAAATCCTAGCCTCAATAATCAAAAACTAAAAAAAAAAAAAAATTAAATACATCCAAATTGTAAGGAAAGGAGAAAAACTGACACTATTTGCAGATGACTTGATACTGTATATTGAAAGCCCTAAGTCTCTACAAAAATAGTAGAAGTAATACATAAATTTAATAAATTTGTAAGATACAAGATTAGCACAAGAAATCTTTTGCTTTTATATAGACTAATATAATGAACTGGCAAAAAGAGAAAAATAAGAAAATAATCTTATGTAAAATTGCATCAAAATAATAAATCAGGCAGGAATACACTTAACCAAAGATGTGAAAGGCTTATACTCTGTAAAATACAAAATATTTTTAGGGAAATTAGATAAATAGTCTTGTTTAGGCTACAGAGGCAAAGCAGAGCAGGCCTCCGACCTTGCTTCTAACCTTCCAGGACACTGCTCTGACTGAGTGCCTGCCTACTGTTTGTGCCTGTCTGCAAGACTTGGAGCATTCTAAACAATACGGGGAGGAATCTTGAGATTGTTGAGCCCTGGAGAGGGCCTGGCCAACCAAGCCCCAGGCTTAACAACATTTCAAGTTTTACATGACAAAATAAACAGCATTACATGAAACCGGAGCTATGATTTCCTCTCAGATTGATGATGATACCAGTTTGCATTCTGGGATTATAAGCAGGAATCTCAAACTGCAATCTCATGCATGGAGTGGATATCCTCCCTGGGATCTTTTCCCAGTTGGGACTCCAGATGTTCTATGGCTTGGGACTTTCTAGCCCTATTTCAGTCTGGATGTTGGTCAAAATCCAATTTGGTGATGTATTCTGCTGTTTCTACTTCTTTCTCTTAATGTTAGTATATTAAAAAGTAAACAAGATAATTTTCTAATAAATATTTGTTATTTATTTGTATATATCGAGTGATTTATCTTGTTAACAAATCCTTTGAGACAAAAGTGAAAACCTTTGACAAAACAAATATTGATGAAGCAATATGAAAATTACACAGAAATTGAAAAGTAGTCCATATTCATAGTTTGGAAAAATAATATTGTTAAAATGCCATATGAAGAAAAACAATCTACAAATTTAATGAAATCCCTATCAAAATACTCATAACACATTTCACTTGACTAGAATAAATACTTCTAAAATTTGTATGTGATCACAGAAGAGGATACTTCCACATCATTGGTGGAATTGTAAATTGATGCAGCCACTAGGGAAGAGAGTATGTACTTTTCTCAAAAGAACTAAGAATAAAAATACCATATAATCCTGCAATTCCATTGCTGGGTATATACCCAAAGAAGCAAAAACACTAATTCAAAAAGATGCAATCACCTCAGGGTTCGTAGGAGTGTTGTTTACATTTGCCAAGATGTAAAAGAAACTTAGGCATCCATCAATAGGTAAATGAATAAATAAGGCATGATATATAAACTGCAGAGAAGTATAACTATTATTTTGTAATAACAATGGTATATGGTCAATAAAAAATTAAATAATTGTGTTGTACACTTGAAACTAATACAATATTTTAAACCAATTATGCTTCATTTTTCTTAAATGTGGATAACATTTAAAAAATTTTTTTTAATTTGTATTTATATAGGACTATGGTTCTTCACTAGACTTACTGTGACAATCATTTAATGATCTATATAAGTCAATTAATTATATATGTGTGTAGATTTTATCTTAATAAAATTGGGAGAGAAACATCATAAAAATAATAAAAGAAGCTGGAGGTTGGGTTAGACATTTCTTTTTAAAGATGCTAATAATTCAATAGCATGGTGAGAGCGTTTTTGGTTGAAGCAAAGATGTAGTGGCATAAAAGAAGTATGCAAAATAGGAGTACATACAGGTAAGATGGAACTGGATGATAGATGTAATATTGAAAAAGGATTAAGTGATCAGATCAGATCAGTCGCTCAGTCGTGTCTGACTCTTTGTGACCCCATGAATCCCAGCACGCCAGGCCTCCCTGTCCATTACCAACTCCTGGAGTTCACTGAGACTCACGTCCATCGAGTCAGTGATGCCATCCAGCCATCTCATCCTCTGTCGTCCCCTTCTCCTCCTGCCCCCAATCCCTCCCAGCATCAGGGTCTTTTCCAATGAGTCAACTCTTTGCATGAGGTGGCCAAAGTACTGGAGTTTCAGCTTTAGCATCATTCCTTCCAA
>NW_011494702.1:569524-573624 GCF_000754665.1 Bison bison bison
GATTTTGGAGCACAGAAAAAAAAAGTCTGACACTGTTTCCACTGTTTCCCCATCTATTTCCCATGAAGTGGTGGGACCGGGTGCCATGATCTTGGTTTTCTGAATGTTGAGCTTTAAGCCAACTCTTTCACTCTCCACTTTCACTTTCATCAAGAGGCTTTTGAGTTTTTCATCACTTTCTGCCATAAGGGTGGTGTCATCTGCATATCTGAGGTTATTGATTATTTCTCCCGGCAATCTTGATTCCAGCTTGTGTTTCTTCCAGTCCAGCGTGTTTCATGATGTACTCTGCATATCAGTTAAATAAACAGGGTGACAATATACAGCCTTGATGAACTCCTTTTCCTATTTGGAACCAGTCTGTTGTTCCATGTCCAGTTCTAAGTGTTGCTTCCTGACCTGCATACAAATTTCTCAAGAGGCAGATCAGGTATTCTGGTATTCCCATCTCTTTCAGAATTTTCCACAGTTTATTGTGATCCACACAGTCAAAGGCTTTGGCATAGTCAATAAAGCAGAAATAGATGTTTTTCTGCAACTCTCTTGCTTTTTCCATGATCCCAGTTAATTTTAGTCAGTTTCGGCTCTTAGCACAACAAGAGGCACCCATACTGTATCCTGGCTATGTGATAGGTAGCTGTGTACTTATTCTAGGATCAGTTTGCAGATAGCCTGAAGAATGCAGGGTGGGCAAAAATGAAACTGTCATCTAAATACTGGGAATCTATACCCTGGTCGCTGCTTCTGATGACAGAGGTGCAAGCAACGAGGAGGACAGTCATTGTTCTTGCATCTTCTTGCATTATTTCAAGTCTCTCATTCTCTAGCTGCAGTGACTTCCATGGATATAAGGGGCCAGTTGCCATTCTTACTTTTCAGTTTTCCTTTTTAACTTTTTGGGAGCCAGACTTTAAAATCTAAGACATTCAGAAGAAACCAAATATACAGGAAATTAAGAAATCATCACACATGCTCAAGGAAAAACATATGCTCAGAAATAACCTGAGAATAACTTAAATTTATTGGCATAGAAACCATCGATAACCAAATCAGCAGAAACAATAAGCAAAAAAAAAAAAAGAAAGAAAGAAAAAAAAAACAAACCTGATAAAGAAGAAAATCTGATTTCTGTAGTAACCACATTATTGCACTAAAATATCTAGCTTCCAATGACAACAACAAAAAAGTCAAAGTCATACAAATAAGGTTCATAAAGAGGAAAACATTCAACAAACACTGTCCTTAAAAAGATCTGATGGCAGATCAACAAGACAAATACTTAAAACATTTATTTTAAATATGTTCAAAGAACCAAAAGAAGGCATGGAAAAAGTTAAGAACATGATATGTAAACAAAATGGAAACACCACACAGAGAGAGATTTAGTGAAGAAAAGTGTACACAGGCTAAAGAATCATGAAATTTCCAAGTGACCCAACACTCACATATTGTGGGAGACCCAAAAAGAAGAGAAAAAGACAGTGAGTATCTGAAGAAATCATTATTAAAGCTCTCCAAATTTGATGACGTATAGGACTGTAAAATTACACAACAGACTCCAAGAAAGATGAACTCAAGGAGACCAACAAAAAGACACATTATATCAAACTTTTCAAAGCCAAACACAAACAGAACATCTTAAAAGTAGGTAAAGATAAACAATACATTACATACAAAGGACTCTTGATAAGATATTAGCAGAATTCTCATCAGAAACTCTGAAGACCAAAAGCCAGTGGTCAATATGTTGAAAGTACTGGAAAAGCAAGACATCTGTTAAAGAATGCTAGATCTGGCAAAGCTGATCTTCAAAAATGAGAAAGAAAGACATTATCAGATAAACAAAAGCTGAGGGATCATGTTACTATTAGCCCTGCCCTGCAAAAATGTTAGCTAGCCCTGCAAATTGAAGTGAATGGACACTAGACACACTTGAAGCTTGATGAAAAACTAAAAATCTCAGTAAAGGTAATTACATCAGCAATTATAAAAGCTGGTGTAGTTAAGTAAGAGTTTGAAACTTCACTTTTGATTTTTTAAAATAATTCAAGAAACTAAGACCTACAAAATAATTGGTACTTTATATTTTGGAGCAAACAATTAAAAATGAAATTTGGCAACATCAAGAACTGAAACAAATGAATATGACTCTATAGAAGAATAGAGTTTTTGTGTTATTGAAATTAAGCTGGTATCATTTCAAATTAGTGTTAAAATTTTAGGATATTAAATGTAATTCTGCTGATAACCTCAAAGATGAGAGCAGTAGCATATTCACACAAGAAAATGAGAAAGTAATTTAAAATTTTCACTGAAAAAGCCAACTAAATACAAGAGTAATTGTGAAAATTAGGAACAAAAAAATTTACAAGACAAATTAAAAAAAAAGAGTAAAATAATACAAGGCCAACCCTATCTTTAAAATTACTTTAAATATAAATGAATTCAACTCTGTATTCAAAAGACAGAGATTGGTAGAATAGATAATAACACATGATCCAAATATACCCTGTCTGAAGTACAAAGAAAAAATAGGTTGAAAATGAAAAGATGAAAAAGTATATTTTATGAAAATAATAAACAAATGAGAGCAGGAGTGGCTAATTGCATATCAGACAAATTAGACTTTAAAGGAGAAGTCTATCAACATTCACAAGAAAAATAAGAATATTAAGCATTAATAAACATTTCAATAATTCAAGAAGATATACAAATTATCAAAAGTTACATACATAGCACAGACCATCCAAATTCATGAGTCAAAAAGGGATAGAATTGAAAGAAGACACAGAAATTTTCGTGAGAACAGTTGAAATCTTTATAGCCACTGTCCAATAATGAATGACCAATCAGAGAAAAGCTAAGCAAAGAAATAAGAACTTCAACAATATAATAAAGACAAAAGTCTAATATATCGAGACCATACTACCACATGAAAACAACATATGCATTCTTCTCAAATGCACAATAAATATTTTCCATGATAGACTGTATGCTAGGTCAGAAATTTTCTCAATAGACTCAACATGATAATTAACATTCAAAGTAAATTTTCCAATAGCAACAGGATAATGTTAGAAATTAAAAAGTGCAAGAAAAACTAAAAAAAAAAATCGTATTTGTGAAGACAACTGCCAACTCAAACAAACAACTAATCAACGAATATTTTAAAATGTTGTAGATGAAGGCAATGATAACACAACATACCAAAATTTAGGGGATTCAGTGAAAACAGTGGTATGGGGGAACTTTATAGATATAAATGCTTACACTAAAAAAAAAAAAATCTCAAGTCAACAACTGAACTTCACAGCCAAGGAACTAGAAAAAATAGGATTCAATTCAGTTCAGTTACTCAGTCGTGTCTGACTCTTTGCGACCCCATGAATCACAGCAAGCCAGGCCTCCCTGTCCATCACCAACTCCCGGAGTTCACTCAGACTCACGTCCATCAAGTCAGTGATGCCATCCAGCCATCTCATCCTCTGTCGTCCCCTTCTCCTCCTGCCCCCAGTTCCTCCCAGCATCAGACTCTTTTCCAATGAGTCAACTCTTTGCATGAGGTGGCCAAAGTACTGGAGTTTCAGGTTTAGCATCATTCCTTCCAAAGAAACGCCAAGGCTGACCTCCTTCAGAATGGACTGGTTGGATGTCCTTGCAGTCCAAGGGACTCTCAAGAGTCTTCTCCAAAACCACAGCTCAAAAGTATCAATTTTTTAGCGCTCAGCTTCTTCACAGTCCAACTCTCACATCCATACATGACCACAGGAAAAACCATAGCCTTGACTAGATGGACCTTTGTTGGCAAAGTAATGTCTCTGCTTTTCAATATGCTATCTAGGTTGGTTATAACTTTCCTTCCAAGGAGTAAGTGTCTTTTAATTTCATGGCTGCAGTCACCATCTGCAGTGATTTTGGAGCCCAGAAAAATAAAGTCTGACACTGTTTCCACTGTTTCCCCATCTATTTCCCATGAAGTGGTGGGACCGGATGCCATGATCTTCGTTTTCTGAATGTTGAGCTTTAAGCCAACTTTTTCACTCTCCACTTTCACTTTCATCAAGAGGCTTTTGAGTTCCTCTTCACTTTCTGCCATAAGG
>NW_011494702.1:573724-621018 GCF_000754665.1 Bison bison bison
GGTTATTGATATTTCTCCCAGCAATCTTGTTTCCAGCTTGTGTTTCTTCCAGTCCAGCGTTTCTCATGATGTACTCTGCATATCAGTTAAATAAGCAGGGTGACAATATACAGCCTTGACGTACTCCTTTTCCTATTTGGAACCAGTCTGTTGTTCCATGGACAATAAATAAGTGAAAAGATGTTTGATGTAGCTAATTATCATGAGATTCCACCTCACATTCATTAGGATGACCACTGTTTAAAAAAAAAGAAAGAAAAAAAACAGCAAGCATTTTTGAAGAAGTAGAGAAATTGGAATTCTTATGTACTGCTGACAGTAATACCAGAGAAGGAAATGGCAACCCACTCCAATATTCTTGCCTAGAGAATCCTGTGGACCGAGGAGCCTGGTGGGATGCTGTCCATAGGGTTGCACAGAGTTGGACATGACTGAAATGACTTACCATGCATGCATGTACTGGAGAGGGAAATGGCAACCCACTCCAGTATTCTTGCCTGGAGAATCCCAGGGACAGAGGAGCCTGGTGGGATGCCGTCTATGGGGTCACACAGAGTCCGACACGACTAAAGCCACTTAGCAGCAGCAGCAGCAGCTGATAGGAATGTAAAATGGAATGGTACAGCCACTGTGGAAAACAGTGTAATAATTCTTCTAAAGTGAGCAATCGGGCTATGATATATATTCCAGCAATTTAAATTGAGGATATATACTCAAATAATTGAATGCAGGGTTTCCAAAGATATTTGTATACTCCATGTTCATAGTGGCATTATTTACAATGGTTGAAATGTGGAAGCAACTCACATTAACCGATGACTGGATAAGCGAAGTATACATATAATTAATTGACTATTATTAAGCCTAACATAGGAAGAACATTTTGGCATATGTTACAACATGTATGAACTTTAAGGCTTAATGCTCAGTGAAATAAACCAGTCGCAAAACGCCAGATATTACTTGATTCCACTTATATGATGCACTTAGAGTAGTCAAAATCAGAGACAGAGTACTGTAAGTTTGCTGAGGCTGGAAGGAAGGGGACATATAATTGTTGTTTCATGAATATTGAGTTATAGTCTTACAAGATGAAAACTGTTCTAGAGATGGTGAGGATTACACATTATAAATAAATTTAATATCACTGAACTGTATCCTTACAAATGAAAAATTTTATGTTTGTGTATTTTACCACAATACAAAAATCAAAAAATATATTAGAGCTTTTATGGTAGCAATGGTTCATGCTCGAATACTTTCGGAATTGCAAAGACAAAGTGAAAATATGAAATAAGCAGTCTAAGAAGAAAAAGAATAAAACAAATTCAGGAAAAATAGGAACCAAATATGTATGGAGAATATTTCTCTATTGGTCTGACATTGTATCTAGATTTTAGTTGCAAAGAATATTTCTTGTTCTTAATTCTTTTATACCATAAAATATCTTTGGGGAAAAAAATAAAAAAGCACTCACAACTAATTTAGATCCATCAAAAGAATTCTAGTACAAAATGGCAGCTGGCTAGCAGCCTTTCATAAAACCTCTTCCAAATTTCAAATAAAACAGACCATACAAAAGATAAATTTGGAAAATAAAACAGTAAAAGATAGCTTGCCAGTCATCTTAATAGAAGAGTATTAGCCCCATGTTCACTCTTAGGCAGATGGAGCAGTATGGAAAATAAACTCCCCATTCTGCCCTGATGTGGCTGAATTTCATCTCATAAAACTATGGCCAATACACAGAAAAACACATTTTCTATCATAGGACACTGATGTCAGAGTTCTTTCTCTCTTCCCACTACTTCCTCCAGTCTCCTTGACATCATTTTCTTTCCACAATAGAGTTATATTCCCAGTTCTTTAGCTGGTCCCATCAGAAAAAAAAAAAACAAAAAAAACAAAGCAAAACAAACAAACAAAAACCAAGGGTGTTAATTTCCAACTCTTGTTAGAGATTTTTACCCTTTCCACCATCCCTACTCACCATGTTCTGAATCCCTTCTCTAATAATATTCACATTACTCCCACCATAACAATAATTGTACAAATTGATTCCAAAAATAAATGGCATAATTATCACTGCTTAATATAGTTCTTTACACAAATAAACAGTATCTTATGATGATGTTTTCTTTTCTCTAGTCCCAATGTGATGATCCTGTGACATTCAACTGATACTGTTTAATTAGATATGAATGGATTTTTCTCCATCACATGGTCACATTTTGTAATATTTTCTGGATTTGTTAAATGTTCTATTAGTTGAGACATTCTATTTCCCTTAATCCCATGAGACTTTTCCTCTGTAACTCTTAATAAGTGTGCTCTAGTTAGAATTAATGGACAAGTTAAAAATCTGTTCATTTTACTTCGACAATTTTATTTTTTGAGAGAGGATTTTAACTTGTTCTGAAAAACTTTCCTCAGTATTTAAAGGCCTTCTGTAACAAATCTCTTCCCTCACAGCTCAGTTGGTAAAGAATCTGCCTGCACTGCTGGAGACTTGGGTTCGATTCCTGGGTCAGAAAGATCCCCAGAGAAGAAAATGGCAACCCACTCCAGTATTCTTGCCTGGAGAATCCAATGGACGGAGGAGCCTGGCGGGCTATAGTCCATGAGGTTTCAAGAGTCGGACATGACTAAGTGACTTTCACTTCACAATCAATCTCTAATGGTTTACATGCCAATAAGAAACATGATGCTGCAGGACTTCATGCTCCTTCTTAGGTGATTTTATCATAAGTCTGAAAGATATGGGGATGTATTAAAATTTCACACTTATAGATTTAGTTGTGGATTGTTGTTCAGTCTCTGTCATGTCTGACTCTTTGCCACCCCATGGACTGCAGCACATGAGGCTTCCCTATTCTTCTCTGTCTCCCAGAGGTTGCTCTAATTCATGTCCATTGTCAGTGATGCCATCCAACCATTTCATCCTCTGTCATCCCCATCTCCTCCTGCCTTCAATCTTTCCTTGCATCAGGGTCTTTTCCAATGAATCAGCTCTTCACATCAGATGGCCAAAGTATTGGAGCTTCAGTTTCATCATCAGTCCTTCCAATGAATATACAGAGTTGACTTCCTTTAGGATTGACTAGTTGGATCTCCTTGCAGTCCAAGGGACTCTCAAGAGTCTTCTCCAGCACCACAGTTGGAAAGCATCAATTCTTTGGCACTCAGCCTTCTGTATGATCCAACTCTCACATCCATACATGACTAGTGGAAAAAACATATCTTTGACTGTATGGACTGTATGGACCTTTGTCAGAAAATTTACATCTCTGCTTTTTAAATACACTGTCTAGTTTTGTCATAGTTTTCCTTCCAAGGAGCAGGCATCTTTTAATTTCTTGGCTGCAGTCACTGTCTCCAGTGATTTGGAGCCTGAGTAAGTAAAATGTCACTGTTTCCACTTTTTCCCCATCTGTTTGCCATGAAGTGATGGAACCAGATATATATTTTTTTCTTAATTCCATAGGATGCTTGTGTATTTGTTGCAGATCTGCAGTTTATTTGATTTGATAGTACTGGCATTCCCTTCCTGACTGATCCTCCATGTGCTTTATAAATAAATACATTAAAAAAAAATTGAGTCTTTATCTCTTTGTCTTTTTATTTTACTTTTGTGAGGTTTCTTCAATTTTTTCAAACTATCCTGTAGAATTAAATTGATTTAATATATATATATATATATTTACTGAGTGCCTTGTTCTCCCTACATCACTAACTTTTGTGATAAACGTGTGAGAAGTTTGCTTCTCTTCCATGTAGGTGCCAGTTAGGAAATACGGATGGCTGAGTCAATGCCTTTAATGCCTTTTCTTGAAACACACCCACCAATTCAAAACTCTTCTACCTTTTGTTTTGGCAGAGTTAACTTCAAGTTATGCTAAGTTCTCACCTTTGTTGCAATAGTTACACTCAATAAAATTTCTCCTTATCACCTTTAACTGGTGTTTGGTTTCTGCTATCTTTGACAATGGTAGTCTTTGATTTGAAGTACCAGTGCCTTGAGATCTGTCCTAAAACTCCCCAAATAAATTTATTCAGTTTCATGTGAAACATCTTGCCATATTTTACCTGGACAAGAAAATACTTGCCTGCAGTTTCTTCAGCTTTGAGTGTGAAGTGACCAGGTTCGGGGTTCACCTTTTTATATACTGAATGGAACTTCTACTAACTCCCTAGTTTATAACTCAGAGACTCATTCCTATGCATATTTATAACATCCCCAAGCCTCAATCCTCTCCTTGTGCCCTCAAGTTACCTGCTGTCTTTCTCATCCTTGGGCATGCCCTCTGCTATGCGTGCACCTTCACTTAAGAGTATTCCACCTGGCTTTACTAATTATCATGACTTTCTCTGTTATTCCAAAATCTTGTGAAAATGTTCCACCCACAGAAGGACCTACTCAATTATGTTTGGTTTCAAAGATTATACCATTTTTAGTAAAATTGCTATTATCTTAAAGAAAGGTGTTACAGATATATTTTTTTAATTATCCAGAAAATACTATGTATTTGTCTTAGCTATTAAAATAATACTTATGAGATTTTTCTAGGAAAATGCATACTAAAGATTTTACAAAATGGACTCTGAAAAATGACAAATCATTAAGATTAGAAAATGTTGATCATACACTTTACAAATTATATTTAAAGAGATAGATAATGCAGACAATTTTATAGAATTAATGCTTCTAATCTACAGGAACCTAATAATTTCATGGGCTATACATTGTTCTAGATAATAAAACAATTTATGGATAATTTCCTAATGTGTTATTTCAAATTTAGTGTTGAAGGTTATCTTATTAAAATATTAATTTTTGTTCTACCTCTATATTTGAGCCCTCTGGGCCAAATAAATTCAGAACATGTTTACTGCTCTTGAAAGAACTTAATGATTCTGCTAATTCTTTGAAAATTAAAATGAAATAAGGTAAACTGGAGAGAAAAATATAGAAAAGTACAAAAAAATAAAAATGCAATGTGAAAATAAATAGTAAAGTCTTAGAAGATAAGGATTGACAGTTTAAAAAATGGAAATGTATTTCCAAAAATATTTCAATAGCTAGTTGAAGAGGACAGTTTTCTCGGAAAGTAAAAATGATTAAAAATGAATCCTGAAATAGCAAACTTAATTATAAGAAAAAGGGAATGTTATCAGAAAACAAAATATAAGAGAGCTACAGTGTTTCACAGATGGATTAAGTCCAAATGGCTTTAATACTTTTTAAATTGCTCCAAAGCATAGAAAGACAATATCTAAGTCCTTGCTATAAGCTATTTTAATGAAGAAAACATGATTTCTAGAAAAATTACTCTAGATAATGTTGCAAAATTATAACTGTTAATTAAAAGTTCTAAATAAGGGCCAAAGATCTTAAAGACCATTAACCAAAGAAGATATACAGATAAAAAGATAAGCACATGAAAAATTCTCCACATTTACAGATCAGCAGGAAAATGCAAATTAGAATGAGACAACACTGCACACCTATTAGAATGCCTGAAATTCAGAACGTTGACATCAAATACTAGAGAGGATGAAGCACAACAGGAGCTCTCATCCATTTCTGGTGAGAATGAAAAATGGTACAGTCATTTTGGAAGACAGTTTAGTTCAGTACAAAACTACATATACTTGTACCATATGATCTAGTAATCATGTTTCCTGGTACTTACCCAAAGGAGTTGAAACTTATGCCCACACAGAACCTGAACATGAATGTTTCTACTTTTATTCAAAATTGCCCTTCCATTGGTGAATTAATATGTAAAGTGGTATGTACCGGACAATAGAATATTCAGTTCATTTCAGTCGTTTAGTAGTGTCTGACTTTGTGATCCCATGAATCACAGCATGCCAGGCCTCCCTGTCCATCACCAATTCCCAGAGTTTACCCAAACCCATGTCCATTGAGTCAGTGATGCCATCCAACCATCTCATCCACTGTCATCCCCTTCTCCTCCTGCCATCAATCTTTGCCAGCACCAGGGTCTTTTCCAATGAGTCAGCTCTTCACATGAGGTGGCCAAATATTGGAGTTTCAGCTTCAGCATCAGTCCTTCCAATGAACACCCAGGACTGATCTCCTTCAGAATGGACTGGTTGGATCTCCTTGCAGTCCAAGGGACTCTCAAGAGTCTTCTCCAACACCACAGTTCAAAAGTATCAATTCTTCCGGACTCAGCTTTCTTTATAGTCCAACTCTCATATCCATACACAACTACTGGAAAAGCCATAGCCTTGACTAGACAGACCTTTGTTGGCAAAGTAATGTCTCTGCTTTTCAATATGAGATCTAGGTTGGTCAAAACTTTCCTTCCAAGGAGGAAGCATCTTTTAATTTCATGGCTGCAGTCACCACTGCTGTTTCCACTGTTTCCCCATCTATTTCCATGATGTGATGGGACCAGATGCCATGATATTAGTTTTCTGAATGTTGAGCTTTAAGCCAACTTTTTCACTCTCCTCTTTCACTTTCATCAAGAGGCTCTTTAGTTATTCTTCACTTTCTGCCATAAAGGAATAGAATATTATCTAGTGTTAAAAGGAAATGAGCTATAAAGACTTAAAAATTTATGAAAAAACTTTAAATGCATATTACTAACTAGATGAAGCTAATCTGAACAGTCTATACAATTTACTTTTAAACAGCTCAGGAAGTGGAACACTGACGTTTAGTGTAGATTGTTGTTCAGTCACTCAGTTGTGTCTGACTCTTTCCAGCTCCATGGACTGCAGCAGGCCAGGTTTCCCTGTCCTTCACCATCTCCAAGAGTTTGCTCAAACTCAGTCCATTGAGTCAGTGATGCCATCCAACCATCTCATCCTCCTTCATCCTATTCTCCTCCTGCCCTCAATATTTCCAAGCATCAGTGTCTTTTCCATTGAGTCAGCTTTTTGAATCCGGTGGCCAAAGTATTGGTGTTTCAGCTTCAGCATCAGTCCTTCCAATGAATATTCAGAGTTGGTTTCCTTTAGGATGAATTGCTTGAATCCCCTTGCAGTCCAAGGGACTCTCAAGAGTCTTCTCTAGCACTATACCTTGAAGGCATAGATTATTTGGTGCTCAGCCTTTTTTATTGTCCAGCTCTCATACCCATACATGACTAAAGCAAAAACCATAGCTTTGACTATGCAGACTATGTAGGCAAAGTAATGTCTCTACTTTTTAATATGCTGTCTAGGTTGGTCATAGCTTTTCTTCCAAGGAGCAAGCGTCTTTCAATTTCATGACTGCAGTCACCATCTGCAGTGATTCTGAAGTCCGAGAAAATAAAGTCGATCACTGTTTCCATTTTTTCCCCATCTATCTGCCATGAAGTGATGGGACCAGATGCCACGATCTTCATTTTTTGAATGTTGAGATTTAGTTAGCTTTTTCACTCTATTCCTTCACCTTCATCAAGATGCTCTTTAATTTCTCTGCTCCTTCTGCCATAAGGGTGGTGTTATCTTCATTTCTGAGTTTATTGATATTTCTTCATGCAGTCTTGATTCCAGCTTGTGCTTCATCCAGTCCAGCACTTTGCATGATGTACTCTGCATTAAGTTAAATAAGCAGGGTGACAATATACAGCCTTGACACACTCCTGTCCCAATTTGGAACCAGTCTACTCTTCCATATCTGGTTCTAAATATTGCTTCTTAACCTGTATACAGGTTTTGCAGGAGGCAGGTAAGGTGGTCTGGTTTCCCATCTCTTTAAGAAATTTCATCAGTTTGTTGTGACCCAAACAATCAAAGGCTTTAACCTAGTCAGTTGAAGCAGTAGATGTTTTTCTGGAATTTTCTTGCTTTTCCTGTGATCCAAGGATATTGGCAATTTTATCTCTGGTTTCTTTGCCTTTTCTAAATTCAGCTTTCACATCTGGAAGTTCTCGGTTCACATACTATTGAAGCATAGCTTGAAGATCAGCATTATCTTGCTACCATGTGAAATGAGTGCAATTGTTCAAGAGTTTGAACACTGTTTTGCATTGCCTTTCTTTAGGATTGGAATGAGTACTGACCTTTTCCAGTCCTGTGGCCACTGCTGAGTTTTCCAAATTTGCTGGCATATTCAGTTCAGCACTTTCACAGCATCATTGTTTAGAATTTGAAATAGCTCAGCTGGAATTCCATCACGTCCACTAGCTTTGTTTGTAGTGATGCTTCCTAATGCCCACCTGACTTCACATTCCAGGATGTTGGGCTCTAGGTCAGTGATCACACCATCATGATTATCTGGGTCGTTAAGATCTTTTTGTATATTTCTTCTGTGTATTGTTGCCACCTCTTCTTAATCTCTTCTGCTTCTGTTGGGTCCATAAGGTTTCTGTCCTTTATTGTGCCTATCTTTGCATGAAATTTTCCTTTGGTATCTCTAATTTTCTTGAAGAGATCTCTAGTCCTTACCATTCTATTGTTTTTCTCTATTTCTTTGAATTGTTCACTTGGAAGACTTTCTTATCTTTCCTTGCTATTTTCTGGAACTCTGTATTCAGATGGGTATATCTTTCCTTGTCTTCTTTGCCTTTCACTTCTCTTCTTTTCTCAGCTATTTGTAAGGCCTCCTCAGACAATCATTTTGCCTTTTTGAAATTCTTTTTTTAGGGGTTGGCTTTGATCATCACCTCTCATACAATGTTATGAACTTCCATCCATAGTATCTATCAGAACTAACCCCAAAATACCACTTATAACTTTATATTTAGCCCTCTCTTTTCATGGTTCCACTTCTGCCAATTCAACCAACCTGAGATCATAAATACAATTGTATGTATTTATTAGGAAAAAAATCCTCATTAAGTGGGCCTGCACAATTCAGACATATACTAGTCAAGGGTCCAGTGTATACTGTTTGATCCCAATTCTATCATCTTCTGGAGAAGGCAAAACTTTGAAGACAAAACAAAGAATAGTGAGCTTGAGTACAAGAGAACGGATAAATAGATGGAGCACAGAGAATTTTAGGGCAGTGAAAATATTGTTGATTTTATGAATGGATACATGTGATTATACATTTGTATAACCTAATAGAATGAACTATAATGTAAACTATGGACTGAAGTGAATATGGACTTTGGTATAAGCTATGAACTTTGGATAATCATGATGTGTCAGTGTCACTCATCAGTATTAAAAATACATGACTTTGATGGGGATGTTAATAATGAGGAAGACTATGCATGTATGGAAGCAGCAAATTTTTGTGCCAATTTCTCAATTTTTCTGTGCAGTGTAACCTGCTCTAAAAAAATTAAAGACCCCATAACTTGAAGCAAGAAGTCTAACTAAAATATTTTCAGATATTATTATTCTGTATAATGTCTATATTAGAGTTATCTCTAGAAAGAAAGAATTAAAAAATAATAAAATAATTCATTAATGTCTAATAAAATATCTGATAAATTTAAATACTAAAAAAACTTTTTGAGTAAATTCAATGTCTAATCTTATTTAAAAGTGCTCAAAAGAGACCAAATTGTGGATTAAGAGGATGTGCAATTCACTTCCCCCCATGAACACATCAGAAGTACATCTACATGTGGAATAGTTCTCACTTAAAATGAACTGGAGACTGATAGAAAGACTCCTGTGCATCCAAGACTAAGAAAATTAAAATGGAATTATATAGAAAGAGAGGTAAAGCAATTAGGACAGGACTCCTCATGCTTGGGGTGGGACTCAGAAGAGGAGATGGATTATAGAGGCAGAAATCCTCCTTCAGGAGTGAGGTTCAAGGCACATATTGAGTGAGCCCTGGTGTCCAAAAGAGGGAAGAGGAGCCCCCTAGGCTGGTTGGAAGGTCAGCAGGACTAACAGGAAGACTGTGGGAAGCCTAGACTTCACTCGTGAGGTGCACACCCACTTTTGTTTATTCCCAAGACAGAGTAGAAAGGGCAGATTGAAACTGCATAAGGTGATAGCTATTTTACTACAACCTCCCTAGGGAGAACTCCAGTCTGAGCCAAATACCTGGTCCAACCCCATTTACTTGAAGATGCAGCTCCACATTAGGGTAAGGGCTGCCATGGCCAAGAGGAGAGATCAGCTCTGAGGGATGAAGCACAGAGCTAGAGCAGCATCTGTGCATGGAGGGGAAAAACATTACTGGTACTTCCACAAGCAGAGCATCAGAAGGGTCTAGGACTCTGTCTATGCTAGGATGACAAGAGGCCAAAAGTCAGACCATGCTAAGTGCTTGCACTAGCCCCTCTTGCTTCAGGACTGCTCCCCCACCCCCCAGGGTGAGGGTCCTGGTGCTGGGACAGCAAAGAGCACACACTTAAAGAGAATGACTCTAGTTTCAATCAGAACTTCAGGGCTTCTGCTCCAGCAGCTTGGGACTTGACTTTACTCCCAATAGGGTGGTACTGGCTACTGAGCAGAGGAGAATCCTTTGCTTACTTTTGACTTTAGCTCTAGGCCCTCCATCTTCAGATCCATCTCCTAACCAAGTAATAGCTCTCAGCACACCCTGGGAGAAGATAGACTTGTGTTCATGTCACATCCAGCTCTCCCACCAAAGTCACTGCACACATGCAGGGACACTCGATCAAAGGGACCCCATTCCAAGACTGGGATAGTTAATTGTTTCACCTAATTTCACAGAGGCAGAGAAGTTAACCAATATAAGAAGACACAGGAATTATATTTGCAAAACTAATACAATTTTGTAAAGTTTAAAAATAAAATAAAATTGTAGTTGGAAAAAAAAATAAAAAATAAAAAAATAAAAACTGAAAGAGCAAGATAAAAGCCCTAAAAAAACAAAAGAAAGAAAGAAAAAACAAAGAAACAAAGAAAAATAAACAACTTACCAGATCAAGAGTTCAAAGTATTACTCATAAAAATGCTAACTGAATTAGGAAAAATAATAGAGGACCACTACAATGGTAATTTTAATAAGGAACTGCTGCTGCTGCTGCTAAGTTACTTCAGTAGTGTCCGACTCTGTGCAATCCCATAGACTGCAGCCCACCAGGCTCCCCCATCCCTGGGATTTTCCAGGCAAGAACACTGGAGTGGGTTGCCATTTCCTTCTCCAATGCATGAAAATGAAAAGTGAAAGTGAAGTCACCCAGTCGTGTCAGACTCTTCGCGACCCCATGGACTGCAGCCTTCCAGCCTCCTCCATCCATGGGATTTTCTAGGCAAGAGTACTGGAGTGGGGTGCCATTGCCTTCTCCGAACAAGGAACTAGAAAGCATTAAAAAAAATAAAAGCTAGCACTGAAGAATTTGAAGGATACAAAGATGGTCTGATAACCACAAATCAATCAAATGTGATCAGATCAAATGTGATACACAATATCAAACAGGAGGAGAAAAATCATATGATCATCTCAATGGACATAGAAAAAAGCTTTGGCAAAATTTAATATCTATTCTTAATAAAAATAATATTAATTATTTTAATTAATGAATGAATATAAAATATCTATTCTTAATAAAAATCCACTCATGAAAGTGGATATAGAAGATATATATCTTGACATAAGAAATGCCATTTATGACAGCTAACATTATATTCAGTGGTAAAAAAGTAAAAGCATTTTCTCTAAAATCAAGAACAAGACAAGGATACTCACTCTCAGCACGTCTATGTAACATACACTTGAAAGTCCCAGTCATAGAAGACAGATAAGAGGAAACAAGTCATCCAGGTGGGAAGGGAAGAAGAAAGACTGTCACTATGTGCAGAAGATATGACACCATAGAGAGAAGACCTTACAATTTCCACCCACAGTCTATTAAGACTAATAAATTAATTCAGGGTATCTGAAGGATATAAGATTAATTTAAAAAATTCCATTGTTATACACCACTAGTGAACTATCAGAAAGGGAAATAAAAAACAATCACATTTAAAATAGCGTCAAAATGAGGAAAATAATATGAATAAATGTTACCAAATTAGTGGAAGATATATACTCTCAATACTATAAAGCATTCATGAAGGAAACTGAAGATGATAGACATTAAAAAATAGTCCGTGTTCATGGATTGGGAGAATTAACATTCTTAAATTGTGCATATTACCTAGATAGATTAAAGTGATCTGTAGATTTAATACAATACAATCTGTATTAAAATACCTATGGCATTTTTCAAAGAACTAGAATAAATATTCTAAAATTTCTATGGAACCACAAAAGACCCCTTATTGCCAAAGTAACCTTTAAAAAAATGAATAAAGCTGAATTACTTTGCTTGCTAGCTTCAGGCTATATTATAAAGCTACCGTTATCAGAAAAGCATGGCACTGGCACAAAAATAGACAAGATAGATCAATGAAACAGACTCGAGAGCCCAGAACAAACCTGTGTAATGCAAGGAGTCACAGATAATTTACAAATTGGTGTAAGTGTATAAGTAAATAGTCATTACTAAGTGAAATAAGTCACACAGAGAAAGACAAATACTTTAACACTTACAGGTGAAATACAAAAACTAAAACAAATTAGTGAATATAGCAAAACAAAAACTGATTCACAAATATAGAAATCAAAACAGTGGTTACCAGTGGTGAGAGGAAAGTGGGGAGGTCAAGAGAGTGGTAGGGGATTTAATAAGATAAACTACCATGTAAGAAGCAACTAAGCAAGAAGGTATATTGTAGTGAACAAGGAAATATAGCCATCATTTTATAATAACCTTAAAGGAATATAATCTATAAAAATATTGAACATGTTGTACAACTGAAACTAATATACAATTATAAATTATCTAAAATAAGAATTTTTTTAAATGAGTGCTTAAGAAATAAATAATGATTTGCTGTGCTGTGCTTAGCCTCTCAGTCATGTCCGACCCTTGGCAATCCTATAGACCATAGCCTGCCAGGCTCCTCTGTCCATGGGGATTCTCCAGGCAAGAACACTGGAGTGGGTTTCCATGCCCTCAGGGGATCTCCGCAACCCAGGGATCAAACCTAGGTATCCTGTGATTCAGGCAGATTCTTTACCATCTGAGCCACCAGGGAAGTCCAAGAATACTGGGGTGGTTAGCCTATCCCTTCTCCGGGGGAACTTTCTGACCCAGGAATTAAACCATTGCAGGTGGATTCTTTGTCAGCTGAGCTACCAGGGAAGCCCAAATAATGATATGCTTATGTTTTTGTAGATATATGCACGTTTATATTTATAACCTCATTTTACCCTATTTAGTGTGATACAAATTTAGATTACAATATGGTTTATGTCTTATACTCATGTAACATTGGCTTTATTTCATTCTTGACAAACAAAAATAAAATCTCATATGCATAAAATATTTAAAATCCCATTGTAGCATCATGTGGGTATAAAAATAAAAGTATGCTGCTGATGCTAAGTCACTTCAGTTATGTCCGACTCTGTGCGACCCCATGGACTGCAGCCTACCAGGCTTCTCCATCCATGAGATTCTCCAGGCAAGAACACTGGAGTGGGTTGCCATTTCCTTCTCCAATGCATGAAAGTGGAAGGTCAAAGTGAAGTCGCTCAGTAGTGTCTGACTCTTAGTGACCCCATGGACTGCAGCCTACCAGGCTCCTCCATCCACGGGATTTTCTGGGCAACACTACTGGAGTGGGGTGCCATTGCCTTCTCCCAAAAGTATGCTAGAACCATTCAAACTTTTTTTACTAAACCAAAATTGAGGGGTAGTTAAGGAGTTTGGGATGGACATGCACACAATGCTATGTTTGAAACTGATAGCAGACAATAACGTATTCTGTAGCACATGGAACTCTGCTCAATGTTATGTGGCAACCTGGATGGGAGGGGCATTTGGAATAGAATGCGTATATGTATACTGCTGCTGCTACTGCTGCTGCTAAATCACTTCAGTCCTGTCTGACTCTGTGCGACCCCAGAGATGGCAGTACAGCTAAATCCCTTCACTGTTCACCTGAAACTATCACAACATTGTTAAGTGGCTACTCCTCAATACAAAATAAAAAGTTTTTCTTTTTTATTTCTTACAAAGACATATAGTCCAAATGACTATAAACCCAATATACTTTACCATGAGAAACCAAACACAATTGGCAAAAATCACCCTTTAACAGTTGAATATATGTAACAAACTCCAAAATTTTTGAGTGCTTAAAAAATTGAAACTTTTTCTAAACCAACGAACCAAAATACAATAAGAATATAGATTTTAGTAGAAAAATATAAAAAGCTATATTGTAGAAAAATATGCAAAAGTATTCATATCTTACAGAAAAGGAATCATAAATGACATATTAAAATGAAAACTGCAGCAAGATCACTCATAACAAGAATATGTGAATCTGAACTTTCAGTTCAGTTCAATTCAGTTGTTCAGTCATGTCCACCTCTCTGTGACCCCATAGACTCCAACATGCCAGGCTTCCCTGTCTATCGTCAACTCCCAGAACTTACTCAAACTCATTCCACTGAGTCGGTGATGCCATTCAACCATCCTATCCTCTTGTCCCCTTCTCTGGCCTTCAATCTTTCCCAGCATCAGGGTTTTTCTTGTGAGTCATTTTTTGCATCAGGTGACCGAAGTATTTGAGTTTCAGCTTCAGAATCTAAACTTTATTATTATTATTATTTTTTTGGTCTCTAAACAACTTTCTTATTTTTCTTTTACTTATTTATTTTTTTTCTTGGTAATGTATGATTTTTATTTTTATTATTATTTTTTAATTTAAATTTATTTAATAAGATACTATTTCCATGTGACTCTTTGTGAATAACTGAACAGTGATTGGAGGATCAGTAATGTGATATTTTTCAAGGGTGGTTTCATAGGTCTATCAAAGTTAAATGATCAATTTGTTTTAACTACAAAAAATTCCACATTGGGCTTTTATTATATATAATATATGTATATTAATCAAGATTGCCAGGAGAAATATCAATAACCTCAGATATGCAGATGACACCACACTTATGGCAGAAAGCAAAAAAGAATGAAAGAGCCTCTTGATGAGAGTGAAAGAGGAGAGTGACAAAGTTGGCTTAAAATTAAACATTCAGAAAACTAACAATGGAAATAATGACAGACTTTATTTTTCTGGGCTCCAAAATCATTGCAGGTGATGACTGCAGCCATGAGATTAAAAGATGCTTGATCCTTGGAAGTAAAGCTATGATCAACCTAGACATTTCTCGAAAGCAGACATATAGATGGCTAACAAACACATGAAAAGATGCTCAACATCACCCATTATCAGAGAAATGCAAATCAAAACCACTATGAGGTACCATTTCACGCCAGTCAGAATGGCTGCGATCCAAATGTCTACAAGAAATAAATGCTGGAGAGGGTGTGGAGAAAAGGGAACCTCTTACACTGTTGGTGGGAATGCAAACTAGTACAGCCACTATGGAGAACAGTGTGGAGATTCCTTAAAAAACTGGAAATAGAATTGCCTTATGACCCAGCAATCCCACTGCTGGGCATACACACCGAGGAAACCAGAATTGAAAGAGACATGTGTACCCCAATGTTCATCGCAGCATTGTTTATAATAGCCAGGACGTGGAAGCAACCTAGATGTCCATCAGCAGATGAATGGATAAGAAAACTGTGGTACATATATACAATGGAGTATTCAGTTCAATTCAGTTCAGTCAGTCAGTCGTGTCCGACTCTTTGTGACCCCATGAATCGCAGCATGCCAGGCCTCCCTGTCCATCACCAACTCCCGGAGTTCACACAGACTCACATCCATTGAGTCAGTGATGTCATCCAGCCATCTCATCCTCTGTCGTCCCCTTCTCCTCTTGCCCCCAACCCCTCCCAGCATCAGAGTCTTTTCCAATGAGTCAACTCTTTGCATGAGGTGGCCAAAGTACTGGAGTTTCAGCTTTAGCATCATTCCTTCCAAAGAAATCCCAGGGTTGATATCCTTCAGAATGGACTGGTCAGCTACTAAAAAGAATACATTTGAATCAGTTCTAATGAGGTGGATGAAACTGGAGCCTATTATACAGAGTGAAGTAAGCCAGAAAGAAAAACCAATACAGTATACTAACACATATATATGGAATTTAGAAAGATGGTAATGATAACCTTGTAAGCGAGACAGCAAAAGAAACACAGATGTATAGAACAGTCTTTTGGACTCTGTGGAAGAGGGAGAGGGTGGGATGATTTGGGAGAATGGCATTGAAACATGTATAATATCATATATGAAATGAATCGCCAGTCCAGGTTTGATGCAGGATACAGGATGCTCGGGGCTGGTGCACTGGGATGACCCAGAGGGATGGTACTGGGAGGGAGGTGGGAGGGGGATTCAGGATGGGGAACACGTGTACACCTGTGGTGAATTCATGTTGATGTATGGAAAAACCAATACAATATTGTAAAGTAATTAGCCTCCATCACTGACTCGATGGACTTGAGTCTGAGTGAACTCCGGGAGTTGTTGATGGACAGGGAGGCCTGGCGTGCTGCAGTCATGGGGTCACAAAAAGTTGGACACTACTGAGCAACTGAACTGAACTGAACTGAGTGTTGAATTTACAAGTGTATGGACATGTACAAAGATTTCTGGCAAAGGAGCTTGAAGTTAACTGTAAAGATTTTTAAATATTATGTTTTCTCTGACTCAGCAATTCCTCTTTTGGAAACCAGTTCCATTTAAGCGTCTTGTCAGTGACAAAGATTTGCCTATATGGGACATTTTGCAGTAATATTTCTCTTTTAAAGACAACAACCCAAATGTCTAAAAAAGAAATGTATGAATAATTAAAATGCAGTAAGATCAGTATGAGATCTTTAGAAATGTAAAATAAACATCAAAATATTGAGTTTGAATATATTTCAAATTTATAGTAATTTCCATTTTCCTTTGTTATTCCTTGCGTGTTTTGAGAGTGTCCATGTTGAAGATTCAGTACACACAACGATAAAGCATAATGTAAGAAAACTTTTTATGTATATGTTTTCAATACAAGTTTTTTTTTTCACACCAGATGTACATCTATTATTTTAATATGTTCAAATGTAAATTTAAAAATCAACTATAAATTTAATAATCCAAGAAATATACACTTTTGGATATTTAAATGCTGATGTCAATTTTTAAATGTTTTCCTATTTGAATTCCATGAAGATATATCCAGGTATTAAATTCATAGCTATCAACCTTCATGAATTTGTTCTTTGCTTTTACTTTTATTGCAATGTTTTCTGCTGTAATTTTGTTATCCAGAAATGTATCTAGATTTTTTTCCCTTTGCTTTACTTTGAGCACTTGGAAGACACCAAGAAAGTTTAATATTTTTTAATCACACCATGAAATTGAAACTTTTTGTGCATTTAGGTTTTATAGATTTACTGAATACAAGGTGTTAGGTTAAAAAGTGAAGTATTATGTAGAGGTTTGTTGTGGCCTGCAAATGAAAAGTATAAAACAATTTACTTGATACTATAAGATTTATGATAGTTTTTAAATCTTCTGTAAAGTATCTTAAAGTATAAAGACACTGTTTTTAAATCTTCTCTAAAGTGTCTTAAAGTGAGAAGACATTTTTAATATATATATAAAGTGTTCTAGAAATATATCCAGCAGAAGAAAATATTATTCTACTTTAGACATTATTTTTAGTTGCAATGAGATGTTTCTTTGACAGTTACAGTTTTATTTCTCTCTTTACCTGAGTATGTGGTTTCTGCAAATTTTTTGGCTATTGTATAACGTAAATTTATAAATTTGTATACCATATACAAATAAATAACATTTATATCTGAATATTTATTATTTTTATAACAAACTTGAATATTTATAATGGAATATGTATTTTATTGCATATTATCATTATATTTATTTTAGTGATAATTGTCAAATATATGAAAAATAAGTATTATACTAAATATAATATAGACTCTATAATAGAATAAGGTTACTATAAACATAACTATATGAACATAAATGTAAGTCATAATTATCATATAATTCTATTCATGTGTTCTTAATATGATAGAAATTTATTTCAATTATAATTACACAAATGCTCCTTTTATTGTATGTTCCAATTGTTCTGTGAAAGAGAACACAAGCTTCGTTTGACAAAAAAAGAAAGAAATATGTCAACAGAGATGTTCCATCAGTTACTCAAGAGACAGTCTAGGGCTGGCACCCACAAACAAAGGCAATACTTCCCATTGTTCAATGTCATTTTGTGAAGTCATTATAGTTGTGTATTTTCTGTATCTTCTGATGATACACTGCATTCTGTATTTGTTTTCTACTGCTGCTCTAACAAAATTATCACAAACTTAGTGGCTTAAAGACACAAAGAGTTACCTTTTTCCAGTTCAGTAGACAAAGAATCTGACTTAGATCTCAGGGGGTAAGGGTGCATTTCTTGGCAGAGGATCTCAGAAGTAATCTGTTCATTATTCTTTGTAGCGAGTAGAGGCCAGCTGTATAACTTTGCTCCAGGCCACATCTCTCTGTCTTAAACCAGCATTATCCGTAATTTCTTTCCATGCAGCCATATATAATATCCGATTGTCCTTTCCAGTTTTAAAGACTCTGCTAATTATATTGGGACCACCTGTATAATAAAGGATTATTATTATTAATATAAAGAATTGTTATCCTTATTTGAAAGTCAGATGATTAGAAACCTTCATTCTCTTTTGCAATGTACTGGACATCTTCACAGATTCTGAGGCTTAGGATGCAGACATTTCTAGGAAGACCAATTTGTCAATGCCTTTATCAATATCATACAATTTTGCAAATAAAGGTCTTTTACTTCCTTGCTTAGATTTATTTTTAGGCAGCCCAGGGGTTTGTGCTGGCTTCCTGGTGGGTGGAGACATTTCCTTGGGGAGCAGGCTATGGACCTGGTAGTTTAAGGGTTGTTACTCAGCTGCTGGTGGGTGGCTAAGCCCCCAGAATTAATAGGCTGGAGGGGTAACTCCAAAATGGCATTTGCAAGCACCAAGTCCTCATAGTATAATCTATTTCCAAAAATGGCTGTCACCAGCATTTATGACCCTATAGGGTGAGGGATTGGGGGCAGGAGGAGAAGGGGATGACAGAGGATGAGATGGCTGGATGGCATCACCGACTCAATAGACGTGAGTTTGGGTGAACTCTGGGAGTTGGTGATGGACGGGGAAGTCTGGCATGCTGCAATTCATGGGGTCACAAAGAGTTGGACACGACTGAGAGACTGAACTGAACTGAGGGTGTCCCAGTGACCTTCTGCCTCCTCTGGATGCCCTCCAAGATCAGAAAGTGGGTCTGACCCAAACTGATTTCAAACTGCTGGGTCTGCAGTGAGACTTGGTATGTGTGAGACTCTGTGCACACCCTCCAAGACTGTTGCCTTAGTCTTGTCCAGCCCTTCAGCTCTCCACTGTGCATGTCCTGCTGGCCTTCAGAGCCTGACACTCTGAATGCTCATCTTGCTGCTGCAGGACCCCCTTCCTGGGGAGCCCGATGTAGGACTCGGACACCTTTCTCCTTGAAAAGAACTTCTGCAATTGTGATTTCCCTTCTGTTTGTGGGTTATCTAAGAGGGGCATGGGTCTCCATTCATCCTATCTGGCTCACTGTGTTTAATTCTTTATATCTTTATGGAAATTATTTTCTGGTACCCTCTGGGTTATTCTCATAGGCCATTGCTCTCTTAGTTGTATTTTTGGGTGTGTTTTCCTACTCTATTATCTTGGCCATGTTTCTTGATGAGAACAGCCTATAATTTCTTTAGGATAAACTGTTTTTAACTTTTAGTGATAAAATTTCACACAATTAGAAACATACAGTAATATATGAATATGTCAAAAAGCACAACCAGGAAAAATATATTGCTGAGTGTTGTGGAAATTTGACTAAAAATAAAAGATCTTCACATGAAAGCACTTGCCTCTTGAAAATGGAAAGTTTGATGAAGAAGAAAAAATTAAAAATATATTGAGACAAACTTGATTGAGAGAATAAAAAGGAAAATTTGAAGTTAGATTTCCTCAGAGTATTATATAATCTTATTAAATTTGTATATATTATACCTGTGCTTATACAACAGTACCAGGAACATGCTGCTTTTCTCTGTGTCCATGCTTTTTTATTTTTTTGAGTCAAGTCTGTATTGGGTTAGATCTGTTAGAAGTAACAAAGGAAGGAAAGTGAGGAAAGAGACAGAAGGGACGAGGGGAATGTGACATGGTGATAATTACAGCTTTGCTCATTGACTAGAGAGTAAGAGTTCAGGAGATGTTTTACTTCTATTCTTAAATTAAGCAGTGGTGATGACATGATTAATTAATCATTAATAAATGTATTTTGCAAGTGAGTGAATTAATGCTATGACACAGGACAGTTTGATCCAGATCATGTAGCTGAAAAGGAGCACTGAACAGTCATTCAAGCTCAGACCTCCTCGTTTTGCAGATTCTGCTTCTTCCATATCCTGGTGCCACAGGCAGCAGAAAGGCAGCAGTCATCACTCCTTCCACCTAGAATGCTTTAAGCATCACAGAAATCCATTCAAATGGTTTTGGGTAACATGAGTTCAAAATGCACTTCCAACTATTCTCTAAGGCCCCTAAAAACAGCAACTGAGCATTTTGCTGGGCGTTAGATTCATATGAAAAGATGTGAAACACTAGAAAGAAATAGAAGCCCAAGAGACCTCCTCTTCATAAGACTCAGTGAGAAAAAAGAATTCCAGAGACTAAGAAGACACCCATCCATGTGAGATTTTGTTGGAAATGTAGGTCTCTCTCATGTAGTCCTGCTCATTGATTTAATCTCTCCATGGGTTAACCTCACCACTGTTACATTCTTGCGTATGAAGAACAATGTTTCCTTTCATCAAGCATCCCTTTCCTGAGGTAGTAGGAATGATCCTGCAGAGCAGAGGCAGGAAGAATTTAAAGTGCCATATGATGCTCAGAGCTCATGAGTTCTGCTCCACAGAACAATTTTAGGCAGTATCAAACGCAAGTTTCACCAAAAACCACATCAGAGAAACCATCCTTCTAATATCCAGAGTCATCTGGCTATCACTATGCATTAATAGTCTCAGTGACCTACTTCTTTCTCCTACATCAATACTTGTTTGTAAAATGCCCTTTATCTAGACTGTACTGACAAATGTGTTGGCAGGAATTAGGAGATCTGCAGTGTGAAATTGGCCTGGTGTAGTCACTGGTGAATATAACACCTGGTGATATTTGGTAAGAAAAGAACTTATATCATAGAATTCAGTCTTCTATTCAACCTATTTAACAATTTCTTCTGATTCTGCTGAAGCCCTGCACTGCAGGGTGAGAGAGGTTTTGTTTAATTCATAGGGCCAAGTTTAGAACTCTGCAAATATCGCCTTCTCCCTTACATTTATTACCACTATTTCAATTCGATTCAATAAATATTTATGTATACAATAACACCAGTCTATAAAATATTCATGACTCCTTGCATTACACAGACAGGTTAATATCAAGCTTTCTTTAGAGCTCTGGCCATAGAGGTTTTATAGGTTTGAAATGCTTACACCTTCCAGTCTTTGTAAATTTACTTTCAGCCTTTTCAGATTGGTGTACACAAGTCATGAAGACTGAGAAATTCCACTATCAAACTCTTTTAAGATAATATCCTTTTAGGACCTGGCAGCTAGAGAGTTCCAAATTGGCTATGAGTCTTGACTGTAGAACCAACATCTTATTATTATAAAAAGAAGTTTAGGTATTTCCAGAGACAGCTTCTGTGAACTTTCTTATTTCTGCTAGGAGAATCACCTGGGAACGATCCTCAGTTGACCACCTACTTCATGTACCATCTGCAGAGCGTGAGAGTAGGAGAATGCAACTGCTAGGGCTTTCCTAGCTTAAGCCTTCGAACTTCAAGAAGGAATGAGGTTTTCAGAATAGGTAGGGAGGTGGTAGCTCCTGAGAGCCTTCATCCTTAATTAAGCTGATGCACCACAAAACAGTTTCCCTGGTGTCTCAGTGGTAAAGAATCTGCCTGCCAATACAGGAGACATGCAGACTGATTTGATCCCTGGGTCAGGAAGATACCCTGGAGAAGGAAATGGCAACTCACTCTAATATTTTAGCCTGGGAAATCCCACAGACAGAGGAGCCTGGCAGGCTACAGTCCATGGGATCACAAAGAGTTGGCCACAACTTAGTATCTAAACAACAATAACAACTCCAAAATCTGATTTAACCAGGTCGTGATAGCTCTTCGCCTCCTCTGTGTCTTCCTTTATTCTTTGTTCTCTTCCCCTCCAGCTCTACTCTTTTCCCAACCCTCCTCTAATGTCTTGACAATTCCCATTTTCAGCCCTGATTTTGTTGCTTGGTCTTACCAATTAAAGACAACTTGATACTCCAGGAGTTTTTGCTCCAGTTTTCCACTGCATCTTTCCCTGCTTCTCCAAATGCCCATTAATTTGGCTTATTAAAATCCTTTCTCAAAGAGATTGACTCTAATTCCCCAGAAATATCGTTTAAGCAAGACAAATATCAGCCTGATTTATGCAAGTCGTTTCCTCCAAAATTTGATCTTCAGTGCTGGCCTTTGTGTATCCCTGTTCTACATAAGGTGCCGGGTATAGATCTCACAGAAGAAGCCCCATCACCGGACCTGGGGAAGAACAGACGGCAGCATCTCTGGGAAAAGAAAAGCTGAGATTAGCCTAATGACTCCACTTGAGAAAGATCATGGGTGGTGCAGGGGCCAGTGTTTCAGTGAAAAAATTGATGTATGCAAGCGTAAGATGGAGTTGGTAGAGATTTGGAGAAACTGGGGAGACAGCTTCAATAATAAGGATGTATCAAACAAGCAAGCTCAACAACTGCCTAGAAGGGGAAGAGGGTGTCATTTTACTTCTCTGTCTCTGTCTTAGCTTTCATCTGTTTTTCCTATGTGGGTCTAATTATGTTTTTATTTATCCATCTATCTTGCCATTCCCTACATATACTTATCCAAACAATCTAGTGAATATTGTCTGTTTCTTCTCAACCTACTCGTTTGCTAATTCAGTGATGTCACAAGTAGCTGATTTTGAACAGTCGGTTAGTTGTAATTTCACCTTTCCACAAATGAAAGAGCCTCTTTAGTGTAAGACTGATTTCCTATCCAGTAACTGAAAAGCAATGTCATGCTTAAATTGACTCTCTGTAATCCTTCAAATGAAGTAGAGAGATTAGAGAGGACAGGAATTAATAGATCATGGATACTGAATGAGGAAAATGTTCTTTAATTTAATTCATACCTCGGCTCTGATGGACTCTGATAGCATTTGGAAGCTTAGGGATGGAAAAGTACTGATGGCAAAAACATGACTGATGATAGCTTTTGAGTTTAACATCTTATAAACAAAAGAAAGAGGAAGAAAAGAAAACAAACAACTATTGTGCTGAGTGACAGCATATGTACTAGAGTAAAGCAAAAAGTAACATCCTGAAAATACTGACTGGAATAGCTAATTTTAGTTCAGAATATGATTATATATGTGTCTATATATATATGTGCATGTCAAACCACATCCTCCTTAATAAAGAGCTAAAGGCTATTTTTTGAAGTACAAGGAAATTCAAGACATACACAATGTTGATATTTAACAACGATACATAGATTTCATACCCAACAGCACTTCTTTAACTAGGTTATCTCCCTATTATATTCATGGGCACTATACTGGTATTTCTACTTCTGTAGTTGCTTAATAAGAAATAGCGGAGAAGGCAATGGCACCCCACTCTGGTACTCTATCCTGGAAAATCCCATGGACGGAGGAGCCTGGTAGGGTGCAGTCCATGGGGTCGCGAAGAGTCAGACACGACTGAGCGACTTCACTTTCACTTATCACTTTCATGCATTGGAGAAGTACATGGCAACCCACTCCAGTGTCCTTGCCTGGAGAATCCCAGGGACAGGGGAGCCTGGTGGGCTGCCATCTATGGGGTCACACAGAGTCGGACACGACTGAAGCAACTTAGCAGAAGCAGCAGCAATAAGAAACAGAAAATAATTGTATTAACTAAATGTTGAAGTGAATTATGATTTAATATTGAATAATTTTCAACACTTTTTTTTTTCTGTAATTAGTCTACTGTACTTTATGATTTGGGAGCACCCCAGATGGCTGAGTGATGAAGAATCCTGCCAATGCAGGAGATGCCGGAGACGGGAATTCAATCCCTGGGTCAGGAATTTCCCCTGGAGGAAGAAATAGCAACTCATTTCAGTATTCTTTCTGGGAAAACCCCAGGGACAGAGGAGGCTGGCAGGCTACAGGTTCATGGGACCTCAAAGAATTGGACACAGCTGAGACTGAGCACACACACATGCACACATTTTATGATTTAAGCATATGATTTAAGGAATTCTGTGGGCTTTGGAATCAAATATGTCTGAAATAAATTTTGATAGTAAATAATTATCCAGTTATCTGGGCACTCATGTTAGTGAATTTAACCTGAAGTAGAGCTTTTCTGAGCAGGAGAATGTCCTTCTCTGAAGTATAAACTACCTTGGCCTTTTCTTTGTCAGTAAGACTTCAAGGACTTTCATGTATTATTCTCACCATCATGCAATTAAAGAAGTAAAATGAAGGAGAAATAAAATAGGCTTACATTTGGAAACAGTTGGATATGGATTTAAAAACTTTGTTCAAATCGATACTAGATAAAGCTGGTAAACTGATTTTCTATGAGTCAGAATTTCATAATAATTTTTAAGAAATAAGGCCATAATGCCTATATTATTACTAAATAAGGACATACAGATATATATAAAGCAGTAATTATCAATACATATAAATTACTACTTCATTCACCGCTAGAGTTGCAAATTTGAATTCTGTTCATTAAAGCTTATTTGCCAGGCAAGAAGTCCTGGTTCTTTCTTTTGTAATGGTTCTTATCTGCAAGTGCTCATAAAAGCAGAATGATATGAAACAGCGTGTTTCCTGTTCTTTTCTAGGACATCACTGAGGCAACAAGGTAAACGGGGTGGGCCCGCGGGAGGGTAACAGATGAAGGGCTCTGTAAACATTTTCAGCAAAGTAGAAAAGATATACAATTTAAAGACTGTTTGTATATATGTGCACACACACACAGTCTCTAAATGATTAAACAAAGGCAAGTTTATTACTTAAGTAGTAGAGGCAAACACTTGTCTTGACAGAATTACAGTTTTCAGAAGGGGAAGATCAAGGGTAGATGTGTATAATTTGAGGATTTGTATTCGAGTAGTTTGAAGTGGCTCTTGCAGTGCAGATATCTGACTGGAATTGGTCAAAATTCATGATTCAGAAAGTTTGGTGGTCACTATGAGCATGAGGTGTGAAAGAATCTTGATAAGAAAACAACTATGTAAAAGCCTCTGAATTGTTATCTATTGTCCTAAAGAAGAAGACAGATTGAGCAGCCTGTGCTCAGATAAAGCTAACAGTGAAGCTATGCTGATTTGCAGTCTTGCCCTCCTGAATAAGAACTTCCTGGAATAAATAATAAAGTCTCATTGATGCAGTGGCTTTCAGTTTGAATCCTGATAATTAAACCGTGTGACTACAGGTGGTCTTAGTGCTTAGCATACACTGACTCTAAGTTCATACCTTGTGACCCCAAAGACCACTGTGGGGGCTTATAGTGATGAGGCAATAAGCAGGGTTTCGGCCCAAGTTCACATCACAGTGGTCCACGTAGATCTTTAAGTTCCCAGATCTTGAATAAATATTTGGACTTGACATACTCATAAAATGGTAGGGAAACCCATACTGGGAAGTTCAGGAACTTCTATTCCCCACTAGGACAGTAAATGAAAATGAATACTGTATCCCTGAAGGAATCACATGTATTACTGCTGCCATAAACTTGAACTATGTGCATATTTTGGCTTTTCAAAACAGCAAATGTATCTCAGAAAATTACAATGAATAAAGTTAATCAGAGGGTAAGTCTAAGCTCAGATGCTTGTTACCGAAATACATCAATACAGCCCTGACAACTAGTTCAGTTCAGTTCAGTCACTCAGTCGTGTCTGACTCTTTGCGACCCCATGACCTGCAGCACACCAGGCCTCCCTGTCCATCATCAACTCCCAGAGCTTACTCAAACTCATGTCCGTTGACTCGGTGATGCCACCCAACCATCTTATCCTCTGTCATCCCCTTCTCCTCACGACTTCAATCTTTCCCAGCATCAGGATCTTTTCAAATGAGTCAGTTCTTCGCATCAGGCAGCCAAATTATTGGAGTTTCAGCTTCAGCATCAGTCCTTCCAATGAACACCCAGCACTGATTTCCTTTAGGATGGACTGGTTGGATCTCCTTGCAGTTCAAGGGACTCTCGAGAGTCTTCTCCAACACCACAGTTGGAAAGCATCAATTCTTCGGCGCTCAGTCTTCTTCACAGTCCAACTCTCACATCCATACATGACCACTGGAAAAACCATAGCCTTGACTAGACGAACATTTGTTGGCAAAGTAATGTCTCTGCTTTTTAATATGTTGTCTAAATTGGTCATAATTTTCCTTCCAAGGAGTAGGCGTCTTTTAATTTCATGGCTGCAGTAACCATCTGCAGTGATTTTGGAGCCCAGAAAAATAAAGTCGGCCACTGTTTCCCCATCTGTTATCCATGAAGTGATGGGACCAGATGCCATGATTGACTGTATGGATCACAACATACTGGAAAATTGTTAAAGAGTTGGAAATACCAGACTACTTGACATGCCTCCTGAGAAATCTGTATGCAGGTCAAGAAGCAACAAAACTGAACATGGAACAACAGACTGGTTCCAAATCTAGAAAGGAGTACGTCAATGTTATATATTGTCACCCTGCTTATTTAACTTCTATGCAGAGTAGATCATGAGCAATGTTGGACTGGATGAACCACAAACTGGAATCAAGACAACTAGTACTTAGATTTTATTTTTATGCTAACATAACCAGTATCATTCTGTCCTTTAAAGATATATGCACTGACTGACCAGGACATATTTCTTGACAGTCTGGAGTCAGAAACTGTCCTATGAACTCCTCAGGTACCAGAACTACCACAGAATACTCATTTACCAAAGGCCTGGTACTAAGCTCTGCGAGCTCTTCTCCTCCTCTAGGCTCTAGAGGAACCACCACAAGTAAGGGCGGAGATGCTGTCTCAGAGGTCTGGGAGACACTACTTTAGGGCACCTTTTCAAGTCTTGAGTACCAGCTGATAGGGTGCCCAGTTCTCAAATGAGTGGGATCTAAATTTCCAGGTTTTGATAAATCTAAACTCTCCCTCTGTCTCTTAATCCCCTTCAAATAGAAGCTTGTTTCTAGATATTTTTTTTTCTTTAATTGGGATAAAATTGGCATTTATCTTATATTAATTTCAGGTAATAATTCAAAATTAGCATACAATGTAAAATTATTTCCTTTTTAAATCTAGTTACTACTCTCTACCACAGAATATACAAAAAAAATTTTTTTTGCCTTTTTCCTATGGTGAGAAATTTTAAGATTTAATCTCTTAGCAACTCTCAAATTTTAAATACTATTTTGGCTATAGTCACTGTGCTGTATATAACCTTTATTTATTTGGTAAGTGATAAGTTTGTACTTCTTGATGTTCTTCATCATTTCACACATCCCCAAGCCCTAGGGTTTGTCATAGCTTTTATTCAAAGAAGCAAGCATCTTTTAATTTCATGGCTGCATTCACCATCTGCAGTGATTTTGGAGCCCGAGAAAATAAAATGTTACTGTTTTCATTGTTTCCCCATCTATTTGCCATGAAGTGATGAAACCGTATACCATGGTCATAGTTTTTTGAATATTAAGTTTTAAGCCAGATTTTTCACTCTGTTCTTTCACTTTCATACAGAGGCTCTTTAGTTCCTCTTCACTTCTTGCCATAACGCTAGGGTCATCTACATATCTGAAGTTATTGCTGTGTCTCCTGGCTATCTTGATTCCAACTTGTGCTTCGTCCGGCCTGGCATATTGCTGGCATTTGATCTTTGCCCCCTGTACAATGTCACGAGTTCTTCAGGCCCTCTGTCTATCAGATCTAATCCCTTGAATCTATTTGTCACTTCCACTGTGTAATAGTAAGGGATTTGATTTAGGTCGTACCTGAATGGTAGTGTTTTTCCCTACTTTCTTCACATTTCACATGATGTACTCTGCATATAAGTTAAATAAGCAGGGTGACAATATACAGCCTTGATGTGTTCCTTTCCCAGTTTGGAAACAGTCAGTTCCATGTCTGGTTCTAAATGTTGCTTCTTGACCTGCATACAGATTTCTCATGAAGCAGGTCAGGTGGTCTGGTATTCCCATCTCTTTAAGAATTTTTCAGTTTCTTGTGATCCACATAATCAAAGGATTTAGCATAGTCAGTGAAGCAGAAGTATACATTTTTTTCTGGAATTCTCTTGCTTTTTCAATGATCCAACAGATGTTGGCAATTTGATCTCTTGCTTCTATGCCTTCTGTTAATCCAACTTGAACATCTGTAAGACCTCAATTCACAAACTGTTGAAGCCTAACTTAGAGAATTTTTGCATTACTTTGCTAGCATGTGAAATGAGTGTGATTTTGCAGTATTTTGAACATTTTTTGGAACTACTTTTCTTTGGGATTGGAAAGAAAACTGACATTTCCAAGTCCGTACCTGCTGCTGAGTTTTCAAAATTGGCTGGCATATTGCTAGCAATGCTTTAAAAGAATCATCTTTTAAATTTAAAATAACTCAGCTGAAATTCCATCAACTCCACTAGCTTTGCTCATAGTGATGCTTCCTAAGGCCCACTTGACTTTGCACTGCAGGATGTCTGGCTCTAGGTGAGTGACCATACTATCATGGTTATCAGGGTCATTAAGATTTTTTTTTTTTTTGTATAGTTCTTCTGTGTATTCTTGCCACCTCTTCTTAAGATGTTCTGCTTCTGTTAGGTCCATACCATTTCTGTCTTTTATTGTGTCCATATTTGAATGAGATATTCCCTTGGGCTCTCTAATTTTCTTGAAGAAATCTCCAATCTTTCCCATTCTATCGTTTTTCTCAATTTCTTAGCATTGATCACTTAGGAAGGCTTTCTTATCTCTCCTTGCTATTCTTTGGAACTCTGCATTCAGATGGATATAACTTTCTTTTTCTCCTTTGCCTTTTACTTCTCTTCTTTTCTCAGTTATTTGTAAGGCCTCCCAGGCAACAATTTTGCCTTTTTGGATTTCTTTTTCTTGGGGATGGTTTTGATCTTTGCCCCCTGTACAATGTCACGAGTTCTTTAGGCCCTTTTTCTGTCAGATCTAATCCCTTGAATCTATTTGTCACTTCCACTGTAAAATAGTAAGAGATTTGATTTAGGTCATACCTGAATGGTAGTGTCTTTCCCTACTTTCTTCAATTTAAGTCAGAATTTGGCAATAAGGGGTTCATGATCTGAGCCACAGTCAGCTCCTGGTCTTGTTTCTACTGACTGTATAAACTTCTTCATCTTTGGCTACAAAAATACAATCAATCAGACTTTGGTATTGACCTATGACCAGTTCATTCTCTTGGCAAAACTTTTAGCCTTTGCCCTGCTTAATTTTGTACTCCAAGACCAAATTTGCCTGTTACTCCAGGTTTCTCTTGACTTCCTACTTTTGTATTCAAGGCCCCTATGATGAAAAAGACATTTTTTTTTTTTTTCTGTTAGTTCTAGAAGTCTTGTAGGTCATCATAGAACCATTCAACTTCAGATTCTTAAGCTTTAGTGGTTGGGGCATAGACTTGGATTAGTGTGATATTGAATGGTTGGCCTTGGAAATGAACAGAGATCATTCTGTCATTTTTGAGATTGTACCAGAGTACTGCATTTCAGACTCTGTTGTTCACTATGAGGGCTACTCCATTTCTTCTAAGGGATTCTTGCCCAGAGTACTACTGTCATCTGAATTTAATTGTCATCTGAATTAAATTCACCCTTTAAGGTCCGTTTTCCTTCACCGATTCCTAAAATGTCAATGGTACTCTTGCTATCTCCTGTTTGACGACTTCCCTTTTACGTAAACTAACATTCAAGTTTCCTACAGAATATTGTTCTTTACAGTGTCAGACTTTACTTCCATCACCACATCCATAACTGGATATTCTTTTTGCTGTAGCTCAGCCTCTTTATTCTTTTTGGAGCTATTTCTCCACTCTTCTCCAGTAGCAGGTTGGACACCTACCAACATGGAGAGTTCATCTTTCAATGTCATATCTTCTTGCCTTTTCATACTGTTCATGAGATTCTCAAGGCAAGAATACTGAAGTGGTTTGCTATTCGTTTCACCAGTGGACAACATTTTGTCAGAACTCTCCACCATGTTCTGTCCATCTTGGGTGCCCTACATGGCATGGCTCATAGTTTCATTGAGTTAGACAAGGCTCAGAACCATATTATCAGTTTGATTAGCTTTCTGTAATTGTGGTTTTCATTCTATCTGTCCTCTGATGGATGAGGATAAGAGGCTTGTGGAAGCTTCCTGATGGGAGGGACTGGCTGTGGGGGAATCTGGGTCTTGCTCTGATGGGTGGGGCCAAGCTCAATAAATATTTAATCCAATTTTCTGTTGATGGCCAGGTTTGTGTTCCCTCCTTGTAGTTTGGTGTGAGGCCAAACTATGGTAGGAGTAATTGCAGTAATGGCCACCTCCTTCAAAAGGGCCTATGCTAGCATGCCATGTCTCCCAGGAGTGTTGTATTTAGTGACCCTGACTTCATGGTAGGCCACTGTTGACCCACTCTTCCACCAGAGACTCATGGATACTCACAGGCATGTCTGGCTCAGTCTATTTTGGGGTCACTTCTCCTTTTTCCTGGGTCCTGGTGCACAGCAGGTTTTGTTTGTGACCTCCAAGAGTCTGTTTCCCTAGTCTGCCTTGTTGGGGCTTCTCCTTTATCCTTGGATGTGGAGTATCTTGTTTTTCGTGGTATCCAACATTCTCCTGTCAATGTTCAGTGATTAGTTGCAATTTTGGAGTTCTCACAGGGGAAGATGAGCACACTTCCTTCTACTCCACAATCTTGAAAACAACTTCATGTGGTTGTTTTTAAAAAAATCTGTGGAACTTCCATACTTTTAGCAGTTGCATCAGTTTATATTTCTATCATCAGTGAACAATGGTTTCCTTTTCTCCACATCCTTAACAACATATATTTCTTGTCTATTTCATAATAACCATTCTAATATGTGTGAAGTGATATTTCATTGTGGTTTTGACTTGCATTTCAGTGATGATCAGTGATGTTGATCATAATTTCATACACCTGTCGGGTTTCTGTTTGTCTTCTTTGGAAAAATACCTATCCTGATCTTCTGCCCATTTTTTAATTGGATTTTTTCCAACATTTGGGATATTAATCTCTTATCAGTGGTATGACTTGCAAATAATTTTTTCTTATTCTTCAGGTTGCTTTTTCTTTTTGTTGATGGTTTCCTTTGTTGTTCAGAAGCTTTTTAGTCTGATGTATTCACTTGTTTATTTTTGCTCTTTGCCTTTGCATATTTGGAGTCAGATCCAAAATATGTTTGCCAAAATGACACAATGAGGTTGTCCACTGTGCCTTCTTCTAGGTGTTTATGGTTTCAGAGCTTTTTTTTTTTGAATATTTATTTATTTGGCTGTGCCTGGTCTTAGTAGCGGCATGTGGAATCTTTAGTTGCATCATGTGGGATCTAGTTTCTTGAACAGTGATTGAACCTGAGTTCCCTACATTGGGACTGCAGAGTCTTAGCCATGGTTTCAGATCTTATAATCATGTATCTAACCTATTTTGAGTTAATTTTTGTATATGTTGCATAGTATATAAAGGTTCAGGCTTATTATTTGCATGTAGCTGTCTAGGTTTTTCAACATCATACAAAAAAGATTGTCATTTATCTTTGTATATTCTTGACTCTTTTGTCTTAAAATAATTGGAAATACATGCTTTGATTTACTTCTATATTCTTAATTGTATCCCATTGATCAATTTTTTATGCCAGTACAATACTGCTTGATTACTATAGCTTTGTAGTATAGTTTTAAATAAGGGACCACGATGCTTGCAACTTCATTCTTCTTTCTTAAGATTCTTCAGTGATAGGCTGGGATTCCTTTAACATTGTCTTTTGTGCATCTACTAGAAGGTTTTGCTTTGTGGAACTTAACGCTCACATAAAATATCATGTATAACATATATATATATATATATATGCTCTTATATGTGAACCTCATGTTCCACAGCTACACACACACACACACACACACACATATACATGTATGTATATGTCTTTTTTAAGTTGACAGCAAATTAAAGTTTTAAAACATTCTAAAAATCCTACTACAATTCTAAAAGTTTCTACTACCTTCCACACTTTATATTTTTGTCATATTTCACATTTTTAAAATTTTATTATTTATATATTTATTTAATTTTAAAAAAAATTTTAATTGGAGACTAATTACTTTACAATACTGTTGTGGTTTTTGCCATACATTCACATGAATCAGCCATGGGTGTACATGTGTTCCCCATCCTGACCCTCCTTCCCACCTCCCTCCCCATTCCATCCCTCAGGGTCATCCCAGTGCACCAGACCTGAGCACCCAGTCTCATGCATCAAACCTGGACTGGCAATCTATTTCACATATGATAATATACATGTTTCAATGCTATTCTCTCAAATCATCAAACCCTCGCCTTCTCCCATAGAGTCCAACAGTCTGTTCTTTACATCTGTGTCTCTTTTGCTGTCTTGCATACAGGGTCATAATTACCATCTTTCTAAATTCCATATATATTCATTAATATATTATATTGGTGTTTTTCTTTCTGACTTACTTCACCGTGCATAATAGCCTGCAGTTTCATTTGCCTTATTAGAACTGATTCAAATGCATTTTTTAAATAGCTGAGTAATATTCCATTGTGTATATGTACCACAGCTTTCTTATCCATTTGCTGATGGCCAGCTAGGTTGCTTCCATGTCCTGGCTATTGTAAACAGTGCTTCGATGAATATTGGGGTACACGTGTCTCTTTCAATTCTGGTTTGCTCAGTGTGTATGCCCAGCAGTGGGATTGCTGGGTCATATGGCAGCTCTATTTTCAGTTTTTTAAGGAATCTCCACACTGGTCTCCATAGTGACTGTACTAGTGTGCATTCCCACCAACAGTGTAAGAGGGTTCCTTTTTCTCCGCACCCTCTCCAGCATTTATTGTTTATAGACTTTTGGATAGCAGACATTCTGACTGGCGTGAGATGGTACCACATTGTGGTTTTGATTTGGATTTCTCTGATAATGAGTGTTGCTGAGCAACTATTCATGTGTTTGTTAGCCCTTTGTATGTCTTCTTTGGAGAAATATCTGTTTAGTTCTTTGGCCCATTTTTTGATTGGGTCATTTATTTTTCTGGAATTGAGCTGTAGGAGTTGCTTGCATATTTTTGAGGTTAGTTGTTTGTCAGTTGCTTCATCTGCTATTATTTTCTCCCATTCTGAAGGCTGTCTTTTCACCTTGCTTATAGTTTCCTTAGTTGTGCTAAAGCTTTTAAGTTTAATTAGATCCCATTTGTTTATTTTTGCTTTTATTTCCATTACTCTGGGAGATGGGTCATAGAGAATCCTGCTTTGATTCATGTCTGAGAGAGTTTAGCCTATGTTTTCCTCTAGGAGTTTTTATAGTTTCTGGTCTTATATTTAGATTTTAATCCATTTCGAGTTTATTTTTGTGTGTGGTGTTAGAAAGTGTTCTAGTTTCATATTTTCACAAGTGGTTGCAGCACCACTTGTTAAAGAGATTGTCTTTACTCCATTGTATATTCTTGGCTCCTTTGTCAAAGATAAGTTGTCCATAGGTGTGTGGATTTATGTCTGGGCTTTCTATTTTGTTCCATTGATCTATATTTCTGTCTTTGTGCCAGTACCATACTGTCTTGATGACTGTGGCTTTGTAGTAGAGCCTGAAGTCAGGCAGGTTGATTCCTCCAGTTCCATTCTTCTTTCTCAAGATTGCTTTGGCTATTCGAGGTTTTTTGTGTTTCCATACAAATTGTGAAATCATTTGTTTTAGTTCTGTGAAAAATACCATTGGCAGCTTGATAGGGATTACATTGTATCTATAGATTACTTTAGGTGGTGTATTCATTTTCACGATATTGATTCTTCTAATCCATGAGCCTGGTATATTTCTCCATCTATTTGTGTCATCTTTGATTTCTTTCATCAGTCTCTTATAGTTTTCTATATATAGGTCTTTTGTTTCTTTAGGTAGATTTATTCCTGTTTTTTTTTAATTTTTTAAAATATAAATTTGTTTATTTTAATTGGAGGCTAATTACTTTACAATATTGTATTGGTTTTGCCATACATCCACATGAATCTGCAACGGGTGTACACGTGTTCCCCATCCTGAACCCCCCTCCCACCTCCCTCCCCGTACCATCCCTCTGGGTCATCCCACTGCACCAGCCCCAAGCATCCTGTATCCTGCATTGAACCTGGACTGGCAATTCGTTTCATATATGATATTATACATGTTTCAATGCCATTCTCCCAAATCATCCCACCCTCTCCCTCTCCCACAGAGTCCAAAAGACTGTTCTATACATCTGTGTCTCTTTTGCTGTTTCACATACAGGATTATCATTACCATCTTTCTAAATTCCATTTATACACATTTTTTTAATTTTTGTACCACTGTAGATTTACAGTGTTCCCTACTTATGAACCTCTGAGTTATATACTTCAATGATATGAATGTGTGTTCCATCAACATAATGTTTGAGTGAGCTTGCCATTTATCTCATACTGCTAACAAGTCTTCAGTTCTATCATCTCCCACCTCTTCTCCTTCTTCCAGTCAGTAACTTTTCTTTTCCTATTTGTTCGATGCCAGCCCTTGTATGCCAACTCTTATACTATACTATTGCACTTTCCAAGATGCAATAGTGTAAGATTAAAATTGTTTTCTTAATTTTTTGTGTTTGTTTGCTTTTTATGTATTATTTATGTGAAAAGTATCATAAATTTATTATAGTAAAGTGTTATATAACCAATGTGTCTCTTGGGTACTTAGGTTAATTTTGTTGAATGAATGAAAAAAATTATACTTATCAATGCACCCTCAGAATGGAACTTGTTCATATGTAGAGGGTTTACTTAACTTGTCTTTTTTTTTTTTTTTGTCTTTTAACATTCATACTATCTTTAGAAGTGATTCATCCATTATTTTTACTATGCATTTGCCTTTTCCAGTGAGGTTTCTACTTTTATATGCTTTCCTGTTATTACTTAGTGGCCTTTCTTTTCAGCTTAGAGAAGACCTCTTAATTCTTGTAAGGCCACTTTGGCAATGATGAATTCCTTCAGTTTTTGCTTTGTCACTCTTCAGTTCAGTGATAAAGAACTCTTTATCACTTCTTCAGTTCTAGATAAATTGTTTTTTAAGTGAACACTGCAAATATATAGAGGAAAAATAGAATGGGAAAGGCTAGAGATCTCTTCAAAAAAATTAGAGATATCAAGGGAGGGTTTCATGCAAAGATGGCCACAAGAAAGGACGGATGGAATGGACATAACAGAAACAGAAGACATTAAGAAGAGGGGGCAAGAATACCCAGAAGAACTATCCAAGACATGTCTCAGTGATCCAGATAAACACACTGGTCTGATCACTTACCTAGAGCCAGACATCCTAGAGGGTGAAGTCAAGTGGGCCTTAAGAAACAACACTATGAACAAAACTAGTGGAGTTGATGGAATTTCAACCGAACTATTTTAAATCCTAAAAGATGATGCTGTGAAAGTGCTGCACTTAATATGCCAGCAAATTTGGAAAACTCAGAAGTGGCCACAGGACTGGAAAAGGTCAGTTTTCATTCCAATCCTAAAGAAAGCCAATGCTAAAGAATGCTTAAACTACTGCACAACTGCACTCATTTTACATACTAGCAAAGTAGTGCTCAACATCCTTCAAGCTAGGCTTTAATAGCATATGAACCAAGAACTTCCAGATGTGCAAGCTGGATTTAGAAAAGGCAGAGGAACAAGAGATCAAAATGCCAATATTATCTTTTGGATCATTGAAAAAGCAAGGGAATTCCAGAAAAACGTCTACTTCTGCAGCAATGACTGTCACTGCTACTAAATCGCTTCAGTTGTGTCCGACTCTGTGCAACCCCACAGACGGCAACCCATCAGGCTCCACCGTCCCTGGGATTCTCCAGGAAAGAACACTGGAGTGGGTTGCCATTTCCTTCTCCAATGCATGAAAGTGAAAAGTGAAAGTGGAGTCACTCAGTCGTATCCGACTCTTCACGACCCCATGGACTGAGCCTACCAGGCTCCTCCATCCATGGGATTTTCCAGGCAAAAGTACTGGAGTGGGTTGCCATTGCCTTCTCTGTTTCATTGACTAGGCTAAAGACTTTGACTATGTGGATCACAACAAACTGTGGAAAATTCTTAAAGAGGTGGGAATACCAGGGAGCTTACATGCCTCCTGAGAAATCTGTATGCAGATCAAGAAACAAGTTAGAACTGGACATAGAACAACGAACTGGTTCAGAATCAGTAAATAAGTACATCAAGGCTGTATATTGTCACCATGCTTATTTAACTTATATGCAGAGTATCTCATGAGAAACACTGGGCTGGAAGAAGTACAAGCTGGAATCAAGATTGCATGGAGAAATATCAATAAGTTCAGATATGCAGATGACACCACCCTTATGGCAGAAAGTGAAGAGTAATTAAAGGGCTTCTTGGAGGTGAAAGAGGAGAGTGAAAAATCTGGCTTAAAACTCAACATTCAAAAAACTAAGATCATGGCGTATGGTCCCATCACTTCATGACAAATAGATGGAAAAACAATGGAAACAGTGACACTTTATTTTTTTTAATTTAATTTTATTTTGTTTTTTAACTTTACAATATTGTATTGGTTTTGCCATATATCAACATGAATCCACCACAAGTATACACATGTTCCCCATCCTGAACCCTCCTCCCTCCTCCCTCCCCGTACCATCCCTCTGGGTCGTCCCAGTGCACCAGCCTTAGGCATCCAGTATCATGCATTGAACCTGGACTGGTGATTCGTTTCATATATGATATTATACATGTTTCAATTCCATTCTCCCAAATAATCCCACCCTCTCCCTCTCCCACAGAGTCCAAAAGAATGATCCTCTACATAGAAAACCCTAAAGACTCCACCAGAAAATTACTAGAACTAATCAATGAATATAGTAAAGTTGAAGGATATAAAATCAACACACAGAAACCCTTTGCATTCCTATACACTAATAATGAGAAAATAGAAAGATAAATTAAGGGAAAAATTCCATTCTTCATTGCAATGAAAAGAATAAAATACTTAGGAATATATCTACCTAAAGAAACTAAAGACCTATATATAGAAAATTATAAAACACTGGTGAAAGAAATAAAAGAGGACACTAATAGATGGAAAAATATACCATGTTTATGGATAGGAAGAATCAATATAGTGAAAATCAGTATACTACCCAAAGCAATTTATAGATTCAATGTAATCCCTATCAAGCTAACAACGGTACTCTTCACAGAGCTAGAACAAATAATTTCACAATTTGTATGGAAATACAAAAAACCTCAAATAGCCAAAACAATCTTGAGAAAGAAGAATGGAACTGGAAGAATCAACCTGCCTGGCTTCGGGCTCTACTACAAAGCCACAGTCATCAAGACAGTATGGTACTGGCACAAAGACAGAAATATAGATCAGTGGAACAAAATAGAAAGCCCAGAGATAAATCCACGCACCTATGGACACCTTATCTTTGACAAAGGAAGCAAGAATATACAATGGAGAAAAGACAATCTCTTTAACAAGTGGTGCTGGGAAAACTGGTCAACCACTTGTAAAAGAATGAAACTAGAACACTTTCTAACACCATACACAAAAATAAACTCAAAATGGATTAAAGATCTAAATGTAAGACCTGAAACTATAAAACTCCTAGAGGAGAACATAAGCAAAACACTCTCCGACATACATTACAGCAGGATCCTCTATGACTCACCTCCAAGAATATTGGAAAAAAAAGCAAAAATAAACAAATGGAACCTAGTCAAACTTAAAAGCTTCTGCACAACAAAGGAAAATATAAGCAAGGTGAAAAGACAGCCTTCAGAATGGGATAAAATAATAGCAAATGAAGCAACTGACAAACAACTAATCTCAAAAATATACAAGCAACTCCTGCAGCTCCATTTCAGAAAAATAAATGACCCAATCAAAAAATGGGCCAAAGAACTAAATAGACGTTTCTCCATAGAAGACATACAGATGGCTAACAAACACATGAAAAGATGCTCAACATCACTCATTATCAAAGAAATGCAAATCAAAACCACTATGAGGTACCATTTCATGCCAGTCAGAATGGCTGCTATCCAAAAGTCTACAAGCAATAAATGCTGGAGAGGGTGTGGAGAAAAGGCAACCCTCTTACACTGTTGGTGGGTTGCAAACTAGTACAGCCACTATGGAGAACAGAGATTCCTTAAAAACCTGGAAATAGAACTGCCTTATGACCCAGCAATCCCACTGCTGGGCATACACACCAAGGAAACCAGAATTGAAAGAGACACATGTACCCCAATGTTCATCACAGCACTGTTTATAATAGCCAGGACATGGAAGCAACCTAGATGTCCATCAGCAGATGAATGGATAAGAAAGCTGTGGTACATATACACAATGGAGTATTACTCAGCCATTAAAAAGAATGCATTTGAATCAGTTCTAATGAGGTGGATGAAACTGGAGCCTATTATACAGAGTGAAGTAAGCCAGAAAGAAAAACACCAATACAGACTTTATTTTGGGGGGCTCCAAAATCACTGCAGATAGTGACTGCAGTCATGAAAATAAAAGACACTTACTCCTTGGAAGAAAAGCTATGACCAACCTAGACAGCATATTAAAAAAAGAGACATTATTTTGCCAACCAAGTTCTGTATAGTCAAAGCTATGGTTTTTCTGGTAGCCCTATACAGATGTGAGAGGTGGAAAACAAAGAAGGCTTAACTCTATAACATTTATGCATTCAAAATGTGGTACTGGAGAAGACTCTTAAGAACCCCTGGACAGCAAGGAGATGAAGCCAGTCAATTCTAAAGGAATCAACATTGAATATTCATTGTAAGGACAGATGCTGAAGGTGAAGCTCCAGTACTTTGGGCACCTAATGTGAAAACCTAACTCAGTTGAAAAGACCCTAATGTTGGAAAATATTGCGGGCAGGAGGAGAAGGGGGTGACAGAAGATGAGATGGTTGGATGGCATCATGGGCTTAATGGACTGGAGTTTCAGAAAGCTCTAGGAGATTGTGAATGACAGAGAATCCTGGAGTGCCACAAAGCACAGAGTGGCACACAACTGAGCAATTGAAAAACAGCAACAGCATTTGGAACATTTTCCTTTATGTCTTCATTTTTCTTTGCTTTTGTACTTATTTCCATATGTTAGGTGAAACAGCTGCATCTCTGATTCACTCTTGAAGGATTGACCTTGTAGAAGATGAACCTTATTCTTTATCTTTGCCCTGGCTTTTGGTTGTTTCTCAAACCTTTGTGATTGTCTAAGCAGTCTGATTTGTTGGTTTCAGTGCAATTTTTGAGGCTAAGGCAATACTCCTCAGTGTTCCAAAGTGATGGGTCTCAGTTTCAGCGTGTTTGGAAAACAGAACCTCAGGCAGAAGCTTTTAAAGTATGTGACTATACACAGTTACTTGGGACTGCAATTTTAAATCTTCCTATCCTGTATTCCAGGTGATCTAGAGGTGTCCCCTGGGTGACACCTATAAAAACTTAGGTAAGTGTATAATTTCCCTTCTGGGAAGTACTGGAGAGCTGTAGTGAGGCCAGGGAAGGGGACGAAATGTTGCCTTCCAGCACCTACCTTACCTGAGAGCACCTCCATAGACCCCAGTTGTGTGGCAAACTGAATCCTATTTCTCAGGCTGAAGTTTCAGAACAAATGGATAGGTCTTTTTCATAGAAAGAGTGGGGATGTGTTTCAGTCTGCTGTCTGTAGTGTCTAGAGGATGACAGCATTCTGAAAATCATTTCTTCAGTTGCTGCTTTCCTAGGAATGCAAGGCCCCCATAGTCACCAGAACCAGGTAATCAAGAAAGGTTCCTCATGAGGTTTTTCATGCCCATTGGCTTTACTAAGGCAGCAGACAAGTGCAGGGCTGGGAAAATTCCACCGTGTTTTGGGGGAAGAAGGAGAGAGGAGGGGCTGCATGTGCCAATGTTAACTAGGTAGAGGGGAGCACAAAAATAATGCAATCCAGTACATCTGTCACCTGAGGGAGAGTCCCAATGAGCCCTTACCCCTCTGGAAGATGCTTTAAGATTAGCAAATCAATGTTCCTCACATATGGAGTAGGGACTTTTCAAACTGTTACCTTTGTGCTGAACTCTCTGGTGAGTAAATTTGCAGGTGGCCCCTTTAAGAGCAATACCTTAGTTTCCAGCAGCACTTTGGGACTCCTGGTCTTACATCCCATTGGTTTTCAAAGTCAGACATTTGGGGTCCTCATACCTTTGTTATAGGTCCTTAGGGTTGGGCTACCTGATATATGAACCCCTTGCTCATCAAGGAGAAACTCTGGATTTGTCAGATCCCACCATATGTGGTCACTATGCCGTGAGCTGACTTTTGGGAAGACTACTTCTTTGCCTCTCCTACCTGACCTAATACATCTATTTTATCATTTTCTGTAAAAGGACTGTTCAGCTAGTTTTCCGCCTTTTTTTGAGATAATTTTTCCATACATAGTTGTACATCCAGTGTCCATGGGAGAAAGTGTGTTCAGAACCTTACTAAATTTTCTCCTTAGGTAGCTTCCCTTATAAAAATATTTAATGACTTCCAACACATGTTAGGATTGTGCAAACCTTTAAGGAAGCAGTGTCCCGAAGAAGATGATGCATGCCGATATAACAGAGCTCAGAAAGAACCAGCAACATCAACATGCAGAGATGAAGGGCTTTCCAAGTCACTGTTCTAGGAATGAGGGCAAACAGTGGTATAAGGTGATATCTACAAGGAGGAAAGACAATAGAACCACAACGAACCCAAAGTGTAGAGTGGGGGCATGGCTCAGAGGTATCAGATTCACAGAATATCAGTACATATACAACTGCTCAAGTTTACTTATAGCAGTTTCATTCTATAAGTAAAAGTCTGTATTCCTTGCAAGTAACAATGAGAGGACTTGTCTGTACAGGCATGGATGCAGAAGTTCTCTTAGGGCAAAGTTGGTTCAGAGAAGCAAAGGAAAAGGACTAATCAAGGAATCAAACAAAAATATTGTCTTACAGAAGCTTCCCGTCTAGTAACAATGAGGAAGAAGAAGATGAGAATTAGAGTTGGGGTACAATCCAGGGCAGTTTCAAACACACGGATCTTTGGATCTAGCTAATAGATCATAATATTCTGAGTCAATAAGGATTTTGCTTGACTTATAAAGCAAAGCAGATCAGGACTGATGTTCCCAGTCACTCTAATAACATATTTATGATAATTTGCCTTTTTCTAGTTCTGAACATTTTTTCAGATGCTACACTCTTTAAGTGACATAAAGTTGGTAATCCTTGAAAAATCTTCCAGCATTTAGTTGTTGAGAGTCTGGTTCATGGATGGCCTGAAAGGAAAGCCATGAAGGGAATCTCTCAGTGTGAAGAGATTGAGTAGTACTCCTGCTTTATACTACCAAGTATGAAGGCACCATGGTCTGAGGTGAGAATATAGAGGAACTCAGAGTTAGTAGTAGAGGGTTCAGCTTGATAGTGAAAATCTTAGGAGAAGAAAAATTAGATTATCAAAGAAAAATTTGTCTTTTCCAAGGAAAAAGGAAGGGGCATGTGTTTAGGCCTATGAGGGTCATACAAAGTGTGAAAATCTCTGTATCTCATAAGTCACCAGAAATCACTGATACACAGAGGTCAGTGAGCAGTCTTTATGTAGAACAGTGACAGGGGAAGTGAACCTGTCTTTGTCTATCTGTGAACTCAACAGCAGGACTTTCCTCACCTGCAGATACTACATTTGCTGAACATCCAATATATTATCAATACAAATTGTCAGCTGTATATATGGGCCTTACATTAAGGAGGAAACTATATATATATATATATAAACTTGATTGCATCAGACCTCTTCTACCACAGGAAAGGTAGCACTCGACCCTTGCTACAACTGATTCTTAATCCAGTCATGGGTTTGTAGCCCACATTCCCTCCATTAGCTTATTTTTAAAAAGCTTACAGAGGTTCATATTTAATCATATGAAATCAATGCAACCTGGTCTGTTTTACTGAAATACAGCTGATTTTCAATTTATCATATGATTCACCAACCCCACTCCTGGGAATATACCCAGATAAAATTATAATTCAAAAAGATACATACATCTCTATGTTCTTAGTAGCCCTGTTCACAGTAGCAACATTGTCTTTGAATAATGCTCATTTTCTGGTGATGGCAGCATGGACAACAAGTATATGATAATGGAATTTTTTGTTGTCCTCGGAAACTGCTATCACAGTGGAAAATGCAGAAGCATTAAAGGTTTCAGTTCAGTTCAGTTCAGTCACTCAGTTGTGCCCGACTCTTTGCAACCTCATAAATCGCAGCACGCCAGGCCTCCCTGTCCATCACCAACTCCTGGAGTTCACACAGACTCACGTCCATCGAGTCAGTGATGCCATCCAGCCATCTCATCCTCTGTTGTCCCCTTCTCCTCCTGCCCCCAATCCCTCCCAGCATCAGAGTCTTTTCCAATGAGTCAGCTCTTCACATGAGGTGGCCAAAGTACTGGAGTTTCAGCTTTAGCATCATTCCTTCCAAAGAAATCCCAGGGCTGATCTCCTTCAGAATGGACTGGTTGAACCTCCTTGCAGTCCAAGGGACTCTCAAGAGTTTAGTGAGGACAAATTTTTGAAGATAATATCTAGGAGGCTATTCCTCTGTTTTTCAGAATGAAGTATATATGTTGAACCTAACTTCAATACATATGTCTGGGTTCTCATAAGTCTTCTTGGTTTCATAACCAAGAACATAAAAAAAGGATTGCCCCCTCCCACTATCACTCCCGGGAAATCGTATGTGGAATTTGTGTTGTCCTATCCACAGTTCTAGGCTCAGTATGGTTAGAGGTTCTAGTGCCGGAATTAAAAAGAGGAAATTCTTTTCCTGGAGTAAGTGTCCACTGAGTCTAAAGATACAATGGCCACCTAGTACTCTTGTTAGATCACTAGGCAAAGAAAGAGTTTTATGCTGGTGCAGATAATCAGAAGACAAAGTTTCTGCTCTACAGTGGGACATGGATAAGTTTGTGAAGAGCCCGGAAAATTTATGCTGCTTTCATACCTGATGAAAACAGTGAGATGGAAATTAGAACTGCAGGATCTCAATCAGATCAAGTTAACCATTGATTCAAATCCCTCAGGAAAGACTGTGTGAATCGCATAAGCAAACTAAATGGATAGAGGAACTTGAAAAATAAGAGGGAAATCGATAGTGTGTGAATGAAGACAGAAATGATTAAAATAAGCTACAGCAAGAGGACCAGCTGCAGCAGTAGGATTGTGTCTTATTTCACTTTGAATGTTTATTTGCAGAAATTGAAGCTGGCTATCAGTGAGAAGTGTAGTAACAGAGTGGATTCACAGTGGACCACGATCAGTCTTGAGTGGTGACAGGAGTGAACTGTAGCCGATGTGGTTGATATACTCCCCCTGTTGCCTTGGCCCACCTCTGAATATTCTTCAATCGCAAGGGGCAAGTACCAGTGCTTTGGTTGCTCACAGACCAGCTTAATCACCTGCATCTTTCTCCTTCTCTTCCTCAGAGCCTGAGAGCTTGCCTCTGGAACTTGGTCAGACTTTCCCCAGGACAGCCAAGAAGTGCCAGTAATGAAGACCTCTAGGAGCAATCCACAATTGATAAAGTACTGGCTGGTGGATAAACACATCAGCATTCTCATCTCTCCATTCTTTATGATACTTCTCAGAGTTTCTGCTATAACTGGGCCACTATTGCCAACAGTGGAAACTTGCTCATTACCATGCATTCATCATCTTTTCTTAATCCACAGTTTCACCTTCTTTATTCCCTGACCTTTGTTTTCTGAGATCACCTTGAAAATAAAACACTTGTCTCTAAAATCCTGTCTAAAGGTCCACATCTGGGGAATTTCAAACTAAGACATAATTCAAGACACAGTCCCTGATATTAAAAAAAAAATATTGGCTGTAAATATTTACAATACATATTATGCGTCATGGACCCATTCTGTTAACACTAAGACATTTTTTAAAATTTATTTATTTTAATTGGAGGCTAATTACTTTACAATATTGTATTCGTTTTGTCATACATCAACATGAATCCACCATGGGTGTACGCGTGTTCCCCATCCTGAACCCCCCTCCACCTCCCTCCCCGTACCATCCCTCTGGGTCATCCCAGTGCACCAGCCCTGAGCATCCTGTATCCTGCATCGAACCTGGACTGGAGATTCGTTTCTTATATGATATTATACACGTTCCAAAGCCATTCTCCCAAATCATCCCACCCTCTCCCTCTCCCACAGAGTCCAAATGCTGTTCTATACATCTGTGTCTCTTTTGCTGTCTCTCATACAGGGTTATCATTACCATCTTTCTAAATTCCATATATATGTGTTAGTATACTGTATTGGTGTTTTTCTTTCTGGCTTACTTCACTCTGTATAATAGGCTCCAGTTTCATCCACCTCATTAGAACTGATTCAAATGCATTTTTTTTAATAGCTGAGTAATACTCCATTGTGTATATGTACCACAGCTTTCTTATCCATTCATCTGCTGATGGACATCTAGGTTGCTTCCATGTCCTGGCTATTATAAACAGTGCTGCGATGAACATTGGGGTACATGTGTCTCTTTCAATTCTGGTTTCCTCAGTGTGTATGCCCAGCAGTGGGATTGCTGGGTCATAAGGCAGTTCTATTTCTAGGTTTTTAAGGAATCTCCACACTGTTCTCCATAGTGGCTGTACTAGTTTTCATTCCCAAGAACAGTGTAAGAGAGTTGCCTTTTCTCCACACCCTCTCCAGCATTTATTGCTTATAGACTTTTGGATAGCAGCCATTCTGACTGGCATGAAATGGTACCTCATTGTGGTTTTGATTTGCATTCTCTGATAATGAGTGATGTTGAGCATCTTTTCATGTGTTTGTTAGCCATCTGTATGTCTTCTATGGAGAAACGTCTATTTAGTTCTTTGGCCCATTTTTTGATTGGGTCATTTATTTTTCTGGAATTGAGCTGTAGGAGTTGCTTGTATATTTTTGAGATTAGTTGTTTGTCAGTTGCTTCATTTGCTATTATTTTCTCCCATCCTGAAGGATGTCTTTTCACCTTGCTTATAGTTTCCTTTGTGCAGAAGCTTTTAATTTTAATTAGGTCCCATTTGCTTATTTTTGCTTTTATTTCCAATATTCTTGGAGGTGGGCCATAGAGGATCCTGCTGTGATTTATGTTGGAGTGTTTTGCCTATGTTCTTCTCTAGGAGTTTTCTTAATAATCTCACATACAAGCCTGTATATATATATGATATAAAGTTGGGGTAAAATTTGTGGAGCAGACAGGAAAAAGTTATTTATAATGAAGAAAAACTTAATGTGGCCTCCAGTTCTTCAGAGAAATATTTAACCATGGAAGACAGTGGAGCAAAACTTAGATGATGCTCTACAAATAGAAGCCAAGAGTCTAATGTGATAATAAGACTGTTTTCAACAATAAAAACTTCAGGATAAGAGTTCTTGAAGTAAGTTCCTATCTTTCTAATGAGCTTCTCTTTATGAAACTCTGAGAGAATAAGCTCAAGAAATGATTTATCCACAGTGACATGAGCAAGATGGCAGACTAGGAAGCTCTAGGTCCTCATTGATCCATGGGGACACAAGTTAACAACAATTCATTAACCACATGTAGCAGCTATGGAAACTGGTGGTTCCTTAAAAAATTAAAAATACAGTTACTATATTATCCAACAATCCCATTCTGGTTGCATATACAAAAGAATTAGACACAGAATCTCAAAGAGATATTTGTACACTCATCTTCCCTGCAATTTTATTTGTAATAGCTAAGAAAAAGAAACAAGTGTCTACTGACAGATGGTTTGATAAAGAAAATGTAGCATATGAGTATCTCAGAATATCATTCAGTATTAAAAGAGGTTAACCCATCACATGCTACAGCATGAATGAGTTTTAAAAACACTGAGCCTTCAGTGACAAAAAATTAAACAGTGTATAATTCCACTTATATGAAGTATCCAGAGTATTCAAACTCATATCAATAGAAAGCAGAGGATGGTTCCAGGGCTAGTTGAAGCATGGGAGGAACATTTGTTATTTGATGAGTATAGAGTTTTTGTTTTGTAAGATTTTAAAAATCTGAAGATGAATCAATCTTTACAACAACATGAATATACCTAATCTTGAACTCTACATTTAAAAATAGCTTAATTTTATGGTATATGTGTTTTGCCACAACAACTTATTTAAAGATAAATAATGTCATTATTGAAAAAGTTAATGAAACACAAAGTCTGTTGTTTAATAATATTGTACCAAAGTAATTTCTGTTTTGTTTTGTTACTTGTGCTATGGCTATGTAAGATGTTAACATTAAGGGCAGCTTGGTAAGCAGAATTATTTTAGAAAAAAGAAAGGAAAAGTAAATATTTAATTTTTTCTTAATTTAAATGTTACTGTAAATATTTAATTGACTCAAAGCTGATCACAGACATAATAAATTGAAAGCCTAAGACTTTATAGGTTTTATAATTATTAATAGCTTTTTGTCTTCTAAAAAAACATGATAAAAAATGTGTGATTGTGGGTTATGTAACTATTTTTTGATATTACACAACAATCATCATCTACAAAAGAAAATAGATTAGACTTCCTTAAAAATTGCATTTAATTGCAATATTTTTAATTTATTTATTTTAGTTGGAGGCTAATTACTTTACAATATTGTAGTGGTTTTTGCAATACATTGACATGAATCAGCCATGGGTGTACATGTGTTCCCCATCCTGAAGCCCCCTCCCACCTCTCTCCCCATCCCATCACTCTGGGTCATCCCAGGGCACCAGCCCTGAGCACCCTGTGTTTAAATACATGTAGTTTGTTTTATTTTCAATTACACTTCAAGGAAGAGATCTTAAAAAATGAAATAATAATATAAAAAAGTGAGTGACTTATGAACAAGCAAAGGAAATGGTGGTGGTTGTTT
>NW_011494702.1:621118-621398 GCF_000754665.1 Bison bison bison
GAGCATCCTGTATCCTGCATCGAACCTGGACTGGAGATTCGTTTCTTATATGATATTATACACGTTCCATTCTCCCAAATCATCCCACCCTCTCCCTCTCCCACAGAGTCCAAAAAGACTGTTCTATACATCTGTGTCTCTTTTGCTGTCTCTCATACAGGGTTATCATTACCATCTTTCTAAATTCCATATATATGTGTCAGTATACTGTATTGGTGTTTTTCTTTCTGGCTTACTTCACTCTGTATAATAGGCTCCAGTTTCATCCACCTCATTAGAA
>NW_011494702.1:622253-622479 GCF_000754665.1 Bison bison bison
GTTTTCATTCCCAAGAACAGTGTAAGAGAGTTGCCTTTTCTCCACACCCTCTCCAGCATTTATTGCTTATAGACTTTTGGATAGCAGCCATTCTGATTGGCATGAAATGGTACCTCATTGTGGTTTTGATTTGCATTCTCTGATAATGAGTGATGTTGAGCATCTTTTCATGTGTTTGTTAGCCATCTGTATGTCTTCTATGGAGAAACGTCTATTTAGTTCTTTG
>NW_011494702.1:624121-624453 GCF_000754665.1 Bison bison bison
TCATTGGAAAAGACTCTGATGCTGGGAGGGATTGGGGGCAGGAGGAAAAGGGGACGACAGAGGATGAGATAGGTGGATGGCATCACTGACTCGATGGATGTGAGTCTGAGTGAATTCCTGGTGTTGGTGATGGACAGGGAGGCCTGGCGTGCTGAAATTCATGGGGTCACAAAGAGTCGGACATGACTGAGTGACTGAACTGAACTGAACTGAGCTACACATGCTAGGAGAAAGTGAGTCCATGGTCTCTCCTCTTGTAAGGACGCTAATCCTGTTGGATAAGAGCCCCAATCTTATGATCTCATTTTAACCTTAATTACCCCTGAAAGACT
>NW_011494702.1:624553-650757 GCF_000754665.1 Bison bison bison
CTCTGGGTCATCCCAGGGCACCAGCCCTGAGCACCCTGTGTTTAAATACATGTAGTTTGTTTTATTTTCAATTACACTTCAAGGAAGAGATCTTAAAAAATGAAATAATAATATAAAAAAGTGAGTGACTTATGAACAAGCAAAGGAAATGGTGGTGGTTGTTTAGCTATAGAATTAAGACTGCAACAAATGTGAAGATTAGGGAACAAAAACAGTATGTACAGTTGAATCTTAAGCAACGTGGGTCTGAGCTGCTGCTTGCGTCCACTTATACAGAGGTTAATGCCCCAAAGCACAATTCCCACATTTTTCAAGGGCCAATTGGAAATATATATCATGATTGTGAAAAAATGATGCAACAAATAATATTTGGCAGAGAAATCTATTTTAAAAATGGGATGTGATATACATTCTCTGACCATATGTCCCACAACAAGATAAACTATCTACATTTGGAAGTTGGGAGACGACTAATTAAACACCCATGTTTAATTGCTCAAATATAAATAACAAGAAAGAACTATTAGTGATTATAAAATCATGGAAGCTAAGTAAGAAAAAAGAAAGAAAGCAGTAATGTTGTTGTAAGCAGTATAAAAATAAAGGATCCTGCATTGAAAAAGGAGAGAACTAAGGGCATCGTGTGGTGTGGAGTGTGTATGTGAGAGACAGAAAAAAAGAGAGGGATATTGAAAAAGAGAGCTTGTTTCTCTGGTATCTTGGAAGATTATAAGCTACTGAAAGTATTAGGGTTCTCCAGAGAAACAGGATCAAAGAGATTATTTGTTCAACCACCTATCCATCCATCCATCCACCCACTTATTTGTTCAGTTGTTTGTTTAATGAATTGGCTCATAATTCTGTGGAGAGCTGGTGAGTCCAAGATTTGAAGGGAGTGGTGGCAGGCTGGTGATTCAGGGAAGAGCAGACATCTAATTTGTTGGCAGAATTCCTTGTTGCTCAGGGGAGATCAGTTTTTATTCGATTCAGTCCTTCAACTGATTGGGTGATTCTACTCACATTACAGGGAATGATTTGCCATACTCAGTGTCCATCAGTTTAAATGTTCTGCTGGGCTATCTGCAGTATCTGTGGTGGGGCCTGGCAGGATGTGCTGCTTCCCTCTCCTGTGAAATTTTTACTTCCCTATACTGCAGAGGAGATCTTCAAATAGCTCACACAGCCTGCCTTTTCTGTCAAGGAAACACAAAAAGGCCAGAGAAGCATGCATCTTGAAATGACACTGAACTCTTGCTGGTTGTGTGTGCCTGGTTTTAATAATTCTATCAAATACTCAGTCTTCTCATTCCCATGCATGCATGTGTGCTAGGTCACTTCAGTCATGTCCCACTCTCTATAACCCTGTGGACTGTAGCCTGCCTATAATGGAAAACAATCATAAAAATAATATATATTTGTATATATTATATATATATGTTTATGTATGTATCTGAACCACTTCACTGTATTCTTGAAACTAAATCAACATTGTTAATTATATTTCAAAAAAATTTTTAAACGAAAAATTCATATTTATCCAAATGTACACAAAACTAAAAATAATGAGTTTATTTCCTTAATTGATAAAAGTGATCATGATATTAATCTACCAGAGTTGAAAAGATTACATTAGTATATACTTATATGGGGGCTTTCCTGGTGCCTCAGAGGGTAAAGAATCTGCCTGCAATGAGGGAGACCTGGGTTCAGTCCCTGAGTTGAGAAGATCCCCTGGAGGAGAGCACGGCAACCCACTCCAGTATGCTTGCCTGCGGAATCCCCATGGATAGAGGAGCCTGGCAGGTTACACTCCATGGGGTTGCAGAGTTGGACATGACTGAGTGACTTAGCACAACAGGGCATACATGTGTATGTTAGCTATGTACAGAAATATCACATACAGTAAGATAGACTTCACTCAAACATAAAGACACACATGTGTACACACGTCATTTTATACATTTTCTTTTCAGCTTTTTTGCGATCATAACCCCTAACCAATCCGTACACCATAACCCTAAGTTGCCATCTGAGTTCTACCATGCTGTTCTGCTCTTTCTTACATTGGCTACTAACTCCATCTACTAGGACTTTCTCAGATTTTCAATATAATCTCAAACTTAGGGTAAATTGGCAAAATAACACAATGGATTTCTGTATATCTTTTATCATCTTTGTTTTCCATCATTTGCCTTACCTTCTCCACTCCCTCGAAGCATTTGAAGGTAATTTTTGGAAAGGATTCAACTCTTTTCTCTGGCACTTTAGAGCACATTTCCTAAAAACAAGAACAAATACATTTTATTGTATTTTACCATAAATTTCTGCTTTTACATGGATGCTCAGTAAGCCACTTATTTTAGAAACACTTGAGAAGATACTGATCTGATAAATAACCTGCATGTTTCTGAGTCCATATTAGTTCTGCTAAATCCAAATCTTTAGGAATAAGGCCCAGGAATTTTAACATATTTCCAATCTAGGTTGCATTGCTTTGAGGTTGCTAATGTAGAGAGCTAAAAATAAATGAAACAAAAACAACAAAAAGCACAATCTTATGGCTTAATTTTGGTATATAAAACATGGGGAGGCCAGTCACAACCAGAAAGCAATGTGTGTAAGAAAAGGAAGCCAACGGATTCTATGACATGTGCCTCAGAACCAGAGAATTACATTTCTTACATCAAAAGTTTTCTTAATATCACAAAAGATTAAGTGCATTTTATTTTTAAAGTGGTGCAAGAAATCCATCAAAAATTAATCCATGAACAATAATTTAAATATTGAGTCTCCTGGATACTTTATTTTCATGAATCATTCTTTTCTATTCTGGAATTCAAGACGGGCTTTCATCCACAGCTATCAATTTTGTAGTGCATTTGGTGACAGGATAGTATCGCTAATTCCTGTGAGTACATGAAGCACCATTATGCAGTGCTTCAGCCACTTTTCTTCATGTCTGCTGAGATAGAAGGAGGAAAACTGGATTTTGTCTGCCATAGATGGTATTAAGCTGGATTTAGTGGCAATACTGGGACTCTAGGATTAGATTGTTTTCAAAATGAAAGTCTCATCTGTGGGAGCTGTCAGTAAAGCGCTGAATTCATCTATTCATTCCAGGACATTTTTGCTCTTGAAGCACATTACAGTGAGAGTGGGAGGTTTCACAATTCCTTTCATTTTCCTAGACATCTTTAAACAAGGTAGGGCTCCTCGAGCATGTTAAAACAGAGCCTTTTGAGAAAAGGAAGGACCCGGACTTGGTCCTGCCTTTACCTGGCACCAGGGGTCCAGAGTTGGCCAGAGCCGCCCAGTATACACAGGGGGCGCTCAGCATGTGTTTGTAGAGGCAAAATGTTGAATGCATAATACTCAAGAGTTCTCACCAAATTTATTTTTTCCTTTAATTTATATAGAAAGGACATTTCCACAATAGATTTTTTTACACTGACACAGACACATTGAAAAATAGGCTTTATGCTTTCCATGATTAAAAAGACATTTTCCCCCAGACATATCAAATATTTCACATTTCCATTACATTCCCATTTAGATCTTCCTAATGTCTTATAATTTTGATATGAAATTTAAAGAACTAAACTATCTCACCATTACTTTTTAAACTCAAAAACTCCTTGCTTTGAATTTTGACAGCATTTTGAACTTCCTCTCATGTTTGGATTTTATGATGACTTAAACACATATATGTTGATTCCGTATAATATATTATATATATTCTAGACTATATAATAATCACATTAGTAAGAATTATAACATTTTCCTTGCTCTTGGAGTCCAGTTTTTGAGAGGTTTTTAACCCCTCTATCAATCCAGTTATGAATTAGATATCTTTATTTACTCCAAAACAAGCAACCAAAATAATAATTGATTCTGGTAACAGGTTTTATTGTATTAGGAGTGTTTATCAAACCTATCTGAATTCTGAATAGTGCAGGATTATTATTTTTTCCAGGGAAGAAAGAATGTGTGTCACTAATTTAAAAAAAAAGACGCATTTTAAAAAACAAGTATTTGAAGCCATTGTTATTGGTTTATATATGGATGGTGGTGGTGGTGGTGTGTATGTGTGTTTTTACATTGGGAGTAGTAGGGTATTAATCTTCATTGACAAGCAATTATGTAATTGCATTTCTTGGGACCAGCCTGGCCTGTCACTTCAGACTGCAGTTATATCACATTCAAACTGTTGGCAATACAGTGAGTTGTACCCTAATGGCAAATAGAAGATAAAGATATATTCTTAGTCTTAATTTGTCAGGATGCCATTCTCCAGGGTAAGAGAATACAAAAAGGAAGCAGGCAAAAGGTGGCTTCAGTAAGTCTCAACCTACCAATCTGGTCCTATCTGCTCTTTGGCAAAATCCTTCCAAAACCTTCCTTTCAAAAAATACACAGAAACCTAGCTCTATCTTTTAAAAGTCTGTTTATCAAAATGGAAGAATGCAAAGTATTAGTAATTCTTAATTGTGAAATTTATGCCCTTTTAGGTACTAAAATACAACAGAAATTCAGTACATGGATTTTCTCTAAATTCTTCATAGAGCATCATATGAGAATGACAATACTTATGTGCCGTGTTTAGGATTATTCTTATCATTTTCTCATCAATAAATTGCATTAGTCTGCTTGGACTAATAATTAAACATCACAGCCTGGGTTACTGTATTAAACACCATAAATGTATTTCTCACCCTTCTGGAAGCTGAAGTCCCAGATGCAGGTTCAACAGGATTCCACGTCTGATGAGAACTCTCTCCCTCCCTTGTAGATAGAGATGCAGTTTTCAAATAGCCTTTCCTCTACACATGCTTTATTTTTTTGGGGGCTCCAAAATCACTGCAGATGGTGACTGCATCTGCATTTTCAGTATCTACAATTTTTGGTAAAATAATTTTGAATTCCAGTGTTTATCCTTTTCTTAATTTGTTAATATCTACCTAATAAAATAGAATCCATAAGCATAGTACATACCATTCTGCTAGTTGGTAAAATATTAATATTCTTATCTATTAATTTAAGTAATCAATGGTAAACAAAATTAACTGTTTCAGTCTTTTCAGATTCATCATAAATCTAGACCAAATATGACACTTTGAGAGAAACACATGTGAGAGAGAGAGCAGTCTCTGATTTAATTCAAATTTCAGATGATAAGAAGAGTCTGCAGAAATTTTCCCCTATGATAGACTCAAATATGTATATTCAAAATAGATGACACTTAAATACTGCATACATTCTAATATTGTCTCCAAAATCTGAAGTAAATAAAAAATTATTCAGATATACATGCTCACTGAGGTTTAGAAATCCTTTCACTATTGCAGTGGCTGAGTGCATGAAGAGCAGGGTCCCTAGCCCCCAAGGGGGAAGAGCTCCCTTTGTCTTGGAGATATTTCCTGGGTGGTCAGAAATCCTGGAACTGTTAATGTGGGACAGTGAGTTTTTCCTTTGTTAGGCAGAGTTATTTTGTCATTGTGCTAAATTTAGCCAATATGACATCATTCTGTCTATAGGAGACATCCTCTGCATCCACTGGCCAGTGTAGGATATTCATTTGCACCCATCTGGAAAAGTTATAGCAGTAATAGTTGGCAACCCGCTCCAGTACTCTTGCCTGGAAAATCCCATGGATGGAGGAGCCTGGTAGGCTGCAGTCCATGGGGTCATGAAGAATCCGACAGGACTGAGTGACTTCACTTTCACTTTTCACTTTCATGCATTGGAGAAGGAAATGGCAACCCACTCCAGTGTTCTTTCGTGGAGAATCCCAGGAATGGGGGAGCCTGGTGGGCTGCTCTCTATGGGGTCGCACAGAGTCGGACACGACTGAGGTGACTTAGCAGCAGCAGTTTGTCACTGTAAGAAATTTGCCTGGAAGCATCACTCTGCTTGAAGAGGAGTTAAAGAAAAGGAATTGACAATAGCTGTCAAATGTGATAACATCCTTGGAGAAGTGGGGCTGCTTAGGCTCATGTTTATCACCAGGATCTCATCAGTGGCTGAAGGGATTGTGTTGGACAGGAGGGGTACTTTGCCAATGCTCCTGGAAAGCAGGAATTTGAGGAGATCTGGTACCTCAATCTGTGCCTCATTTTGGTCTCTACTATCTTGCATACCAGGGATATTCTCCACCTCAGCACAGGACAGTGAAATTCCCCAAAGAATTACTCTCACTATTAGCTGAGAGTTTCATGGCCTCTGTAGCCCAATAACTACCACATCCACCAGTTAGGCCACTAAAGAACAAAGGTTTTTGGGAAACTTCATAGACTTTGGTTCACAAATAAGACCAGGCGTGGAACTCTGCTCCATCACTAAAAGCCTTGGGACCTTCAGTAAGCAAAGTAACTTATTTGAGCACCGGTTTTTTCAGCTGCAAATGGAAATAATGAGAACACCCATCCTATAAATTTTCTCTGAGAATTAAATTATAACACATCTGTAAGTCACTTAACACATGTATAGTACAGAGAAAGACCTTAATAAATTACAAATGTCAAATCAACTCAGCTTGTGCATGCATGCCAGAGTGTTACACTAAGGTTCATCCAAGTGAAGTTTTACTTGGTCACTAGAAGCTTGTATGTCTATTAACCAGAGTGAATTAATTAAGGAAAGATCAAGTTTGACTGATCATTAGGGAACCTTAGTAAAAATTATGCCCAGATAACTTTGGAGAAATATGATATTTTCCAGTTGAAACCTTTGGGAATATAATATGGCTTCCAGAAATTTTCTGAGTCTTCATCTGACTCATTATGATTTATGAATACTGAACCCATATCACAGTTTCACCTGTCCCTGGTCCCTCATCTACTGACCCTCTTGCAAAAAGATAAATAGGGTGGTCTGACTCTGGTGAGCAGATGGTGACCCTTAATGTAATGCTGGATTTTTCAGCTCTCTCCTTTGTTCATTTGAAATAACAAATGGTAACATCATGCAATGGAAGAAGCAAATCCCTGGATTTGCTACTTGGAAGAGAGAAAGGAGAAAGTTGACCAAGTTTGACCTCACCAATTGGTCTTTAAGTGAGCAAGAAATGTGTTTCCTATTGAAACCATACAGTTCTTTTTTATAGTAATAGGTATCTCACAATATACATTTTTTCTTTTCTTGGAGGATTGCAAAGCATTTTTAATAAAAAAATACCCACTGAGGTAAAAAGTTACTATTGGAGGTTGATTAAAAGCTGACTTATGAATATTGATCACCTGAGTGTTATTTGAAGATATTTAAATTGTCTCTTCTAGTCTTTCAATGATTTTGAGAGAACTTTACTAATCGATGACAATAATAAGGCTTACATTTATTTCATAATCTATCTTCTCATAGTTAGATTAAATGTTATTATTTAATTATAATCAAGATATACAATTTTAAGACTGAAAACTGACTAATCAATAAGCTATGTAAGTAAAATATTGAATTACACACAAAAATATTGAAGGAAAATCGTGTTTTTATATGTGGAAAAAAGGAAGAAAAGTAAATAAGAGCTTTTTTGATGACAGTGGAAATTAAAATCAAGATAAAATAGAAAAAGCATTTTAGATCTGAGTTACTGCCTAGGTATACTAAAGGAGTAAGTCAAGGCTATATATTGTCACCCTGCTTATTTAACATACATGCAGAGTACATCATGAAAAATGCTGGGCTGGAAGAAGCACAAGCTGGAATCAATATTGCTGGGAGAAATATCAATAACCTCAGATATGGAGATGACACCACCTTTATGGCAGTAAGTGAAGAACTAAAAAGCTTCTTGATGAAAGTGAAAGAGTAGAGTTGGCTTAAAGTTGGCTTAAAACTCAACATTCAGAAAACTAAGATCATGGCTTCTGGTCCCATCACTTCATGGGAAATAAATGGGGAAACAATGGAAACAGTGGCAGCCTTTATATCTGGGGGCTCCAAAATCACTGCAGATGGTGACTGCAGCCATGAAATTAAAAGACATTTGCTCCTTGGAAGAAAAGTTATGACCAACTTAGACAGCATTTTAATAAGCAGAGAGATTACTTTTCCACAAAAGTCCATCTAGTCAAAACTACGGTTTTTCCTGTAGTCATATATGGATGTGAGAGTTGGACTATAAAGAAAGATGAGTGCTGAAGAATTGATGCTTTTGAACTGTGGTGTTGGAGAAGACTCTTGAGAGTACCTTGGACTGCAAGGATATCCAACCTGTCCATTGTAAAGGAAATCAGTCCTGAATATTCATTGGAAGGACTATTGTTGAAGCTGAAATTCCAATACTTTGGCTACCGGATGCAAAGAACCAACTCATTTGTAAAAACCCTGATGCTGGGAATGATTGAAGGCATGAGATGAAGGGGATGACAGAGGATGAGATGGTTGGATGGCATCACTGACTCTATGGACATGAGTTTGAGTAAGCTCAGGGAGTTGGTGATGGACAGGGAAGCCTGGCATGCTGCAGTCCATGCAGTCACAAAGAGTCAGACATGACTGAGCAACTAAACTGCATTGAATTGATGCTTCTTAATTCTGTTACTTGCATTAGTGATATAAACTCTCAAGACCTCAACTCCAAATTTATTGGAGTCTTGATGGCCAACAGAGTTAAATGTGATAGAATGTAAAACAATTATAATAGGTCTTCAACAGTTACCCCTTTCCTTTTTCTTTCCCTGTTTTTACTTTGAGACAAAACTGACTGTGTGTGCTCAGCTGTGTCCGGCTCTTTGTAACTCCATGGACTGTAGCCCACCATGAACCTCTGTCCATGGGTTTTCCCAGAAAGAATACTGGTGTGGATACCATTTCCTCCTCCTGGGGTCTTCCTGACCTAGAGATTGAACCCATGTCTCCAGTGTTTTCTACATTTTCAGATGGATCTTTTACCACTGAGCCACCAGGGAAGCCTGAGAAGCAGTAGCAAAGTAATTACAAGTAAGTGCAGGAGGAAGACACAGGAAAGATAAAAATTAGGAAAATCTCAGGCAATCTATGGATTTGCTTCATCTTCTTAAGCAAGTGATATGTAAACTGAGGATGGGAGAATATGCAGGTGAAGGTTGGATAAAATCTTCTAACTCTAGGGAATAAGATGTGCACAGGCTCAGATTAGAGAGGATGATGAATTTGAAAAGCTACAAATTGAGCTGGGATGAAACAGCAGAGAAGAAGAAGGATGTGAACTCAGGGAAGAGAGGGAAGTGAGCTAGGAGGTGTGAGGAGATTTAACTTGTCCTCTGAGGGCAGTGAGGAGTCTGCTGTTAACTTTCCAGTGCCCTTTGCAATATAACTCACTTTACTCCCCAGCTCAGCTTATGACTTAGTTTAGTCAATGAGATGAAGCAGAAGCATACAGGGACGACAGCTCTGAACTTAGACCTTAAGAAACCTTACATGTGACTTCTTATACCCTTGAACTTCTCTCAACATTGTGAGAAAGATGAGTCTATTATAATATTCAGCACACGGGAGGTGATGGAAGGCACAGGGGGTAGATTTTCTCAACTAAGAATCCCAGCTGAGTTGCTCAATAATGTCCCCACTAAAAAAGCTCTCTTAGACCCCAACTCATGCACAAAGGTAACCAGTCCATCTGCACACACTTGCGTGCATGCTAAGTCACTTCAGTCATGTTTGATTCTTTATGGCCCTATGGACTGTAGCCTGCCAGGATCCTCTGTCCATGGGATTCTCCAGGCAAAAATACTGGGATGGGTTGACATGCCCACCTCCTGCATTAGCAAGTGGGTTCTTTACCACTAAAGCCAACTGCAAAGCCCACCCATATGCACATCCATGAAGAACTCTCCCAGGTTAGCAAAGCCCATCTAGCCAAGTCGTGTCTCGGTCAAACATGTATCAAAATGTATCCCCTAAGCCATATATATCTTATGGGTTTTCAGCACACAACAATAGCTAACAATGAAGCTTTTGAACATGAACAAATATAAACAGTTTCCACTTTTGAAAGATTACTTTTGATGCAATTTACAAATAAAACAGAGGGGAAAAGATATAGGTAGAAAAGCCTATAGATTACCAGATGGTGGTCCAGATAAAATTCAGGGTGATTGGAGACAGAAATAAAACAGGTGCATAGATCTAAGAGTTATTTGAGACATTGGGAAAAAAGAAAAAAAACAAGGGCCTGATGCATTTTGTGTATGTATACCATTCTTGAGGAATCATGGACAGATATGCTTCTGGCTCTTGATGTTTACTAAAGCAGGGATATTTAAGGCATAAAATGTTGGAGACAGAAGCGGTGACAACTTTACAGACAGTTTGAAAAAAAGGGATATATTAAATTATCGCAGAAGAATTATCATCATAGTGATGTTGGAATCATGGACTGAAGGGCATATTTGAGAGTCATTCAGAAACAAATGGGAAGACATAAAAATGCCTATTGATTTATGGGAAAAGCCTGAGTCAAGTGAAAACATTTTAAATATAACACCAAATACCTGCCTGTGGCACACTGTGTCTTCGGCAGGGGTGGGTTCTGAGGACTATCCCAGACAAACGTGCACACGGTGGGGAGGAGGGCCCCCTGTAGATGTATCAACTAAATAAAGATTCTACTTAAACTGAGTACGTATATTTTTCTGGGGTTGGTGTAGAAACATCCCGGACATTTGCACCTCCTAAATATATCCACAGGCTGATGATTCAGATAAATAAGCAAAAATATGGACAAATTTAGACCCAGTTACCTCAGCCTGGAAAGGTCAGTCATTGTCCTTGGAAATAGTGTTTTTCCACCTCTGCACCACTGAGGTTTTAGCTTGATAACTCTTGGGGTGGGAGCTCTGCTGTGCAGTACTGGATATGCAGCAGTATCTCTGGACAGTAAGTCACTAAATGCCAGTGGTATCCCCTGTATTGTGACAACTAAAACTGTCCTCAGATGCTGCAAATATAACCTTCTGGTGCAAAATGGTTTTGGTAAAGAAACACTGCTTTTGAGGATAGGTAATTTTATGATTCGGAAAATCAAATAATCAAGCCGGGATTTAACCAAGTGTATCAAAACCATAGTAATAATATTGCTGTTTATAATATTAATGGTTAGTAAATGTTTATTTTTTAAAACATTTTAAAATGTTTTCAAAAGTATCTTAACACAAGGAACTTTCTGGTATAATGTACATGTTTTATATTTTGTTTGGGTATGTATTTAATGGATGTACCATTTGTCAAAAACTTACTGATATGAGTTTTTGTGATCTGTGCAGTTAAATTAATTATAATTCATAATTTTAAGAAATAATAAAACTTTGCTAACATTCAAAACAAATTTAGGTCTTAATCTTTCATTCTGAGCAGAAAGTATAAGACAATTTGATTGTGTATTCTTGTATTGCAATGTTTGACAGCATTTATAAGTATTCTATTTGTGAAAGTTGTTTAAAAGACTTTTAAAATTTTCTTGGTTAGGCTTTTAAACTTTCTTTGCCAGACACGTGAAATCACTAAATAATAATACCTAAATTCATAAATATATTTTATAGCATTAAAGGAAATTTAATTAACTAGGTTTTAGAAGGTTTTAAAGGGAATTCAGTATTCTCAACCTAGGTTAATCGAACCTTACTCCAAGAACAAGTAAAGATGACTTTTCTCTATTCCCTAGATTAAAAAAGTGTATAGCACATTTCAAAAGCTGAACTTTAAAACCTAAAAGTGCCTGTAGTTTTAAATTTGTAGCTGTAATGAATTGAAAATTAAAGTAAGATTCAGTAACTCTAAATAATCCTTTATTTGCACAAGGAAAGATAAGTCAAGGACAAAACTACAAGACATTCTAAATTAACAAATGGCAAAATTAGCACAGAAGTCACAGCAGAGACTGCTTGGAACAGGAGACTGTGGCCCACAGGATGTAACAGGAATGACAAGAGGGAAAAAAAAGAAAGAACAGAGCTCCCGGACTTATAACCTGGTGCTTCGGCAAACGGGACTGTCACAGAGCACATTCCAAACAAGAACTGAGACAGAAATGGAGTAAATGCGTGTCAACATGAGCTTGCAGGCACTCTCTGGCATCTTTGAATATATTCTTACCCCAAAATACACAGTTCAAAACCAAAGTAAGGTATATAATTACAAATTAACTTCCCAAATGGGCAATCTTTCTTAATAAACCTACAAAACCAAGAGAAAATGGAATTACTACGCCACAGAATGAAGAATGGATTGTTTTAATAAATTCCATAGCCAACTACTACTTGTGACAACAGAATGAAAAATGAGGTTGTCTAGTAAAACACTGAGCTTTGGGAAAAAAATTAACTCCCATAAAGCTAATTGCCAAATAAAAATAGTGTATAAAAACAAGTAAAATTTTTTAAAAATGGCCAAAATGATAACTAATCCTAGGTACTTGTATGCAACAGAGACATTCATAGTGTTTATCAATCAATGTATCATCTAATTCATCTATGTTGTATATATGTATGTATGTACATATGTATCTTTGTATCTATCATGCATTTTTCTTTCTTTAACCTCTCATCTAGCTACCTATCTATTTATCTATCATCTATTTAGCTATCATCTATCTGTTGTGAAAGTGAATTTACTGAAAGTAAATATATACATAGAGGAAAAATCAAGCCTCTTCAGTTCTTTATCTCACCAAAATATGTCTCAAACACTTTAGTTTTATAACTTATATCAGATCTAGCCTCCACATATTAATGCTCCATGTGAAATTGAGCAAGTTTCTCAAATTATCTAAATACCAATTTCCTGACTTATTGAAGAGTTATTAACTTGTGATAATTCAAGGATGGAGTGAGGTGATCCAGAAAAAATGGTTAGTTGAGATCAACAGTTCCCATCTATGAATTAGAACTCTCCAGGGACCTAAAATGTAGACACTCACACCCCACACTATACTTTGATTTCCTGCTGGTCTCAGGGGAGACCTAGATGCAAGTCTGTAAGGCTCATGTTTTTGTTTTCATCTTAATTTTCTCCAAAGCATTCTCATTCAGTGAGTAGAAAATGCTGAATTGGAAAACTTGTCAGTTTTTCAGTAAGTGGCAGTTACCATTGTCACCATTATCAATTATATTACCTCAGTTCTGAATTGAATTTTCACAGCTAAATAAGTTGGCAATCACACATAGCTTCAAGACAAATACATAAAAATAATTGATTTTAGAGGGTGTTATAAACATCTTACCATAAATGAAGTTTGCATTTATCTGTGGCAGAAATTGAGTATGGATAACAATTATATTCATCACCATAAGTTGATTCTAAGGTCAGAGGAAATATCCAATAGTCTTATAAATGAAAGATTTCAGTCAGAATTTAAATATATGTAACTTTAATTAAATTAAAATCTCTATAAAATATTGCATTTGAGAAAAGACACTTCAAAAATATCAGTTATTTAAAAACTATGACACTAAAATTATCAGTTATTTTAAAATGTACACAGGTAGCCATAATAAAAGTTTTTCTTAAATAACTTACTTCATGATAGTTTATAGCAACCTATGTGCTATGTATTACCAAATGGGAATAATATATAACACTGTACTTATAACTAAAGCTTGTAAGTTTGGAAGATATGAAGAAAACCAGAAATATAGTGTTTTGAGTTCACCAACAAAAGAGTGAGATTTATTGCAAAGCATGTGAGTTCTTAATGATTTTTGAATTATCATTGCCTTTAGATTTTTCAAATTTGCTTAACATTCTGTCATTGTATAAATCCTTGAGACTTCATTAGCACAATGTGGCATTTGAGATAAACTCAGCCTTGCAGCACCTACTCTGGGCCCATGCAGATGGGGCGCTAATCCTGCCTGGCTCTCCACTGCTGCTGAGGACACTTGACATTTCATCAAGGAGGTATTCAAGGACCGAGTAGAAGCTCGCTAGAAACCTAAGGGCCATCAGACACAGAGGAAGCCACTTGCAATTGATTGTTCCCATGAACAACTTCCCTTCTAGGCTTCTGACAGGACCTGGGCATTTCCGACTGCTTTCTTCATTTCAGTTTTGCTATGACAGTTTTTGGTTCTGCTGTGATGAAAGGAAAAAAGTTGCTTAAAAGACTGATAAATTTAGTGATGCAATGTGAACTTCCTGCTAGAATATTACTCAAAGTTGCTAGTGTTTTACCATTTAATAAGAGAAAGGATATTTATAATTTAATAATAACTTTAGTGGTCACTGGGCAGTCATGTCTCATGTATCTCCCTAAAATTTAGGGTTTTGTGGAGGGAAGCCAGCACATTTCTCAGAAACTCAGTTGCGAAGCAGTTCCTCTCCACATACCCCACTGACTCTTTTATCCTATTTCACTCATTGTTTCATTGATATACATCTGTATATTTTTTACTTACATCATTTCTATCGCAAAATTAAAAAGAGAAACATTCCTAAAATGAGGGGAGAGATCTTAATTTTCTTTTGTAAAACTTTCGCTCACCATTAAAACTGAAAGCGTCACCATTAGGACTTTTAAAAGATGACTGAAGCTAGCTAGAGAGGCCCTTCAGCAGGTACGCTGTGTTATCCCCCACAGGCAAGGACAGGCTCTCACTGCAGATCAAAGCCCTTACAGCAATAGATATTGAATCAAGCTGGAAATTAGGCAGATGAGTTTGTGTCTTTATTTGTCTTCACAGTGCAATGAATTTCACTGGTCACCTGAATCTGTTGAATTATCTGGACTTGAGTGGGGTTTCCCAGGTGGCACTAGTGGTAGAGAACACGCCTACCAATAAAAGAGATGTGAAAGACTTGAGTTTGATCTCTGAGTTGGGAAGATGCCCTGGAGGAGGGCATGGCAATCCACTCCACTATTCTTGCCTGGAGAATCCCGTAGACTGTAGCCTGCCAGATCACAGAGTTGGCAATAACTGAAGTGACTTAGCACGCACGCACAGTGGACTTTACTAATTCCCAAGATATGCAAGTAGATCAAACCAGTCAATCTTAAAGGAAATCAATTCTAAATATTCACTGGAAGGACTGATGCTGAAGCTGAAGCTCCAATATTTTGGCCACCTGATGGAAGAGCCAACTCATTGGAAAAGACCCTAATGCTTGGAAAGATAGAAGGAAGGAGGAGAAGGGGACGACAGAGGATGAGATGGTTGGATAACATCATTGATTCAATGGACATAAGTTTGGGCTAGCTCCTGGAGATGGTGTAGGACAGTTAAGCTGTAGTCCATGGGGTAGCAAAGATTTGGACATGACTGAGCTGTTGAACAAGCAAAAAAACTTCATCTTAAACCATAAGTCCTAAGTCTGGCTCACTGATCCCAAAATCTACTTCCTTGGGCAGAGCTAAGGCTTTTGGTTTCTTTTCCAAAGAAAAAAGTTTTCTCTTTGACAAAAGTCTTTTTTTTTTTTTTTTTGTCCTTTTTTCACAGTGTGACTTACTGTCTTTTACATAAGTGAAAGTGAAAGTCACTCAGTCATGTCCAACTCTTTGCGACCCCATGGACTGCAGATTCTTTACCGGCTGAGCTACCAGGAAAGCCCTGTCTTTTATGTAAGAGTGATATAAAAAACTATGTCTCCTATCATATGTCAGAAGAAATAATATTAGGGCTGATAATTTGGTCTGCTTCTCTGTGTACAGTGACTCTTTGGAGAAGGAAATGGCAACCCACTCCAGTATTCTTGCCTGGAGAATCCCAAGGACGGGGGAGCCTGGTGGGCTGTCGTCTATGGAGTCACAGAGAGTTGGACATGACTGAAGCAACTTAGCAGCAGCGGCATATAAACTTGCACCTTACCTCTCTGTGAGTTGAATCTATACTTCGTGATCAAACACTTATTTCCCAGACAAGAGCTAGCTTTCTCATATATCTTTATCATCCCTTTCCACATTTTTATAATTTGTTTTTTCTATCCTTCTAATAACATCTTTTGAATATTCTATTATTTCATATTGACTTAAATGTATTAGAATTTTTAACCTTATTTTTATTAAATAGAGTCTTTTCTAAATCAAGCACTTTGGGGAACATTTTCTACAATTCAGAAAAGGAAGCAGTTACGTACTTGCTACATTTTTTTTCCCAATTAAAGTTAATAGGGACACTTTTCTTTAAAAGTGTCCTAAAAGTTTCCTAATTCTCTAGCTTAGTTTATGCTAAAAAAATGGGTCTAAAAAGAGTCATTTTCTCCCAGTTTTTCTATGAGGTTCATTAAATTTCTGCATGACAAGCCTGGGAGAAGGCTGGGGTATAGAGGACTCCATATGCTTTACCACAGAAGCCAAGTCATGGGATGTCAGATTTCTTTATACTGAATGTCATTATTTTATTAATAATGTCTCACATCAAATGACACAGATCTTGTTCCCGAAGCAGCTGCTTCCCTTCCTCACCTCCCTCAGAACATCCCGCACTAAGAGCAGGTTTGCTGGGTTGCGTTCTCACTCTCTCATTAGAATAAAAATAGACAGTCACATTAGTGTCAGCCCTTCATGAGACTGAGACCCAGAAGCTGCTCTGAATCATTTCCAACTCATGAGCCCTCACATTTTAGTCGATGTTCAGATGCTCCTTCAGCCATGGGGTTTTTGAGTTCCGTCTGAGAGGCAGTTTCTCATCTGGTTGTGGGAGTGAAGCAGTGAACAAGGCAAGTGAGCTTTCTCCTGATGGGAGAGAGAAAAGTGATGAGTAACATACCCGAATGTATTAGCCAGAAATGAGTGCAAGGAAATTTCAAGGAGAAGAGAGAGCCTGTGATGCTGTGAGTGTCCAGGGTCTCAGGCAGGGTCATGGGGCCATTGCCATATTGAATTTCCTGTCTGGGCCACCTGCTTCTTTTTTGAGGACTTCAGGAGCTCCTATGGTTTTCTCCAGTAGGCAAAATCTGGCTTCTCTGTGTCCTCATTCCATCTGGACTGAGTGATAGATTTCTTGGACTATAGGATTATTTAGAGTAATGACTTCATGATTCCAAATCACTATTCAATTTTTTAACATATCTATATTATTACTGCAAACAATTCTATTTGTATAGCACTTACATTTCTTAATTTCAAGCAATGTATTATATATAGTGAAATTTGGCCAATAAGTAAGTATTAAAATGAAAAACAACAGTGTAAAATTCTGTCAACCTGAAGTGAAAGGCACTCAGTTGTGTCCAACTCTTTGTGACCCCATGGACTACAGAGTCCATGGAATTCTCCAGACCAGAGTACTGAAGAGGGTAGCTGTTCCCTTCTCCAGGGGAAGCTACCCAGGGATCAAACTCAAGTCTCCTGCATTTCAGGCAGATTCTTTACCAGCTGAGCCAGTGAAGCCCAAGAATACTGGAGTGGGTAGCCTATCCCTTCTTCAGGCTATCTTCCTGACCCAGGAATCGAATCAGATTCTCCTGCCTTGTGGCTGGATTCTTCACCAGCTGAGCTACCAGGGAAGCCCTATCAACCTGAAGCCCCTGCATTTTGATGGATTTCTGAATGGCCTTTTCTTTTCTATATATTCATGTACATAGATTTATTTTATTATAAAATTGAAATCATACTTTTATAAAATATTTACTCCTTATAAGTTAGTTTTATTTAACTATTATTGAATAATGATTTTAATTATTTAATAGTATTACTAAGTGTTATATGCCAATTTTGTGCATCTCTGATTACTACTTAGACCTATTTATCTAGTTGTGATTTCATTAGGGCAAAACTATAACAATTTTGTCATTCAACACAAAGAGTCAAATATATTTCAGACAGAAAGAACTCTGGGAAAAAATTGCAATTCTATTTTGGACTCATCTCTTCTAGTAATTTACATCATCTAGGAACGGACTCTGAGCCCCTGTACCAGGGGCTTTGTGCTTTTTACAAGAGGACCAGCAGTCCAAAGACGAAAGTAAAACTACATTCTAATCATCAGGAGCTGTCAGGGAGAAGAGGAAGTCTATTTTAGAAGGCACCATGGAATAAATGAGTTTTCACGAATGGATAGACATCATTTACCCTGCACATTCCAAGGACAGAGAGTGAGGCAAAGCTGAGCTTGTGCACTTATCAATGCCATTCACTGATATTTGCAGAGAGGCATTGCCTGATTGGATATTCTTGGGCAGTCTCCTTGTTGGTGAGATTCTCTGCCTGACTTGGCTGAAGACTCGTTCCATTAGTCAAAAATGATTAGCTACAGGAACATTGCATTGAGTCTGTCCCTGAATGTTTCTGTGAAATTGTCAATAGATAGAAAAATCCTATAGCTGACTGCTGCTGGAGCAAAGGCTGCTGTGTCCATCATTTAAAGCCAGTGAGAAATAAAATGGAGAAATGGAGCAGGTGACAGAATCCCATGCCTCTCAAGTTGCTTGCATTCTATTCTTTCCTTCCCATTGCTCAGACACTACATAAGATGGAATTTCCCTGAGTTTATGAGTTTTCTCAGCTTCTCTATCTCATGTTTTCTCTACATTTATTTTCCCACGATGCCCTTCTGAATCTCTTTTTGTCCATCTCAGTACTTGATGTCAGTTCAGTTCAGATCAGTCACTCATTCATGTCCAACTTTGGCGACACCATGGACTGCAGCATGCCAGGCTTCCCTGTCCATCACCAACTCCTGGAGCTTACTAAAACTCATGTCCATCACATCAGTGATGCCATCCAACCATCTCATCCTCTGTTGTCAACTTCTCCTCCCGCCTTCAATCTTTCCCAGCATCAGGGTCTTTTCCACTAAGTTTGTTCTTCACATCAGGTGGCCAAAGTATTGGAGTTTCAGCTTCAGCATCAGTCCTTCTGATGAATATTCAGGACTGATTTCCTTTAGGATAGACTGGTTGGATCTCCTTGCAGTCCAAGGGTCTCTCAAGAGTCATCTTCAACACCACGGTTCAAAAACATCAATTCTTCGGCACTCAGCTTTCTCTATAGTTCAACTCTCACATCCATACATGACCACTGGAAAAACCATAGCCTTGTCTAGACGGGCCTTTGTTGACAATGTCTCTGCTTTTTAATATGCTGTCTAGGTTGGTCATAACTTTTCTTCCAAGGAGGAAATGTCTTTTAATTTCATGGCTGCAGTCAGCATCTCCAGTGATTTTGGAGCTAAAAAAGTAGTCTGTCACTGTTTCCATTGTTTCCCCATTTATTTGCCATGAAGTGATAGGACTGGATGCAATGATCTTAGTTTTCTGAATGTTGAGTTTTAAGCCAACTTTTTAACTCTCCTCCTTCACTTTCATCAAGAACCTCTTTAGTTCTTTGCTTCCTGCCATAAGGGTGGTGTCATCTGTGTATCTGAGGTTATTGATATTTCTCTCAGCAATCTTGATTCCAGCTTGTGCTTCATCTAGCCTAGCATCCCTCATGATGTACTCTGCATGTAAGTTAAATAAGCATGGTAACAATATACAGCCTTGACATACTCCTTTCCTGATTTGGGATCAATCTGCTGTTCCATGTCCAGTTCTACCTGTTGCTTCCTGACCTGCATACAGATTTCTCAGGAGGCAGGTCACGTGGTCAGGTATTCCCATCTCTTTAAGAATTTTCCAGTTTGTTGTGATCCACACAGTCAAAGGCTTTGGCTTAGTCAATAAAGCAGAAATAGATATTTTTCTGGAACTCTCTTGCTTTTTTGATGATCCAATGGATGTTGACAATTTGATCTCTTGTGGCTCTGCCTTTTCTAAATCCAGCTTGAACATCTGGAAGTTCACTGTTCACATACTGTTGAGGCCTGGCTTGGAGAATTTTGAGCATTACTTTGCTAGCAAGTGAGATGATGTCACCCTTTACCAAATTATTCAATTTGCTTGATGTCACCATTTACAAAATTTATCAAAACAGATACTGGATGGAGAACAGTTTGTCTTTTCTTCTCTGCCTTTACTGATTCTGCCTATGAGTACGTCCCAATCTCATCTCCTTTTCTCTAACTGTGCTTTGGCCACACTCATCTGGACTCTCTTCATTTCTCACCTGGACCTCTGAGGTAATGCCCAGACTGATCTGCACATCTTTGTTATGTGACCTTACATACAGCTCATTCTCCTGACAGCAGAGGATCAGAGGAACCCATATACTTGATCCTCTGTGACTTAATACAACCTCGGGGTTTTTCCTTGAGTTTTTATTAGAATCCATTTTTCTTTAAACCCACATTTCTTACCTATCAGATAGAGGCCCTAAGAACATTGAAAATCTGCCGTCTCTCGCTGTGTCACATTTCCCAGGTCTCAGGGACAAGCTGTTTTGCCTAGAAGTACATGGATGTCTCCTTTTCTTCACTTATAGCGTCATCCTCATAAAAAATAATTGTATAGCCTTCTCTTTGTTTAAATCAGCTCTCTTTTCCACAAACCATCCTCTAATTGAATATGATCTTTGTTTCTTCCTTAGTACTTACCAACATGTTATTTGTTTGTATTTGTTTAGTTTTTGTCTTTCTCATCTTTTGATGCTTTATAAGTTTTTTTGTCAGTTTTACCAAAGCCTAATGCATAATAAAAACTCAATTTGCAATTGACTCTATAAATCTTGATAGGATGAAATATTGCTTCAATCAACTCTGTATTATTGATAAGGTCTTTTTATTTAACAACCTATACTTTTATATTATTGGCATGTTAGATGTTTTTCCCTTACTATTCCTTTTGAAGAACTGAAATAATACAGAAAAGAAAGAACAGAAGAGAAAGTAAAAACCAAGGGAATGTAAAACTTACTTCACCATTAGAAATAGTCATCATTAACTTTATAAGAATATCTTTCCAGAATTTTTTTATAATAATTCAGATATTTCAGAGAATATAGAATAAAAAAATGGCTATAAAAAGATCAAATTGAATATTTATATTATTATAATCTGTTAAATGTATTTCAATGTATCTTAATTAAAAAGAACTGAAATAATATTGAAGGAAATTGGATGACCCTAACAAACGCCTCTTCATCACAGACATATTGCCTAAAATCATCATTTTTTTAAAATTTAAAAGTAATAAAAATGAGAAATAATGATCAGAGTTAATGTGTTGCATAAGAAGAAAGATATGAATGATATGCAATAGAAACGGAGGGACTTACATTTTAAAATTTTGAATAAACACAGCTAGATTGAAGAATAGAAAAGAGGCCTTACAAAGATAGATCAGAAGAGTAAGAGTGAGAAATAGGGACATGGGTGAGGGGTCGAGGGAGATAAAGAGAAAAAAAGGAGAGAGAGAGGAAATAAAAGAGAGGTAAGCCATTGCACAGTTGTAAAATGGTTTACACGGTAATATTAATGACAAAGACAGGGACCAGGAATAGTGGCTACATTTTATTTGAAATTGTATTTAATTTAGTTGGATTTAATTATTGTGCATTTTTTAAAGTTCACTGGCATTGTTTACACTGAGTTTTCTTTAACATTTGAGAGTATTTGGATTTTTGCTGTGCTGGTTGAATATGAAATGTGTAGGTCAAACATTTTCAGTAACTGCTGGCTGGGTGGTTTTTTTCTGATATTAAGAATTACTGTGCAGAAATCTGGAGTTGATTCTATTTTGTATATAGGCTTCTCTTTGGGTTTGGTTACTTGAGGGATTACTCTAAGACAAAGTTATTTGGACATCACTCAGAGGAGCCTATTTTTGGAAATGATTCTTTATCCTATCACATCTGCTGATTCAATGGTTTCTTTATATTGGGAAATTATCTTAAAGGAATTTTCTGTGGTCCATTTCTCTATTTATCAGTCATTTTTACAGTGGAATGCTAATAGCAGGTTTTAAAACTGTCAGTCTGTAGTTAGGGAGTTCTTGAAAATATAAACATATGGATAGTAATAATTGCTGTTTCTGAACAACGGGACTCTCCCCCTTTCAGCCTCCCCTCTGACTTCCAGAAATCATACCAGTATTAGCTTAACATTTATCCTTCCCCATTTCCTATATTTTCATCATTTGAAGAATATGGAAAGGAGGAAATCAGTGGTATAAAGGGAAACAGGTAGGCTGGCAACTGATAAACACTGAAGCTCGGTGTTGGGCCCATGGTGATTTGTTACATTTCATCAACTTACAACGATGTGCTCATGTTTTTTTTCAGTTCAGTATGTTAGAATATATCACTGCCTTGCTTTTGTTATTTAAGTTGTACCAAGGTCATTGCTTGGAGAAGGCGATGGCACCCCACTCCAGTACTCTTGCCTGGAAAATCCCATGGATGGAGGAGCCTGATGGGCTGCAGTCCATGGGGTCACGAAGAGTTGGACACGACTGGGCGACTTCACTTTCACTTTTCACTTTTATGCATTGGAGAAGGAAATGGCAACCCACTCCAGTGTTCTTGCCTGGAGAATCCCAGGGATGGGGGAGTCTGGTGGGCTGCCGTCTATGGGGTTGCGCAGAGTTGAACACAACTGAAGCGACTTAGCAGCAGCAGCAGCAAAGTCATTGCTCTTTTTTTTTTTTTAATGTGAACTTTGAAGTTATCATTTATAACTCCAAAATTAACCTTTTTGGTATCTTCTTTCAGGTCAGTTCAGTTCAGTTGCTCAGTCGTGTCCGACTCTTTTTGACGCCATGGTCTACAGCACATCAGGCTTCCCTGTCTATCACCAACTCTCTGGAGTTTGCTCAAACTCATGTCCTTCAAGTTGGTGATGCCATCCAACCACCTCATCGTCTGTCATCCCCTTCTTCTTTGCAACACATTAAATATTTAGAGTAATTCAGAGAAGGGTGATATCCATATGATAGTGTATCATTCTATCAAAGAACAAAGGTATCTCTCCATTTGTTCACATCTACGTTTGTGTTTTTCCAGAGCCTTTTTGGGGTTTTCCTCATGCGATAGTCACACATTTCTTCTTAGGTTTATATCTACATCTGTCAACATCATCTAGTCCTCCTCCGGCTCCTCCACTTTCTCTGCCTCCTCTTCCTTCTTCTTCTTCTTCTTTTGGGCTATTTAGATAAAGTTTGATTCTTTTTTAATCATTTTATGTAAAAATAATCTTTATCTTCAGATTGACTTAAGCACTTTTTAATTACTTTATTCATGGTATCATTGATTCTCTTGGGTTTTCAGCTATATAATCTGGAATTTTGATGGATTCACTACTTTAAAATTGCTTATTCTTTTCTCATTGATTTGGTTGCTTTCTCTAAGGCTGCATAAAGTAGTGGAGTAGTAGTGTCCTCGGTTTTAGTGCCCCAAGTGAGAATGTGTCTATTGTTTCTCCATTTTATTTTATAAGATGCTGTCTTTAGGAATTCTCTTCTCATTCAGTCAGTTCAGTCATGTCTGACTCTTCTACTATATTATAAAGTTTATGTGTGTGTGTGTGTGAAGTCATTTCAGTCATGTCCCAGTCTTTGCAACCCTATGGTCTGCAGCCCATCAGGTTCCTTTGTCCATGGGATTCTATAGGCAAGAATACTGAAGTGGATGCCATGCCTTACTCCAGGGAATCTTCCTGACACAGGGATTGAACCAGTGTCTCTTATGTCTCCATCATTGGCAGGTAGGATTTTTACCACTAGCACCACCTGGGAAGCCTTTATAAAGGATAGGCATTCATATATATATATATATGAATTCATTCATATATATATATATGAATGCCATATATATATGAATATATATATACACATATATATATGAATGAATTATACACACACACACACACACACACACACTTGTAGAATCTGAGTGAGACAAGGGCAAAAATGAATGCTTAAACAACTTATGGCATTAAGTATACTCTCCCTTTGGTTGCTACTTGAGAAGGTTTCTTCTCTTCTTTTTATTCATTATGTAGACACATTTTTAAAAACAGAAAATACTTAAAGGAAAGGAAAATTAATGCATTGTCCTACCAAACTGAAACTTATTCACTTTATTCATACTTTAAGCAATTTATTTAAGTATTAACTGTATAAAATGTGCATATTATGAATATTTGTTGTTGTTTTAGTCACTAAGCCATGTCCAACTCTCTTTGAGCCCCTGCCAAAATCCTCTGTCCCTGGAATTTCCCAGGCAAGAATACTGGAGCAGGTTGCCATTTTTTACTCTAGGGGATCTTCACAATCCAGGGATGAGCATGCAGGTTCTTTACCACTAGCGCTGTCTGGAAAGCATAGACATCATCACAAGCTTGATTACACACTGACCTTGAGAAGCCCTAAGACAGCCGCAGGCCAGACACAAGCAGGCAGGTTAAACCAGGGTCAGAGGATGAAGAGAGCGTGTTCCAACAGCTATTTTGCAAGGAAAATAATATTAAGTCACCTGCTTTTATCCTGTTTGTGTGTAATAAAACGCCAATCCTATAATACTTTTTAAAATTGAATCTTTGACATTATATTAAATTATTCTAGATAATGGATGGAAAATTATTTTAAATTGTATACATTTCATGGTTTCTGGTCACATGTATCCAGAAATGTAATAAAGTAGATTTAGAATCGTGTGTTTTATCATTAGCTCTGACACTTAGTAGCTATGTAAATTTGACTAAGTTATTTATCTCTGCAATAAAACATAAAACATCCTAAGGGCAAGCAATTAATCTTTTAATGTTTAACTGAAAGGTAAATGCTTATAAATGTCTAATGAAATAACTCATAATGTTTTCTACATGCTCACTGATGCTTCTGGACTAATACATCAAAATTAGTACTGAAGTGAGTTCCTGAAAGTTTTAACTAGTGAGTATATTTTCTATTTTTTTCTCAAATATAATGGAATGAAGATATCCAGATGTTTAGGTACTAGTTTCATGAAAAAATGTTAAATACCTAAATTTATGAAAAAATAGAGAATTAACTGAAACTTATTGAGACACATTTAAGAATAGTATGGGATAACTATTCAGTTTCTACTACCATGATTTAATATATATTTGGAATTTTAAAGAAAATATCTAATGCATATATAAATATATGTACACATATTACAATAAAAAGTCTGAAGTTTATGACAACATTTTAAACTATATTTTCAGAGGAACTTTTTGCAAGATATTGTTTAAAATGCTAACCCCATTTTTTCATTTAATACTATAAAATATAAAGCTCATAAATATATTAAAATGTAAGAAATCCAGTTACTGAGGTTGCAATTTAAAGTAATATTGAAAAAAACCCAAGCAGACTTATAAAATTATGGCATGCAATAAAAATCTCATTACAGGTATTTTTTCATTGAATTCTAGATATTAGTGCTTATATTTTTACTCTTTCTGGACGAATAGTTTGTTTTACCCGGTATTGTGGTCATGTGATACACCACTATGCAATACAGTAGGTAAAAATTATATGAATTATTTCTTCATATACTTAGTACTGTGTGTACGAGTATATATGTGTGTAAAAGAGAAAAATAGAGCATATTACTTAAAAAGATAATAGCAAAACATTGCAACATGCTTTTCTTTAGCCCTATATTATTGATGTATCTAATCAAATTTCTTAACAAACCAATTTCAGCTATTTCATTTGAAGGCTAACTACAAACATTCACATTCTAGTAGTCCCAGAACTGGAATTAATAGAGAAAGGGGAAGAAAACATATATTTGAATATAAAATAACTGAAAACTTTCCTACCTTCTGAAAGAAAATAGACATTTATATCAAGGAAGTACACAGAGTCCAACAAAATCAGATCAACTGCAAGAGGTGTTCACCAAGACACTTTGAAATAAAAATGGAAAAAAGTTAAAGCTACAGAAGGAATATTAAGAGCAGCAAGGGAAAATAAACTAATTATATAAAAGGGAACTTCCATAAAAATATAAGTTGATATTCCGGCAGAAACTGTGCAGGCCAGAGGGATTAGCATAAAATTTTTTTTTTTCTTTTATTTTTATTTTTTACTAATAAAAATTTCTAAAAATAAACCCTCCTCCCTCTCCATACCATCCCTCTGAGTTGTCCCAGTGCACCAGCCCCAAGCATCCAGCATCGTGCATTGAACCTGGACTGGCATCTCGTTTCATACATGACATTTCACATGTTTCAATGCCATTCTCCCAAATCTTCCCACCCTCTGCCTCTCCCACAGAGTCCATAAGCCTGTTCTATACATCAGTGTCTCTTTTGCTGTCTCGTATACAGGGTTATCATTACCATCTTTCTAAATTCCATATATATGCGTTAGTATACTGTATTGGTGTTTGTCCTTCTGGCTTACTTCACTCTGTATAATAGGCTCCAGTTTCATCCACCTCATTAGAA
>NW_011494702.1:650857-651447 GCF_000754665.1 Bison bison bison
CCACACAGTCATAGGCTTTGGCATAATCAATAAAGCAGAAATAGATGTTTAGAAGTTTTAAAATAATTTCAATCACAGACTACATTTTACATCTTATAGAACTTGTAGCAGTCTTATTAATTTTATGAACACTATCACCAGAAACAGGAGCAAATGGACATAAGAATGTTTGCTTGCCATTTCAGATGATTCTGTCTTTCTTGGGGCATACCCAAGCACATCCTCACCACCCAGGCATCCACAGACCAGAGGTTAATATTCTCCTAGGTTATTCAGATTGTAGCATGACAAATTTTAAAAGATCAAAAATGCTCAGGAATTCAAAACTGAAAATGCAAGTGAGGAATTTAAAAAATATAATGACTTGTATGCAAACCTAATTGATCAACAGATGATGAAATGACATAAAAACAAACAAAATGAAAAATGAGTGTTCTGCTGTATTCCTAAGGTCTTATCCTTGTTGTCATCATAGAAGAAATATGATCATAAAAACATCACTGCTGTCTGCTAGCAACCCTCATGGCACAAGAGTAATACAATTGGCTGGGGTTGTTCTTACAGAGGGCAACTTTTATGGACAATGACCA
>NW_011494702.1:651949-656460 GCF_000754665.1 Bison bison bison
CTCAACATAATAAAAGCTATATATGACAAACCCACAGCAAACATTATCCTCAATGGTGAAAAATTGAAAGCATTTCCTCTAAAGTCAGGAACAAGACAAGGGTGCCCACTTTCACCATTACTATTCAACATAGTTTTGGAAGTTTTGGCCACAGCAATCAGAGCAGAAAAAGAAATAAAAGGAATCCAAATTGGAAAAGAAGAAGTAAAACTCTCACTATTTGCAGATGACATGATCCTCTACATAGAAAACCCTAAAGACTCCACCAGAAAATTACTAGAACTAATCAATGATTATAGTAAAGTTGCAGGATATAAAATCAACACACAGAAATCCCTTGCATTCCTATACACTAATAATGAGAAAACAGAAAGAGAAATTAAGGAAACAATTCCATTCACCATTGCAACGAAAAGAATAAAATACTTAGGAATATATCTACCTAAAGAAACTAAAGCATAAAATATTTAAAGTAATGAAAGAAATGGTTTCCCAGGTGGCGCTAGTGGTAAAAAGCCTGGCTGCCAATGCAAGAGACTTGAGAGACATAGGTTTGATCCCTGGGTCCAGAATATGCCCTTGAAGAGGCATGGCAGTCCACTCCAGTATTCTTGCCTGGAGAATCCCATGGACAGAGGAGCCTGGTATGTTACAGCCCATAGGGTCGCAGAGTTGGACATGACTGAGGTGACTTAGCTCACATGAAAACAAAGGCCTAAAATAAAAAATACTCTAGTATTTTTTTTGCTAGTCTCAAATAAGCAAAAGTTAAAAGTTCAGCACCACAAAATTGGCTTTATGAGAAATGTTAAAGACAGTTTTCTAAGTGGAAAACAAAAGACCACAACTAGGAATATGAAACTTATGAGAAGAAAAAAACCTCACTGGTGAAGGGAAATATACAGTGAACACAACAGATCAACTGTTTATAAAGCTGGTGGCTCAGATGGTAAAGAATCTGCTTAAAATGCAGAACCAGATTCAATCCCTGGGTCAGGAAGTTCCCCTGGAGAAGAGAATGGCAGCCCACTCCAGTACTCTTGTCCTGGTAAGTTATGGTTCATGGGGTCACACAGAGTCAGACACAATTGAGCAACTAACACATTCACTTATAAATTTAGTAGAAAGTTAAAAAACAAAAGTAGTAAAATCACTTCTATTTACAGTAAGTAGTGAAGGATACACAAAACAAAAAGAGGTAAAATATACCAAAAGCATTAACTACGGGGGATGTAAAAATGCAGATTTGATAAAATGCATTTGAATGTAAAAGATTATCAGTTTAAGAATACCGCTGTTATATCAAGTATCTTTCCCAATCAAAGGCAATAAGACTTGAAATCAAGTACAAAAAGAAAACAAAAAAAAAAAAAAAACAAACCTACAAAATCACAAACTCAGGGAGGATGAACAATATGCAATAAACAACCACTGGTCACTGAACAAACCAAATGAGAAATTTAAAAATACCTAAAGACAAAAGAAAATGAAAACAGAGCAATGCAAAATCTATGAAATGCAGCAAAAGCAGTACTAAGAGGGAAGTTTAGAGAGGCACCCCACTCCAGTATTCTTGCCTGGAAAATCCCATGGACAGAGGAGCCTGGTAGGCAGCAGTCCATGGGGTCGCTAAGAGTCAGACACAACTGAATGACTTCACTTTCACTTTTCACTTTCATGCATTGGAGAAGGAAATGGCAACCCACTCCAGTGTTCTTGCCAGGAGAATCCCAGGAATGGGGGAGCCTGGTGGACTGCCCTCTATGGGGTCGCACAGAGTCAGACATGACTGAAGTGACTTAGCAGGTAGCATGCCTATCTTAGGAAATGAAATAAAAATATCTCAAATAAACAACTTAACTGTACATCTAAAGAAACTAAGGAAGGAAAAATAAAATTCAAAGTTATCAGAAGAAACTAAATCATAAATATTTGAGGCCAAATAAATAAAATCAGATATTAAAAATGTAAAAGATCAAAGAAACTTGTTCACTAAAGGATAAACAAAAATAATAAGTCTTTAGCCAAAACCATCAAGAAAAAAGAGGGCCCCTCACCAAAAAATAAAATTAGTAATGAAACAGGAAGTGTTACCATTGAAACTACAGAAATTTAAAAAAATTATCATATGAGATTACTGTGAACAACTATACATCAATAAAATGGACAAACTACAATATTGTAAAGTTAAAAAAAAAAAGACAAAAAAAATTAAATGGCCACATTGCTAGAAATGTACAGTTTCTAAAGCCTGAATCACAAAGAAAGAGAAAAGATGAAGGGATCAGTTACAGTAATGAAACTGATTCAATAATAAAAACAACAAAAAACAACAAAACTCTCAACATACAGAATTCCAGGACCAGAAAGTTTCATATGCAAGTTCTACCAGACATGTAAAGAGGGATTAAGACCTATCTTTCTCAAACTTCACAAAAATCTGCAGAGGAAGGAATGCTTCCAAACTCACTCCACAAGGGCAGGGTTGCTGCCTCTCAGTCGTGTCCGACTCTGTGCGACCCCGTACACGGCAGCCCACCACGCGCCCCCGCCCCTGGGGTTCTCCAGGCAAGAACACTGGAGTGGGGTGCCATTGCCTTCTCCAATGCAGGAAAGTGAAAAGTGAAGGTGAAGTTGCTCAATTGCGTCTGACTCTGTGCGACCCCATAGACGGCAGCCTACCAGGCTCCTCCGTCCATGGGATTCTCCAGGCAAGAGTACTGGAGTGGGGTGCCATTGCCTTCTCCAAGGGCAGGGTTACACTGATATTAAAAATCAGACAAAGATACCACAAAAATAAAATTATATGATGATATTACTGATGGACATAAATGCAGAAATACTGAACAAAATGTTAGTAATCCTAACCAGTATTACAATAAAAGAATCATACATCATGATCAAGTGGAATGTACCCCAGATATGCAAGAATGATTCAATATCTGTGAATTATGATATGCCATATTAACAAATTTAATAGTAAATTCATACAATAATCTCAATAGATACATAAAAAATTTTTGCAAAATTCAACATCCATTTATAATTAAAAATTTCAACAGAATAAGTATGGAAGGAATATAACTCAGCATAGCAAATAGCATATATGACCAATTCAAAACTAAAATTATACTGAACTGTGAAAAACTGAAGAAAAATTTCTTTTAATACCAGGAATAAGACACACATGCCTACTTTTGCTCAACACGGTAGTAAAAGTCCTAGCTACAACAATCAAATGAGAATTTAAAAATATCAGGAATCCAATTTGGAAAGGGAGAAATAAAACTGTCACTGTTTTTATATGACAAAATATTATGTATAGAAAAAACTCATGATGTCACCAAAAAGTAAACAAAACAAAACAAGACAAAACTCACCAATCAATTCAATAAAGTTGCAACATACAAGATTAATATATATGTCTGATCCATTTCTATACTCTAACAATGGGCTATAGAAAGATAAATTAAGAAAGCAATCCCATTGACATTTACCTAAAAAAAATTCTCTAGGAATAAATCTAAATAGGTAAATATATATGTGCATGCAAAGACAATGATGAAATGAATTGATAATGCTATCAAATGGAAAAATACATAGTGAGCATGGAAAAAGTATTCATAATGATAAATAGTCATAGTGCCAAAGAAATCTACAGATTTAACACAATATTTATTAAAATGGCAATGTAATTATTCACAGGATTAAAACAAATACTTCAAAAAGTTGTATGAAAAGACAAAAGATCCCAAATAGTAAAAATAATATTGAGAAAGAACAAAGATGGAGGTATTATTATGCTCTGTGTCTTCAGTCTATACTACAAATGTACAATAATCAAAGCCCTGTGATCCTGAAACAAAAACATGCATAGATCAAAGGAATAGAATAAAGATCTCAGAAATGAATCCATACTTATATGGTCAATTAAAATATGACAAAGGATGCAAGAATATACAATGGAGAAAAGACAATCTCTTCAATCCATGATTTTGGGAAAACTGGTCAGTTTTATTCAAATAAATAAACTGGAATATTGTCTCACACCATATACAAAACTTACCTCAAGATGGATTAAATACTTAAAAGTGAGACTTCAAACTATAAAACTTCTGGATATAAGTATTACTCTCTTTGACATCAGCCTCAGCTTCTCTTATTTTTAAATTTCACCTCAGGCAAGGGAAACAAAAACGCAAACATAGGGGACTATATTAAACCAAAAAGCTTTAGCACAGCAAAGGAAACCCTCAAAAACACAAAATGAGTATCTACTGAATGGAAGAAGATATTTGTATATAACATGTGCAATAAGACTATGGTTTCAGTGTGAAAGCACAAGTCATAGCAAACACCTGCTTCCAACAACACAACAGAAGACTACACATGGACATCACCAGATGGTCGACACCACAATCAGATTGATTATATTCTTTGCAGCCAAAGATGGAGAAGCTCTATACAGTGAGCAAAAACAAGACTGGGAGCTGACTGTGGCTCAGATCATG
>NW_011494702.1:656560-670643 GCF_000754665.1 Bison bison bison
TCCTTATTGCCAAATTCAGACTTAAATTGAAGAAAGTAGGGAAAACCACTAGACCATTCAGGTATGACCTAAATCAAATCCCTTACGATTATACAGTGGAAGTGAGAAATAGATTTAAGGGACTAGATCTGATAGATAGAGTGCCTGATGAACTATGGAATGAGGTTCATGACATTGTACAGGAGACAGGGATCAAGACCATCCCCATGGAACAGGAATGCAAAAACCAAAATGGCTGTCTGAGGAGGCCTTACAAATGGCTGTGAAAAAAAGAAAAGCAAAAAGCAAAGGAGAAAGGAAAGATATAAGCATCTGAATGCAGAGTTTCAAAGAATAGCAAGAGGAGATAAGAAAGCCTTCCTCAGCGATCAGTGCAAAGAAATAGAGGAAAACAACAGAATGGGAAAGACTAGAGATCTCTTCAAGAAAATTAGAGATAACAAGGGAACATTTCATGCAGAGATGGGCTCGATAAAGGACAGAAATGGTATGGACCTAACAGAAGCAGAAGATATTAAGAAGAGGTGAGAAGAATACACAGAAGAACCGTACAAAAAGATCCTCATGACCAAGAAAATCACGTTGCTATGATCACTCACCTAGAGCCAGACATCCTGGAATGTGAAGTCAAGTGGGCCTTAGAAAGCATCACTATGAATAAAGCTAGTGGAGGTGATGGAATTCCAGTTGAGCTATTTCAAATCCTGAAAAATGATGCTGTGAAAGTGCTGCACTCAATACACCAGCAAATTTGGAAAACTCAGCAGTGGCCACAGGACTGGAAAAGATCAGTTTTCATTCCAATCCCAAAGAAAGGTAATGCCAAAGAATGCTCAAACTACCGCACAATTGCAGTCATCTCACAGGCTAGTAAAGTAATGCTCATATTCTCCAAGCCAGGCTTCAGCAATACGTGAACCGTGAATTTCCAGATGTTCAAGCTGGTTTTAGAAAAGGCAGAGGAACCAGAGGTCAAATTTCCAACATCCACTGGATCATGGAAAAAGCAAGAGAGTTCCAGAAAAACATCTATTTCTGCTTTATTGACTATGCCAAAGCCTTTGACTGTGTGGATCACAATAAACTGTGGAAAATTCTGAAAGAGATGGGAATACCAGACCACCTGATCTACCTCTTGAGAAACCTGTATGCAGGTCAGGAACAACAGTTAGAACTGGACATGGAACAACAGACCGGTTCCAAATAGGAAAAGGAGCACGTCAAGGCTGTATATTGTCACCCTGCTTATTTAACTTATATGCAGAGTACATCATGAGAAACGCTGGACTGGAAGAAGCACAAGCTGGAATCAAGACTGTGGGGAGAAATATCAATAACCTCAGATATGCAGATGGCATCACGCTTATGGCAGAAAGTGAAGAGGAAATGAAAAGCTTCTTGATGAAAGTGAAAGTGGAGAGTGAAAAAGTTGGCTTAAAGCTCACCTTTCAGAAAATTAAGATCATGGCATCCAGTCCCATCACTTCATGGGAAATAGATGGGGAAACAGTGGAAACAGTGGCTGACTTTATTTTTTTGGGCTCCAAAATCACTGTGGATGGTGATTGCAGCCATGAAATTAAAAGACATTTACTCCTTGGAAGAAAAGTTATGACCAACCTAGATAGCATATTGAAAAGCAGAGACATTAGTTTGCCAACAAAACTCTGTCTAGTCAAGGCTATGGTTTTTCCAGTAGTCATGCATGGATGTGAGAGTTAGACTGTGAAAAAAGCTGAACACCAAAGAATTGATGCTTTTGAACTGTGGTGTTGGAGAAGACTCTTGAGAGTCCCTTGGACTGCAAGGAGATACAACCAGTCCATTCTGAAGGAGATCAGCCCTGGGTGTTCTTTGGAAAGAATGATGCTAAAGCTGAAACTCCAGTACTTTAGCTACCTCATGCAAAAAGTTGACTCATTGGAAAAGACTCTGATGCTGGGAGGGATTGGGGGCAGGAGGAGAAGGGGATGACAGAAGATGAGATGGCTGGATGGCATCACCCTCTCGATGGATGTGGGTTTGAGTGAACTCCGGGAGTTGGTGATGGACAGGGAGGCCTGGCATGCTGCGATTCATGGGGCCGCGAAGAGTCGGACATGACTGAGTGACTGAACTGAACTGAACTGATGCAATAAGACTAAAATATCCAAAATTTACAAAGTCATATAGCAACATCTAAATACAAACAACCAGATTTAAAAAACATTAGGCAGAGGGCATGAACATACATTTTGTCAAAGAAGACATACAGATGCCCAACAGGAAAAATAAAAGATATTCAAGAATGTTAATCATCAGGGAAATACAAATCAAAACCACAGGGAGATAGTACCTCACACACATCAGAATGGCTATTATCAAATTGACAACAAAGAAGAATTATAGAGGAAAATTAGGAGAAAAAGAAACCCTTGTACACAGTTCTGTTGGTGGGAACTATAGTTTGGTCAACTATTATGGAAAACAGTAGGAAGTTTCCTCAAAGAATTAAAAATAGAACTGCCATATGATTCAGCAATTCTACTGCTGAGTATTTATTCAAAGAAAACACAAACACTAATTAGCAAAGATATATGCATCCTTATGTTTGTTTCAGCATTATTTACATTATTCAATTATGAAAGCAACCTAAGTATCACCAATAGATAGTGAAGGTGAAAGTTGCTCAGTCATGTCCAACTCTTTGAAACCCCATGGACTACACAGTCCATGGAATTCTCCAGGCAAGAATACTGGAGTGGGTAGCCATTTATTTCTCCAGGGGATCTTCCCAACCCAGGGATAGAACCCAGGTCTCCCCCATTGCAGGTGGATTCTTTCCTGGTCTGAACAGCCAGGAAAGGCCATATATAAAATATTATTCAGCCATAAAAATTAAGGAACTCTTATCATTTGTGATAAATTGGATGGGCCTACAATGTATTATTCTAGTGAGGTAAGTCAGGTAGAGAAAAACATTCATTACATAATTTTGCTTATATGTGGAAACTAAGACAGAGGAGCCTGGTGGGCTGCAGTCCATGGGGTCGCTAAGAGTCGGACACGACTGAGTGACTTCACTTTCGCTTTTCACTTTCATGCATTGGAGAAGGAAATGGAAACCCACTCCAGTGTTCTTGCCTGGAGAACCCCAGGGACGGGGGAGCCTGGTGGGCTGCCATCTATGGGGTCGCACAGAGTTGGATACGACTGAAGTGACTTAGCAGCAGCAGCAGCAAGAAACAAAACAGATAAACAGACATTTCAAAATGAAAATGGATTCATAAAGGTGATTTTTGAGGAAAGAGTATGAAGGATGAGAGAATTAGATAAGCAAGATTAACAGATACAAATTTAAAATCTCAAAATAAATGTCACAGGCATAAAATGCACAGTATGGGGAAAACAGACAATAATATTGTTCTATCTTTGTTAATGGATGATAACTGGAATTATCATGTTGATAATTTTCAAATGTAAATTTTCAAATGCTGTGCATCTGAAACTAACATAGTGTTGTAGCTCAATGTTACTTCAAAAAGAAACAAACAAATTCATTGAAAAAGATATCAGATTTGTGGTTACCAGAGACAGTGTTGGGGGAATGGGGAATTGGGTAAAAGTGGCCAAAAGGTTCATACTTCCTGAATAAAATAAAATAGTATTAGGGATTCAGTGTATGATCTGATAAATAGAATGAGCACTGTTCTATTATATCATATATAATGTTATACATTATATATATATATATATATATACACACACACACTATGTTATACATGAGCACTCAGTTCAGTTCAGTCACTCAGTCGTGTCTGACTCTTTGCGACTCCATGGACTGTGCACACCAGACTTCCCTGTCCATCACCAACTCCCGGAGCTTACTCAAACTCATGTCGATCGAGTTGATGATGCCATCCAACCATCTCATCCTCTGTTGTCACATTTTCCTCCTGCCTTCAGTCTTTCCCAGCTCAGGGTCTTTTCAAATGAGTCAGTTCTACGCATCAGGTGGCCAAAGTTATGGATTTTCAGCTTCAGCATCAGTCCTTCCAATGAATATTCAGGACTGATTTCCTTTAGGATGAATCTCCTTGCAGTCCAAGGGACTCTCAAGAGTCTTCTCCAACTCTCAAGAGTCTTCTCCAACACCACAGTTCAAAAGCATCAATTCTTCGGTGCTCAGACCTCTTTTTAGTCCAACTTTCACATCCATACATGACTACTGGAAATATAGCTTTGACTGGACAGACAGATGTTAGCAAAGTAACATCTCTGTTTTTTGATATGCTGCCTAGGTTGGTCACAGCTTTCTTTCCAAGGAGCAAGCATCTTTTAATTTCATGGCTTCATTCACCATCTCCAGTGATTTTGGAGCCCCCAAAAGTAAAGTCTGTTACTGTTTCCACTGTTTCCCCATCTATTTGGCATGAAGTGATGGGACCAGATGCCATGATCTTAGTTTTCTGAATGTTGGGTTTTAGGCCAACTTTTTCACTCTCTTCTTTCACTTTAATCAAGAGGCTCTTTAGTTCTTCTTCACTTTCTGTCATAAGAGTGGTGTCATCTGCGTATCTGAGGTTATTGATATTTCTCCCAGCAATCTTGATTCCTGCTTATGCTTCACCCAACCCAGCATTTCACATGATGTACTCTGCATATAAGTTATATAAGCAGGGTGACAATATACAGCCTTGACATACTCCTTTCCCAATTTGAACCAGTCTGTTTGTTGTTCCATGTCCAGTTCTAACCATTGCTTCTTGACCTGCATACAGATTTTTCAGGAAGCAGGTCATGTATTCCCATCTCTTTAAGAATTTTCAAGAGTTTGTTGTGGTCTACACAGTCAAAGGCTTTGGCATAGTCAATAAAGCAGAAGTAGATGTTTTTCTGGAACTCTCTTCCTTTTTCAATGTTCCAGTGGATGTTGGCAATTTGATATCTGATTCCTCTGCCTTTTCTAAATCCATCTTGAACATGTGGAAGTTCACAGTTCACCTACTGTTGAGGCATGGCTTGGAGAATTTTGAAAATTACTTTGTTAACATGTGAGATGACTGCAATTGTGTGCTGGTTTAAACATTCTTTGGCACTGCCTTTCTTTGGGACTGAAATGAAAACTTACATTTTCCAGTCCTGTGGCTAGTGCTAAATTTTCCAAATTTGCTGGCATATTGAGTGCAGCTCTTTCTCAGCATCATCTTTTAGGATTTGAAATAGCTCACCTGGAATCCAGCACCTCCCCTAGCTTAGTTCATAGTGATGTTTCCTAAGGCGTACTTGACTTCACATTCCAGGATGTCTGGTTCTAGATGAATGATCACACCATAGTGATTATCTGGGTCTTGAAGATCTTTTTTGTATAGTTCTTCTATGTATTCTTGCCACCTTTCCTTAATCTCTTCTGCTTCTGTTAGGCCCATACCATTTCTGTCCTTTATTGTGGCCATCTTTGCATCAAATGTTCCTTTGTTATCTCTAATTTTCTTGAAGAGATGTTGAAGATATGAGCACTGTAAGATCATGAAGTTATGAGACTTCAAGAGAGTAAATCCTAAGACTTTTCATCCCAAGAAAAAAAATTTGATTTCTTTAATATTTTATCTATATGAGATGATGAATATTTAAAACAGTTATTGTAGTAATCATTTCACGGTGCATATATTTCAAGTCATTATGTTGTATACCTTAAACTTATATAGTTTTGCATGTCAATTATAGCTCAATAAAACTGGAAGGAACAAATACACGGCTTAAAAACATTAACCTGCCAGTGTGTTGGCTGAAATGCATGGCTTCTCCATCAAAGAGCAACATTTTGTGCTAAAATTAAGCAACATTAGCAACAGCAACAAATATAAACTTAATGAAAAGTGTGTCAAAATTGACACAATTATATTTCTTGGCCTAAACTGGATATTCTGTTGTAATGTATCTGATTAAAATGACAGAAAATGAGAATGAAAATAGGGAGAAAATAAGATAAAAAATGCATTAAGATAAAAATGTATTTTTTAAATCATTAATACCTAAAGCCAATTTTTTTTATTTTTGGAAATATCCCTGAAATTGTGACAGAGATAGATATTTTAGGGATTGACTTCGATAGGGAAACTCAATATTGTGACTTCAGGATGTGCTAGAAAAATCCACATGATAGAAGCCGAAGGAGAACTAAATTCCCAGATTTAACCCAGTATGGTGTCTGGGCATCATTGGAGAAATAGGGTTTGAAAATTGTACTTCAAATAACTCAGGGTTTCCATGGTGATGCTGTGGGAGCATTTAAAATCATTCTGGTGGTTTGAACATAAAGGAAACAGGACGTGGCTCTGGACCCCTATTCTGCTTAAAAAAAACTTACCTTTTCTCTGTCTTGTATACTGGGACTCCATACAAGTCCAAGATTGCTACAGAACAACTGAAAAAGAATAAAAGAAAAAACTACTATTGTGCAAATTGTGGCACAACATATTTCAGTGGTGAAGTGCCTTTCAAAATGCTAAGTTCAATGGAAACACTTTGAAAACTAAGCACAAAAGTGGATCATATGTCTCTAAAAGAACCTGTAAATATGTGTCTAGGATTGTTGTAGTTTTAGAAAGATATAATGAAACTGAAGAAGCACACAGTTTGAAGTGATGCATGAGTGTGGAGGTGTCCACATAAAAATGATTTCCTGGATTGGGTCTGTCTGTCACCAGACACACATGCTCAGGGTCATCTCCTCTTTCCTAACGCAGACCACCTGCTTTAAACTGTAACTGAGTCTATATTCTGTCTTAGATGAATTAAACAATTGATTTGTACTGTCATCTATTAAAATAGGGATAATAACAGTGTAGGCATTTTTGCCAAGGGAAAAACAAAATGAATGGAGAACTGTTTCTGGGCATATTTTGGGGTAGAACTTACAAACTTTGTAATCAGAGCAGTAACATAAGTCAACCTGGTCACTCACTTCAACCACAGGCTACCTCTGGGGATGTTTTAAAGCTTAAAAAAAAAAGTGAACTGTAATGTAACTGCTGCTTGGAGATACAGAGACCATTCAGATGGAAGTTCTGAGGGCAGGAGAAGATGCAGATGCCCAGCTAAGTAAGGCTACGTTCATCTCTCTAGAAAGGAAGCCCTGCCTGAAGACACCGATTTTTATTTTTTAACAGCTTTATTGTGGTATCTTTGGCATGGAATTAAGTATACATCACCTGAAGGTGAAGACTGATAAATTTTGATGTATGTAATATACCTGAAAAAATCACCACAGCCAAAGTAATGAACATACCCATCACTCTCCCCAAAACTTCACATGCTCTTTTGTAGTCCATGTCTCCCTTATTTATTCGTGGGCATTTATTCTTATACTTTGCATCCCAATATATTAGTGTGCATTTTATAATTTTATAAAAATATAATCATAAAATATGCATTAATTTTCCTCTGATTTATTTGCCATAGTTATTTTTATATATTAATAATATTATGTGTATCAATAGTCCCTTCCTTTTGTTGCTGTATAGAAGTCCATTGTATTAATAGACTATAGTTTATCAGCTGACCTGGTAATGAACATTTGTGTTATTTCAATACTTCGACTATTACAGATAAAATTGCTATGAACATGCATTCGAAAGTATTTGTACTGATACCTGATTTATTTAATCTTAGATAAATACTTGAGTAGAATGGAGCATCTAATAAGTGCATACTTAAATTTTTAAGACACTGTCACATTGTTTTCCCAAGTGGTTGTATTGAACCATTTTACAATCCCATGAGCAGTATATGAGTATTTGGTTTGATCTCCTTGCAGTCCAAGGGACTCTCAAGAGTCTTCTCTAGCACCACAGTTTGAAAGCATCAATTCTTTGGCGCTCAACCTTTTTATGGTCCAAGTCTCACATCCATACAAGACTCCTAGAAAAAACATAGCTTTGGCCTTTGTCAGCAAAGTGATGTCTTTGCTCTTAAATATGCTGTCTAGGTTTACCATAGCTTCTCTTTCAAGGAGCACGTGTCTTTTAATTTTATGGCTACAGTCACTGTCTGCAGTGATTTTGGAGCCCAGGACAATAAAGTCTGTCACAGTTTCCATTTTTTTTCCCATTTGTTTGCCATGAAGTGATGAGACCGGATGCCATGATCTTAGTTTTTTGAATGTTGAGTTTTCCACCAAAGAATGCAGGAGGATGACAAGTAAACGCACAAAATTATGTTGTTCAGTTTCTAAATACTGGAGAATTACTTGGCTATATTTCTGTTATCAGTAGTTTATTATTACGTAATTTCATCATAACTTAAAATTATACTTGGTAAGATTTGTATTCTGTTAAATTTGGTAAGATGTACTGAATGTCCCAGAATATCTTGGGACATTTATCTTGGTGAATGAACACATATGCTTAAGAAAAATGTGTATTCCTCTTTTTATTTTTTTTCAACGTTGACTACTGTAAATGTCATTTAGATCAAATTCATTGATAATGCAGTTCAAGACATCTATGCCCTTACTAATTTTCTTCCTTCTTGAATTATCAATCACTGACAGAAGCTCATTGCAGTCTCCACCTTCAATAGTGAATTTATTTTTCTTCCAGTTTTATCTGTTTTACCCACATATGTTAAGTTCTTGTTAGGAACATACATGTTTAGGGCTGTTATATCTCATTGGAAAATTAACTATGCGGTCAATCATTGTGCAGTGTCATATTTTAGCCCTAATAACAGTCCTTTTTCTGAGGTCCAGTTTTCTGAAATTAATATTGCTACTACAGTTTTCTTTTGATTAGTGTCAATATGGTATACCTTTCCGTGGAGCATGTGCTCTAGGCACATGGGCTTCAAGAACTGTGGCACTCAGTCTTTGCTGTTTCATGGCATGTGGGATCCTCCAGGGCCAGGGATCGAACCCATGTCCACAGCATTGACAGGCAGACTCTCAAACACTGGAATACCTGGGAGCACCCAGCCCTTTATTTTTAACCTAAATCTTTAGATATAGTATGCAATTTTTATAGACAGCATACAACTAGGTCTTGATTTTTTAAATTAGTTTATTTATTTATTTATTAAGAATTTTATTGGGGTATAGTTGATTTATAATGTTGTGTTAGTTCATGTACACAGCAAAGTGATTCAGTTATACATACATCCGCTCTTTATAGATTCTTTCCCCATAGAGACCATTACCAAGTACTGAGTAAATTCCCTGTGCATTACAGTAGGTCCTTATTAGTTATCTGTCTCTATATATAGATATATATATCTACATTTCTATATTTATATATAGTAGTGTGTATATACCAATCCCAACCTTCCAGTCGATCCCTCGCCCCTCCCTTAACCCCTGATCTTTCTTTGCCTGACTTATTTCATTCACTGTGACAATCGCTGGATCCATCCATGTTGCTGCAAATGGCATCATTTCATTCTTTTCTATGACTGAATAATATTACATTGTGTATATATACCATACCTTCTTTATCCATTCATCTGTCAGTGGACTCTTAGGTTGCTTCCATGTCTTGGATATTGCAAATAGTGCTTATATGAACATCTGGGTACATGTGTATTCTCAAATTGTGTTTTTTTTTTTTTTCCAGATATATGTCCAAGAAAGGTATTGCAATAGGTCAAATTTTAGTTTTTTTTTAAGGAACCTCCATACTGTTCACCATAGTAGCTGTACCAATTTACATTCTCACCAATAGTATTTTTCTTTCTTTTTCATTTATTTTTCCTTTGGTTTCAATTGAATATTTTATATGATTCAGTCTTTATCTCTCCATACATATAATATATATGTATACTTTTTAAAAGGCATAATTTCCATAGAATGTACAATATACAATATACAAATATACATTTCTAGGCCTCTTTTCAAATAAGACTATATCATTTCACATACAGTTGACATGCTGTGCTTAGTCGCTCAGTCGTGCCTGACTCTTTGCAACCCCATGGACTGTAGCCCACCAGGCTCCTCTGTCCATGGGGATTCTCTAGGCAATAATACTGGAGTGGATTGCCATACCCTCCTCCAGGGGATCTTCCCAACCTGGGGATCGAACCCAGGTCTCCTGCATTGCAGGCAGATTCTTTACTATCTGAGTCACCAGGGAAAACTCACAAAACAGTGGCCTCCTTACTCAAGACAGCCCATTGTCCTCCCTGGCGCTTTTAGATCTCAACTTTATCCACATGGAACTTCCAGAAATTCCTCACATCCAGTTTAAGTGTTCCTCCTAGTATTGACTCTACTTATAGGAGTTTATCCCTATGATTCTGCTCCCAAAAAGCTATCATCCTTGGTTGCTCTCTTTCTCCTCATTTTTGGAGCAGAAGTTTACTGCTGCTAAGTCGCTTCAGTCGTGTCCGACTCTGCGCGACCCCATAGACGGCAGCCCACCAGGCTCCCCCGTCCCTGGGATTCTCCAGGCAAGAACACTGGAGTGGGTTGCCATTTCCTTCTCCAGTGCATGCAACTGAAAGTGAAGCCGCTCAGTCGTGTCCGACTCTTAGCGACCCCATGGACTGTAGCCCACCAGGCTCCTACATCCATGGGATTTTCCAGGCAAGAGTACTGGAGTGGGGTGCCCTTGCCTTCTCCAAGAAGTTTGCTGTCTGACTTCAATTATCTAATGGATCAAATGAGTTGTTCACTGTCAGGGTTTTGTTGTCACTGTCATTGTGAGGATGGGAGTCATGGCTTCCAAACACTTTACATGTTGTATCAGAAACTGGAAGTTATAATAGCTTATTTTAAAATCCAATATTTCATGTTTTTATTATATAATTTTCATTTTATTAGTTTTTGCTCCCACTCATTTTACTTTGTTCTGAATTCCTGAATGTTACTCATATTTTTAATATCCATATTTAAGCATTTCATTTACTTTATTTCTTGTTTTCTATTTCTCTTGTCAGTTTTCTTTTGATATTCAGCTAAGCCTTGTCTTCTCATATGTTTTTTTTTTTTTTTTTAATTGAGTTCCAGATGCAGAATGTAGGGATTATAGACATATGCTGAGGTCTGGAATGCGTTATGGGGGTTTATGTATTCTTCTTCTAGGCAGTCAGGGCAGGCTCAGCCCTCAGTCTTTGAGGATTACAATGCTCTGAAGCTGTATCTTAAAACTTGTCAACCCGTGTCGCTTACAGGTCACTCTTACTTGAAGGACATCATTCTTTCCTTAATATGTATCATGGCCCCTTCTCCTTTGCAGGTCTTGTTTTTTTTTTTTTTTTGTCTTCTCACCAGGTCCCTGGGATTTAGAAGCTCTTCTTGGCTTCTTAGCCCCTCAGCTGCTACTTTCTCCTACAGGTAAGAAATGAGGTCAAATTCTACAATCTCCTGTCCAGTCTTCCCTCATCTCCAAAACCACACTTCTGACAATTCACATTACCTTAAGAAGTCTTCAGATAGAAGGCTTTCTTGTTTCATTTTTGATGTAGAAGAATGTGGCTTTTATTTCTCAAAGAGAAGTTTGGTCTGAAATGTTTGATGTGTCTCTCCCAATAGCTGAATTTCACTTAATAAATGTTAGGTAAATCAATAAAAAATAAAAATGAAGTAATAGAATAATAAAAGCAATCAATTAATGGTTATCCCACTTAATTGAACTATTTTAGTTTAATTTAAACCAAGGTTAATATTAACTCCTTTTTTATGTCATATAGAAACATATCCTAGAAATTTTTTCAAATATGCAAGATGTGTGTTGGTGACTAAATTTTAACAAAGAATCTAAAAGGAAGTGAACCGTTCTTATCCTTGTGTCAATGAATTGACTTGAAATTTTGGAAATACAAAAGCAACACATAATATAAACAATCTTTGGCTTCTTTTACAAGATTTTAAAAATTTTATAAATAGTATCACTGCATGAAATGTCTTTAAAGAAGTTACAATATTCTCAAAGAAATAAACCAGAGGCCTTTGAAGCATATCTGTTGAAACATGTCATGTCTGCCAGGTATATGCATACGGTTATGGTGCCTACTGCCAAGTAGATGGAGTAGCCTAATGTTACCCAGTTAATTAGCCTGTCCCCAAATATAAGTAAATGATATTTGTAAAACAAAATCTGTGAATCAGGCAGCAATTCCCTCATATTAAATATAACATTATAAATATAGACTAACTAGAAATTACCTACACTTTTCATAGAAGCACTGAAAGGACAAAATGAAATAAAACATATGGACTCATTTTTCATTTAAAGCAATATCAACTGTTCCATCGTGGACTGTAAAATTGAGTGATAAACTTTTTTGCACTTTTTCCTTGAGTCAAAAGTCACCACACTTGCTGAGTAAACAATACTGTTTTTCTTCTCAAAATTCTTTAGGGAATTATTTGAGTGCTCATTCTTAACAGATTTTGTAGCTTCTTGCATACTTGAGACTGAGGTCTAAAACATTAACAGCAAAATATTACCACACAGATAAGTACCTACTGTATAGCACAGGGAATGCTACACAATACCCTGTAATGACCTCAGTGGGGAAAGAAGCTAAAAAAAAAGAGTTGATACATGTATATGTATAACTATATAGCAGAAACTAATACAACCTAACATTGTAAATCAACTATATGTCAACAAAAATTTTAAAAATACAAGAAATCCTTTCTTATATGTCTCGGGGACTCAAACTACACAAAACTAGAAATTAATCAACACTCCATAAATTAATTAACAGTACAAAACTTCCAGTATTTAAAGTTTGTGGTGGCTGTTTTAGATAAGTTTTTCATTCTATTTTTAACAAGGTCTTGGTAGGTCTATTTTCTTCACCGATTAAATCATTTTGGTACAAAAGTCTTACCTGTAGTTCAACTGCACAGTATCCAATTGTATCATTTTACTGTTGTCAAAACCACAGGAATCCATCCCCAAATGTGGGGCAGTTATACTTGTCAAACATAGTATGGTAAAGAAAAAAAAATGGGTTTATTAGGAACACAGTATCATATAATCAGAGGTTTGGTGGAAACAAAGGCTTTACATATAAATGTACCCACGCAAACAGAATAAACTAGAATTTCATTGATGTTAAAAACTTAGTTCCACAAGGAACCATCCTCTTTAATCACTTTCTCACTTTTCTCAGGAAAACTTGCCAAAGTTTTTCTCCCTTCCAAGGCAGAGTCTCCAGAAATTTTGGTATTATGTAACTATATCATTAAACCTTTACCTGGTTCTTACTGAATTTAAACTTAATGTTCTTTTCACTGAGATGCCCTCTCCCACACCTTTCCCACAAGCTCATTCATTCATCCCCTTACTTATTTCACAAATTTTAGCAAACCACTGATATTTCTATCAGATGCAGAATTAATATTAAGGAACAAACAGCATATTCTTTAAGCTGATCATCTAACAATTCCTATAGTACCAACATTACAATTGACATTAAATTAAGAAAAAGTGAAAATAGTTGAAGAAATATAATGCTATTTCATCTTTAAGTGTTACTGACAAAGCAAATGGCTGAGTGAAAACTTGAATTTCAGCCTTAAGCTCAGCTCAGTTCAGTTCAGTCGCTTGGTCGTGTCCGGCTCTTTGCAACTCCATGGACTGCAGTACACCTAGGCTCCCTGTCCATCGCCAACGTCCGGAGTTTCTGACCTACAGATTGAACTCGTGTCTCTTACATCTCCTGCGCTGGCAAGCAGGTTCTTTACCACTAGTGCCACCTGGGAAGTCCTTGTTCCTTCTAGCTACAACTTATTGCTAGGACAGCTTATTGCTAAATGCCTGTTGAGCTCTGCAGATGGAGTCATTCTCTTTGCTTGATTATGGCTGGGCACCGCTCAGGTGAGTACCACGGAGAACATGAAAACACTGTGAAATTTTAGCATTTAACCCTCAGGGCAGGAGTCAATACAAACATTGGCATAGCTATTAGTGAAATATGCCAATATCTCTGTGTAAATTTGCAACCTACAGGCATCAAGCTCTGGACGAGATGAAGTGGACTAAGATTACCCAAGAAGTCAGTCTGTGTGTTAACATAAGTTTGTCTTTGGTGAAACCTGGCATTTTGCAGAGCACTGAGGTTTCTGTGGCATAAAAAGTTAAAATTGAGTAATTAC
>NW_011494702.1:670743-674741 GCF_000754665.1 Bison bison bison
TTGAGTAATTACATATTCTATTTATATATTTTGGCTGAGTAAGTCTAGAAAAGGTGTGTTATTTATAGCACATTAGTTTATGTTTATTTGCATAGTCATTTTACCAGTCAGCTCAAAACTGTTTTATTTCCAAAATAAAAAAAAGTCAGTCTCACTGTTAAATGCTTTTTTCCCCCGATGATATGTAGTTCAAAAGTAAGCTTGTAATTTTTTAAACAATTTGTTGATATGCAGAAAGCTTCAGTGTGTGCATTATAGTGCTAGTTGTTTCCTATCTTGACTCAGTGGTGTTCTAATTAAGACAATTAGGCTGGAACTTTAGGGCATATGGAATTGCACACTGTATAAGTCAATATGGAAAGGCTGCACATTCTTCAAGAAGAGTGTTCAGTTCCATCTCCATCTCCATAGTTTAATTAACTATCTGTTTTTAACTCCTGAATATTAGTAAGGGTAAATCTAAGTTTTTAGTGACTTAACAGAAAAAAATCCCTTTCTTGAAATTATAAATTGATATCAATAATGCTTCTGATCAGTAGACAGCATTTTCTCAGACAGGTTTCAGGATTTCCCCCAACCACCACCAACTTTGCAGTCCCAAATCTGCAGGCAGTGGAGGCTCACCCCAGGAACAACCCACGTCGTATCACTCACGCTTCATTTTGATAGTAATTCAAAGAGCTCCATGTCAACAGAAGAGAGGAAATGTGGGCCCTGGGTGGACAACCAGTTCCTACAGCAACTCTGCTGTGAGAAGTGTGACATGAATGCGGTTGTCTCTGTCAAACAAGGATCCCGTTGTGTTTACCATTTTTAAAGTCCTGGGAAGTCAATGGGGCTTTCCCAGGGTGCACTAGTCATAAAGAAAACCCCTGATGTCTCCCGCAATGCAGGAGACATAAGAGACTCAAGTTTGATACCTGAGTCAGGAAAATCCCCTGGAGGAGGACGCAGCCACCCACCGAAGTATTCTTGCCTAGAAAATCCCATGGATAGAGGAGTGTGGTTGGCTATGTTTCATAGGGTTGCAAAGAGTCAGACATGACTGAAGCAACTTAGCACACACACAATGGGGAATCACTGCAGCAGATTTCCATACACTGCCTCAGTCTCCCATGTCCCATGTGTTGCCCACTGCTATTGTCCATAGGAGATATAGCAGAAACTTGGTGGGGATGGTCTGGAAAAGCAGGAGAGAAGTGATAAAATCTCCCTTTTCTCAGGGACGAGATGTCACAAAACCCATCAGTTTTCCAGAATCCAGAAATATTTAGTCAAATAATAGAAATTTTCAATTATAAAATTAATGTGTTTCCATTCAAACTTTGCATAGAGCAAGTCATCCTTTGCCCAGAATTGCTTTATTGCTGTATTTGGAGTCCAGTAAGAAGTATGTTGGGGCTCCCCATGTAGTGCTAGTGGTAAGCAACCTGCCTGCCAATGCAAGAGACGTCAGAGATGTGGGTTCGGTCCCTGGGTTGGGAAACCCTGGAGAAGGGCATGGCAACCCACTCCAGAATTCTTGCCTGGGGAATCCCATGGACAGAGGGGCCTGCTGAGCAGTCAGACACAACTGAAGCAACTTAGCACTCATGCACAAGAATTATATTGGCCTAAAAATATGGTTCTTCTTATTCTTTGTTGACACTGGCTTTTTCCAGTAAGTGCTGAAAGTCGTTATCTGCTGTTAGTTCCTTCTCAAAACGACACCTTTCCTCACCTATTTCATTACCAGCTATTAACTTGGTAATGATTGGTATGAAATGATAATATGAAAATCATTATCACCACCTACTTTGTTTCAACGTCTGATGTACTACTATTTCAGCTCCAAGTGAAAACAGAATGAGAAAGTGTACATTTTTAAAAGATAAATTATAAAAAAAAACCCAAAACAGAGTTCAGATTCAGAGTGCTAATCTGGTGTCATATACCCAACAATAATGAGAGAGTGCTAATAGTTCCCACTCATAGTTCAAAAAAGTCTTACATAATTCTGACACGTATTTCCTCACTTTATGGATCTTTAAAAAAGAGAGAGGGGAATGGCTCTCAGTCTCTGAGGAAATAGTCACCAGCTTAGAAAGGCAACCTCATCTCTAGTCAAGACCATAGACACAATTGCCAAATTTTAAGTCTTAGAAAATCCATTATTGACCTCAAAATAAATATTTTTTCTAAATATAGCTATACCCCAAACCTGCTACTAGCTGCTCTAATGTTTTGAGTCTTCCTAAAATAATTATTATTGTTATAATAACAGTAACTACAAAATAAAATTCATGGAACATTCATTTCACACCAAGAAGCAGCTAAATTCCTCACAAATATGTTACAAAGGTAGCATTAATACCTTTGTTTAAATGTGAAAAAGCTGATCATGTCTTTAGGTAAAAATGGTGACCCTGGTTTTCTGTAGATGTAGCAATGCATACTCACTTCAGGCACCTCTGAATTAGGAGGGAAGAATTAAAGCATTCTTGTTGGCTGGTAGGTCTTCCAGGGGAAAATCTTAAGTCCAGTCATGAAAATGCTTAGAAGAAAGGGAAGGTTAGGTGTGAACTTATCTAAATGCATGCATTTAGGAAAAAGAGAAATGTAGGGAATACGAACTTCTTATACCAGGGGGTCAGGGAGTGTGTGGCCTGATTATTAGGAAATAGTACTCATATGAAACTTGGAAGGAAGTAGAAAACAGTTCACATCCTCCTGCCTGAAGACAGAGTTCCCTTGTATTAGTGGCTTTCATAGGCATATTCTGCAGATTTTTCTTTCTTCCAAGATTTGTTCCCTGGTTATTCAATCCAATATTTATCCAGTTACTGATATAAAGAGGCTTTGCAGATGTAAGGAAGGCTCCTTGTCAGTTATTTAAAGGAGCAGGGACTATTAATTCCCTGTAACAGTCCTTGCAACACTCCTATTTTGGGTATAAAGAAATCGAATGGTAAATGGAGACTAGTTCAAGATTTACAAATAATAAATGACGCTGTAGTTCCTTTACACCTCGTGGTGCCTAATCCTTATACTCTATTGTCTGAAATTCCTGAACGGGCCAAATATTTCTCAGTAATTGATTTAAAGGATGCCTTCTATTCAGTGCCTTTGGCGGAAGAAAGTCAATTTGTATTTGCCTTTGAAGACCCTACACAGCCAGCTTCTCAGTTAACCTGGATAGTCTTGCCCCAGGGATTTCGTGACAGTCCTCACTTATTTGGACAAAGTTTGTCACGGGATCTACAAAACTTTAATAGCTTTGAAGCGGTGGTGTTACAATATGTAGATGATATTTTGCTCTGTGCTGAGACAGAGGAAGCTTGTTCGCGAGGCTCAGAAGATTTCTTAAACTTTCTGGCAGGCTGTGGTTACAAGGCATCAAGAGTAAAGGCTCAGCTTTGTCAACAATCAGTTAGATATCTGGGCCTAATCATATCAGAAGGGACTAGGGCCATAGGCCCTGAGAGAATTAAACCTATACTAAACCATCCCCTACCTATGACTTTAAGACAATTGAGAGGATTTTTGGGAATCACAGGTTACTGTTGCATTTGGATTCCGGGTTATGGAGAACTTGCCCAGCCTTTATATAAACTTATAGCTGAAACTCAGCAGGCCCAAACCGACAAACTGGAAACTCAAAAGGCTTTTAAGGTTCTTCAGTCTGCTCTCCTGCAAGCTCCAGCTCTGAGCTTGCCCACAGGGTCAGAATTTAATTTGTTTGTCACTGAAAGAAAAGGTGTGGCATTGGGAGTTTTGACACAACCCCAAGGGCCTCATCAGCAACCTATTGCTTATCTAAGCAGAGAATTAGATGTAGTTTCACGTGTGTGGCCCCACTGCCTAAGAGTAATTGGGGCAACGGCTTTATTAGCACCTGAAGCTTTAAAAATAATTAATGGATGAAACCTTACTGTACTGACTTCTCACGATGTGAGTGGAATCTTAAATTCTAAGGTTAATATTTGGATGACAGACAGTAGGCTTCTTAAGTATCAGTC
>NW_011494702.1:674841-680174 GCF_000754665.1 Bison bison bison
GGGATTATCTGTGTGGGCCCAGTAATCACATGGACTCTTATAAGAGAGGAAAGCATAGGGTTGCAACAGGGAGACCACTGCTGCTGCTGCTGCTAAGTTGCTTCAGTCGTGTCTGACTCTGTGCGACCCCATAGACGGAAGCCCACCAGGCTCCCTTGTCCCTGGGATTCTCCAGGCAAGAACACTGGAGTGGGTTGCCATTTCCTTCTCCAATGCATGAAAGTGAAAAGTGAAAGGGAAGTCGCTCAGTCGTGTCCAACTCTTAGCGACCCCATGGACTGAAGCCTACCAGGCTCCTCCATCCATGGAATTTTCCAGGCAAGAGTACTGGAGTAGGGTGCCATTGCCTTCTCCAAGGGAGACCACTAGGGAGATTCAAAACTCAAGAAAGACTTGATGTGCTCTACAGTGTGGAGGCTGCAGGACTTTTGGGAGGTCTCCATGGACAGAGGGTGGCCATGAGCTCGCGGCCAGCAAGCAAATGGTTACCTCAGTCCTGCAACTACGAGGGTATAAACTCTGGAAACAATCTATAAGGACCTGGAAGCAGGCTCTTCCCAGAGGCTCTGTGGGAACAATGATCAACAACTTGGTTTCAGTGACAAAGTCAGTTGAAACCTGAAGTGCAAAACCAGTCCAGGTTACTAGGACTTTTGATCTATAGGACTGTGAGATAATATATTTTTGTTGTTTTTACTGCATAATTTGTGATAATTTGTTAGAGCAGAAATATAAAATGAGTGGTCCAATCAATATTTAGCATCTCTTCTTCTCTTATGGAAAGTTAGAGAGGGGCTAACTTATATTGTAGAAGACTTATATTGTAGAAGAAAAGGCATTTTTGTTTTCCTGGCATATGTTTATGGATTTGCATCATCCTTCCTAACCACTGTCAGGTAAGTCATGGTTAGTTATTTTCCATCACAGAAGGTGCTATACAGAATGTTCTTCAACAAGTACATGCATGTGAGTATTTCTGTAGTATAGATTCATAGGGAGAGAATTAAAGAGTCAAGCTATATGCATATTTTAAACTGAGAAGATAAAATCAAATTTCTCAAGAAATTTTCTGCTAATTTCCAGTCTCAGTAGCCATGATAAAATCTTTTTTCCCTAAATTGCCAATAATATCAAGTGTTAATCTTAAATATGTTGTAAATCATTTATCTCTGATATCCTCTTATCCTTTCATTTTGTGAAACTTAAAAGATACTTTTATGGATTTGAATCTTATCTCTGATCATTGGATATTGTATCTTGCTCAGAAAATCTTCTCTCACTTTGTCTCTCTCTTTGATTTCATTATCTTTTGGTCGGGCTTCCCAGGCACTTGCTTTTTATTTAGTTCTGCAACTCAATATTATCAAAATGTTTTGTTTTCTCTTTTGGTAATGTCTGTTTTTTACTTTGTTATTGAGTTATTTTATTTTTATTGGATTCAATGTGTTTTATTATTTCTTTTTATTATTTTTTTATTTTTTAATATTTTTTTAATATTTTTAATTTTAATAATTTTTAATATTATTATTATTTCTAGCTTCTTGAGTTTACACAGATTTCCTCTCTTTTATATCATTTTATGCAGTTGCCTTTTATTTCCTTTTGCTTATAATGTCATATTTATGCATTTGTGTAACATTATATATATATACACATATATGTATATATACATATATACATGTACACTTTTGTTGGCTTGGATGCTCCGTGAACATCTTTTCAGTCCATAGACATTCTATCTATGTTGAACTATGCAAATTATATATATTATATAAATCAGATGGATGCATTCCAAATTTGACTATTTCCATGTGGACAGACAATTCGGTGTCTTCTAAATGTTTATTCTACAGCCTTTCTACACTGAATAATACCCTTGAAGTATAACCTTATATACTTATGATTTGTTTTTCATTGTAGAATAGATTCCTAGAAGTTGGATTTCTGAATCAATAGATATTTAAGTGTGAAGGATGTGTGTGTATGCATTTTGTGTGTGTTTGTCTTTTCAAATTTACCTTGAAAAGAATCAATGAATTCTCCAAGATAGTGTGAGAGGACCATGTATATCTTACTACATACTCTATTATTTGTAAGACTGATAAGCTAACATTTAATGACTTATTTTAGTATTAATTTTCAATTATTTTGTGAAGGTGAGTTAAACATTTTCATTGGTTTATTTGGGCTAATAAGTCTATGTGAAGTGAAGTCGCTCAGTCGTGTCTGACTCTTTGCGACCCTGTGGACTGTAGCCCACCAGGCTCCTCTGCCCATGGGATTCTCCAGGCAAGAGTACTGGAGTGGGTTGCCATTTCCTTCTCCAGGGGATCTTCCTGACCCAGGGATCAAACCCAGGTCTCCCGCATTGCAGGCAGATGCTTTAACCTCTGAGCCACCAGGGAAGCCCAGGCTTTTTCATTTGTTTCTATTTATTTTGGTGCTGGTTTTACATTCAGCTTTGATCCACATGAATAACTGGACCTATTATTTCAATTACTTTGGTAAAAAGTCTCTGTCCAAGCTGGTGAGGGTCCTTGCTACTTTGGCAGCCCCTGCCATGGAAGGGCCATCTTCAAGAACTGAAATGGCCCGGCAGCACCCCACTGAAGCTTACACAAGAGCTGAATCTAGGACTCTTTTAGTAGGTCAGTGTGCACACTTGTTGTTAAGTACTTTCCATATTAATTATGAGAAGAAGCTTACTGTCTGTAAATAGAAATAGCATTTAGGTGAGTATGTGCTGTGCTGTGCTTAGTGGCTCAGTCATGTCTGACTCTTTGTGACCCCATGGACTGTAGCCCTGCAGGCTCCTCTGTCCACGGGGATTCTCCAGGCAAGAACACTGGAGTGGGTAGACTATCCCTTCTACAGGGGATCTTCCCAACCCAGGATTGAACCAGGATCTCCTGCATTGCAGGCATATTCTTTACTAGCTGAGCTACCAGGGAAGCCCTTAGGTGAGTATATACATTTACTTCTGTCTATAAGTGAATCTTGTGCTTAGCCATTTAAAACTTTGTATGATGTCTTAACATTTTATTACATCTGTCAATTATTTTCCTGACTTTAGCTTTCATTTCTCAATAAGGAAGAATTTCTCAACAGGATTAACAATAATAAAAATATTTCCTTCTAATTCTTGAATAGTTTTATACTCAGAAGCCTCAAGCTCTTTCAAAATATTTGTTTTATAATATTAAGAAATGTACTAGTTTTATTTCCCTGTGTGATTCCTCTCTTAAAACCAAAGCAACTTTGTCATGAAAATTGTCATTATAGGCAATAATGTTACTTAGCTCATTTTGTCCAATTCACATACAATATGTCTATTCTAATATTTAACTTTTAGCAGATATATAGTGAATGTATTATTTTGTAAGCCAACTTATCATTTACTATTCCCTTTGTTTTAGCTTATTTTGATAACTCATTTCTAATAATTGTCAAACTTCTTAAGTTCTAGATTTATAAAACTAATCTCAATATTTAAGTTTCCCTTTAATAGTTTTTAAGATTCCTCAAAATTTGGACACGTTTGTACATTCTTTCCTGAGTTTATTCCCATCCCCACCTCCACTTCCTTTATTTGAGCATTTTCAAAGAATTTCTAGTGTCCTTATGTTTTCTGAGAACTAGTAAGATACTCAGGTTTAATTTTTTATTATTAAAATGTTATTCTATACCTAAGGTAATTACACTTTCAAATTTACATGGTGTACTCCTTTGCAATGTGTTTTAAATTAAAATATAACTTCTCTGTCTTCCATTTTAATTTCTACTTGCTCTTAATTTTCTCTTTTTCATCCTTTACTTTCATAATCAGGAGAGGTTTATATTATCCTCCAAGTCATTAACTCTATTTGCAGTATCAGCTTAGTTATTGCTCATGAAATTTTGTTTGCTTGAAAATGCTCTTTTCTTGCTCATTTATCTGGATCCTAAAGTATGTGATCCCTTCTCAGATTTATTTTTCTTCTCAATACATTCTTTTCCTTTCCCAAAGAAGCCATTATTTTTCCCTACTGAAATCCCATACAGTATTTTCCCTCCTGGTTTGTGTCAAAAATAATTTCAGATGGTTGTCTTTTCCCTGGTGGTGAAGAGGATGTTTTCTTTACCTCACTCTGAAGTGAATTTTCACAGTCCCAGGTGTTTTCTGTGATCATTCATTCCCAAGGGAGGACAATGAATCTGCTCTTAGTTTTGTCCCAGAAGAAAATGTCTGTGGCTGTATTATATCTTTATTCTCTGAAGTGTTCAGTTATGGTCAGATGTGTCTCTCCACTCAGGTTAGGGAGCGAGACATGCCTTCTGCCAGCAGCCCCTGAACCCATAGCAGCAAAGATAGGCACAAACTGGTGGATGAAACCAGTGAGAAACTGCCGGGGTCTAGCCTCTGTGGATCCAGGGAATTCGAATGGGAGACGGCTTTGGTGATCAGGAAACAGCAGCTTATTTAAATGTTAATTAAGGATATAAAGAGTAAAAGAATAAGGATAGCTCAGTGAGGAAATTCAGTGAAGAAAAGAGGCTGAATAAGGATAGCTCAGTAAGGAAATTCAGTGGAGAAAAGAGGCTGAATAATTCAGCCAGAAGGTGAGAGAAAGAACAACATGGGGAGACCAAGCTTCGGTGAACAAGGCCCGCACTTTATTTTCCAAAGTAGTTTTTATACCTTAAGTTATGCATAGAGGATAATGGGGGAAGGGGTAGAGTCATGCAGTAAGCCAGGCTGTCTTCCTGCAAACTTATCATATGCAAGTTTAGATGATTTGCATCATCTTCTGGCCCGGAGGCCTGTTAACATTTGAAGACCCTTTCTTCAGAAAACTTATTTTTCTCTAAAGGTGATTAGTCAGGCGCCACCCTCCAAAAGCATTAGATAAAGTTGCATTCCTATAGGGCAAAGGTGTGGTGGGCTATAACAAGAAAAAGAATTAACTCAAGGGTCCAAGGTAACAAACATTAAAGCTACTACTTACATTTCTATACACCAATTATATCAATCAATACACTGCCAGGGACATAGTAGGTAAGGGATATGGACACTTAGCAGCAAACATTGGCCCAAAAAGTGAAAAACCCTTCACCAATACAATTTCTAATCAATCTTTTAACTGCTCAAAGGAATCTGTATTTAGACAGTTTAGAACATCTCAGGCTTCTCACAGTTGGGAGGCTCTGAGCAATCACATGTGGCCAGAAAAACCTATTCAGGCAGGCTAGAGGACTTCCAAAGGAGTTTGTAGGTTGAAACACTGTCACACCCAGGAATTATTAACTGGAGCTGTAAGTTAACTTTTTTCAGAGAGAGGTAGTGGGGGACAGCC
>NW_011494702.1:680274-683288 GCF_000754665.1 Bison bison bison
CTCCGGTTTTGGGGGAATTTCCAGGGGGACTCCTGAGGCTCGATCCCACCTTTGCGTATGCCGAGCCTCCTTCCTCATGACCTTTGCCATGGGCGGAGCTCCTCACGCCAGCTCCCGGCAAGAAACCAGGTATTTAAAGAAAGCAAAGTCTTGAAAAACTCATTTTCTGTCACAGAATATTTGCTTGCTTTTTAAAAAACAATAAAACATGAACACATCCAGAGACTGAATATAGTTACAAGATCAGTGTTTTTGTCATCTCCACTTAATGCAAACAAACAAATAAAAAAAACTTCTAGTTGCCAACATAAGCCAGTGTCAGTGCCAAAAGCAGAACTCACTCTGTATGTTCTGAAGGGAAGGGTTTAGCACACAGAATTAGGTGCCTACAACCCGCTAGATGGAGAAGGCAATGGCACCCCACTCCAGTACTCCTGCCTGGAAAATCCCAGGGACGGAGGAGCATGGAAGGCTGCAGTCCATGGGGTTGCTGAGGGTCGGACACAACTGAGCGACTTCACTTTCACGCATTGGAGAAGGAAATGGCAACCCACTCCAGTGTGCTTGCCTGGAGAATCTCAGGGATGGGGGAGCTTGGTGGGCTGCTGTCTATGGGGTCGCACAGAGTCGGACACGACTGAAGTGACTTAGCAGCAGCAACCCCTCTAGAAGAACCAGAGGAAGGGAGGCAGGTAACCCTTACTGAGCTGTCATGGTGCTGAGCATGTGGAAGCGGGGCTGACTGGAGCTGGAGTCTGTGTGTGTCCTGCCAGTCACAAGGCTGGTGACTGCACCTTACAACACTGAGAACTGCCCACCACGGCTGCAGGAGCTTTACAGCTCTGTGGCCAGGGCTGGTCAGCAAACATTTACTTTATGATGACATGAAAATTAAAGTTATGTAAAAGAAATGGCAAATACAACAATATCCATCAGCCATCACGGTTATCTTAGTCTGGCCCAAAGTGTCTATATTTAGCAATCACTGAATAGCAATCAGATGGATGAGCAACCCTCCGGTGGGAGGAGGAGAATCAGCTAGAGTTGTGTGTGTCCTCATGGTGGGTGGAAAACAGACAAGCGGAAAGTTGCACAATAAATCATCTGCATCCTCCTTCTATTGTTTCCAACACAATCTTGTTCATTATTTAAAGCAAGGATAAGGCATTTTTGGACAATAGCATGTGGGGTGAACTGAGTGAATGTTACTTTATATGGCCCAGGGATCCCTCAAGCCTGTAATTTTTTATGCTCAAACTGGGGCAAAATTTCACAATGGGAGTTTCTTCAACTTGGATCCTCTAAATGGTGATAATATGTACACACACTCACACACACACACACGTGTGTGTGTATCTTAGAAGGGTATAACAACAAGTCAAAAAGAAAAAAATATAAATATATCATGACACTGGAAATGCCTTATAAAATAAAGATAAATGTTGAAATCCCTAAGTTTCAAAGTACAGTAAGACTAGAGTAAAAAAGAAGATGCATTTTGTGAAATTGCATTTTGACAAGGGTAAAAGGAATAAGATGAGAAGATATAGGAACACAGAACAGACTGTCTAAGATTAAAAGAAATTATTTCAATCAATTTTCTTAATAAGAAAATTCATAATCATTAAGTTCAGTTCAGTTTAGTCGTTCAGTCATGTCCAACAATTTGTGACCCCATGGACTCCAGCATGCCAGGCTTCCCTGTCCATCACCAAACCCTGGAGCTGCTCAAACTCATGTTAGTGATGCCATCAACCACCTCGTCCTCTGCTGTCCCCTTCTCCTCCTGCCCTCAATCTTTCCCAGCATCAAGGCCTTTTCCAGTGAGTTGGCTCTTCACTCAGGTGGTCAATACATTTAAGTTGGTTCCCTGTGCACAACATTTCCATAATGTGATGGTGTTAACTGAGAATCTCCTAGAAAGGATATGGAATGCAGTCTTATCAGCAAGGAATCACCTTTTCTGGGGGTCTATTGGGTCTGGTCATCCTCAGATGTTTCCCCAAACCCAGCATTATCATTATAGATTTCTTTTACTTTAAAATATTGTTTTTATCATACTTAGTGATACAGACTATCTAATCTACCACTGTTTAAGACAGCATTTCCCCACACAAATGGCACAAATTGTCTTTGAAGAAGCAGGTCGTATTTAACAGAAGAAAATCTAACCTCACTTTGTCATTGCAGCTGAATGAAGAAAAATCCATTCTTGGAAGGAGTGACTGGAAAATTCATGAAACAGATGGGAAATTGATTCGAGGCTTAAAAATTGGACAGAAGTTATATAAAAGTATATAAGGTCAGAAGAGATTTGGTATGGAATACAAAAGGTTATATTAAAAAAAAAAAAAGCAAATCAGCTTTCACATTATTTTAAATTTTCACTGACCACTATTAGCTGAGAAGCAGTCCTGAAACATGCCCATGAGTGTGGATTTCAGATCAGACAGCTTCACGTTATCCTCCTCCATTCACAAATTAGTGAATGTCCCTTATCTATATTCCTACCTCATCTGCAATTGGAATAATAATATCACTCAGTACATTGAGTTATTGGGAGATAAGTTCATGTCTTTAGATCACATTTAACATCTGTTTCACCTAAAGTAAGCAATCAATAGTGCGTAATAGTGTTAGTCGCTCAGTTGTGTCTGACTCTTTGGGACTCCATGGACTGAAGCCTTCCAGGCTCCGATGTCCATGAAATTCTCCAGGCAACAATACTGGCATGGGTAGCCATCCCTTTCTCCAGGGGATCTTCCCAACCCAGGGACTGAACCTGGATCTTCCACACTGCAGGTAGATTCGTTACCGTCTGAGCCACCAAGGTTATTGTGTGATAAGTTCATGTCTTTAGAGCACTTATCTAATATCTGCTTCACCTAAAGTAAGTGATCAATACACTTGAGTTATTATTATTACTATAACTTGTAATCATATTATTATTGCACCTATTTTTAGCTAGTGGAGGTTCTAGGGATTTCTTGAGCTAATATTCATTGATGCTATTC
>NW_011494702.1:683388-704078 GCF_000754665.1 Bison bison bison
TTTTTTTTTTTTTTTTTTTCCCACACAAAGATTTTGTTATTTTGTTCAATATGCATGCATATAGTCTTTTCTAAGTGTTTCATATTATATATACATATAATGGACTATATATAATAATGATCTGAATTGAGGCTGTTGGCATTTGCTCTCTGCAGAGAACCTTACATTGATTGAGCAATCCCATCCTGCCTCCAGCCATAATCCTGCCCTGCCAGCATGTCTTTCTAGGGACAAGGAGAGGATGCCTAATTACAAGTCAGGAAGCATACCCCAGCACTTCCCTCTCATGCTGTGCATCTTCTGTACCCACTGCAGTGCCTGGGACCCACTGGACTCCCTTCATCTTGGCTGACGTTTGTTTGCTTTTGTCTTATATCAGGAGGTACACTGTGAAAAATCCCCCTCTGAGAAAGTTTCAAAAGTCATGTTTCCTTTATTGCAAAGCTCTTTTTTTCTGGTTATATATTTCACAAGCATAACCTGTCTTTAATCACCACATGACCTTGAGGAGATTTAAAATCACAGAACCTTATCATTCACATAGGCCTGCAGGGGTATCCAGTTGAACCCAGTACAGAAAACTGTTCTCAACTATGCTGATGAATGGCCATGCAGCCCTTGTCTGTATTTCTGCAGCGACAGGGCACTAAATAACTTCTGAGGCAGCAAATTCCACTGTTGGCTTACCCCTAAGAGGATCCTGTACTCAGCCAATGTATACTTCCTTATAGCTGTAACCTGGTAGTAACTCAGGACTGAAAGGTGAGAGGTTTACTGTAGGGGAAGAACACATCTTTCACTTCCTCAGACAGGCTGTGAATGAAATGAGGGTTTCATCTCTCAATTTTTTTAACTATGGGTAGTTTCAAGTTAGTCATTATCCCTCCTGAAAGTAGCTCAACCTGAATATTCTGAAATTACCAGTGGACAAAAGGCTACAATATGTTTCCAAAGACTTATACAATTTTCCATCAAGCTCTATTCTCTCAGGGTCTCTTGATTGTATTATTAATCACTTATTTCAATTGTTTTCAAATTGCTTTATAGATTTGTCTTCTGTTAAGCCAGTAGAAAGTAGCTAAGAGAAGGTCTACAGTTTACTCATTTATAAAAGTGGAATAACAGGTCTGGGTCCAACTTTATGTAACAGAGAACATTATTCAAACCTTAAAGTGCATAACTTGCCCCTTTATTTACCAAGATAATTTAGAATTATATGCATACATGTGGGAATTGATAAATTAAGATTTAATGCATTTCTATAAAAGTGAGATGCTGGAAATTACATTTAATGATAATAGTTGCTAACCTTCACTCTTATTAGTACTTTATAAATGTTGAACCATATAAAAATCCTGTCAGAAAATAACCACTTTTATCTCCCTTTCAGAAATAAATAAACAGAAGGAAAAGATATATGAGGGGGAAACTGGTAGAGTTTATGCTTTAAACCTGAATTTGGATACTTTAAGCCCCATATTCTTTGTCTTCATGCTGGACAACTCATGCATGTTCTACAGTGAGCACACACATGCCATAAGTACAAAGTGCATGCTCTTTGGTTGTAGGAAGAGGTCACTTGGAAATTTTAGAGTAAAAACCTTTGAGGGGCAGGGAATTCTAGTTGAAGCAAATAAAATACAAGACATATTGTGACACTTTTCTCAGTAAAGGTTGTACATTGTCTCCTGCAGGATGGACAGTGGCTCTCAACATTTGTAATTTCATTAAGTAATAGTCTCAAGTATGTGTCCTTTCCTTGCATGTTCCTTGGAACTGAAAATTGCTGTAGTTCACTTGAAAGATATTTAAAGACAAAAACTTACAAAATTTTAGATATTATAGTTATGATGACAGTTCTCCACAAATATTTGTAAAAGGAGGTTTATTATCAACTTTCAGGCTTTAGATAGAAGGTTTGAAACCAAAGGCAGATAATGAAGTTCTAATGTTTCAAGCATTCTTCAGTTTTAAGATATACTACAAAGATAACTTTTCTTCTCCAAAGTTTGTAATCCTAGACGGTCATCTGAAGAGTAAGTCAGATACTGCTTGTCCTTACAGCTCTTAAGATCAGGATTCTATTTGCAGACTTTGGGTTGAAAAGATGCTATGTAAGGGTTAATGTTACTGCTGTGAGCTGGAGCACTGATTATACCTTCAATCATCACTGAAGAAATGACAGCAAGGTCAGTGATGTTTGGGAATTTCTTTTGCTGAATATCATCATTGTATATAAATAGTGTTTTGCTGAAAGTTTTACTTTAATTTTAAGTTTAAAGGATTTGTATAAAAAGGAAACCACTTGTTACACCACAATAAACAATTTCAATATTTAATAGAGGATTATTTGACTTAATTTCAATATACAGTCATTAAAAGAATAGAAATATAAATAATAGAGAGAGGTAATGTCATATAAATCAAACTGGGCTGAAACCTATATCCAGACTTGAAAAGTGCTAGGAAGTTACAAATGACAGCAATTTGGAGTCCCAATTGGGAAAAGGTCCTAAACATTGCATTCACATTGCAGATTTGGGGGGCTCATGCTTATAATCCAAGGCCATAAACTGATATCATCATCAGTTTACACACAGAAATTCAGCTCTGGCTTTTCTTTAACTTTTACAATGCTATTTGTTTCACTTTGTGCGCCTTAAGATTTCATAGACCCTAGGGGCCTGGCCAAGCCTCCAGGGGCTCAGGAAATTCCAAGAGCCACTCCCTTTCATAACTAAAGTTTCACTTGACTTTCTGGTAAAAGTTGATGTGCTTTCAGCCAGGCACATAGTCCAGGCAGGTTCAGAAGTAAGTCAGAAGTCTGCTCTCCTGCTTCCGAAGCCTGAACAAGATTACCTCTATTTTAATTTCCATAACAAATACTTTCAAAAAGGAAATCAACTCTGGATATTCATTGGAAGGACTGATTCTGAAGCTGAAGCTCCAATACTTTGGCCACCTGATGCAAAATGCTAACTTATTGGAAAAGACCCTGATACTGGGAAAGACTGAGGGGAGGAGGAGAATGGGGCAACAAAGGATGAGAGGGTTGGATGGCATCATTGATTCATGGACATGAGTTTGAGCAGACTTGGGAGATGGTTAAGGAAAGGGAAGCCTGGCATGCTACAGTCCATGGGGTTGCAGGGAATTGGACACAACTGAGTGACTGAACAACAATAGCTTATCATGTAGTCAGCTTGAAATCAAGGAAGAAAAATAGTGCGATCTGAAATGCCAAGTCAAATGGCATTCTGTTTTGCTAAATATCCAATAAGCAGTGCTCTAGTTCATTTTAATGCTTATTTTTAAATTTTTACATTTTAAGAACTGGAAAGTGAGTTCTTTTTATTCAATGTTAAATTTGAACTTCTGAACTCAGCTTAGATAAATATTGATAGAATGCTGTTTTCCTGTTGACTTGCACTGTTGCTTTCAGAAATGTCACCTTTACTAATGATTGATGTTTCATCAGTACAATCCATTCTTCGCAGACTACTTTTCTCACATCATGGCATGTAAAGTGTCACAATGGACTTGCTGGCATTCTTGCTGTTCATTAAAGAAATATGTTGAAAGATGCTACTGTGAACACTACAGGATAATCTCTACACTGTGTCTTCATACTGCTATATTAACTCTTGTAAATCAAGAGGTGTTATTGTTGTTATTGTTCAGTCACTAAGTTGTGTCTGACTCTTTGCAACCCCATGGACTGTAATATGCTAGGCTCCTCTCTCCTCCACTGCCTCCCAGAGTTTGCTCCAATGTACATCCATTGATTTGGTGATGCTATGTAACCATCTCATCCTCTGCTGCTCCCTTCTTCTTTTGCCTTCAATATTTCCCAGCATCAGGGGTTTTCCAAGGAGTCAGTTCTTTGCATCGGGTGGCCAAAGTACCAGAGCTTCAACTTCAGCAACAGTCCTCCCAGGGACTATTCAAGGTTGATTTTCTTTATGATAAATTGGCTTGATCTCCTTGCAGTCGAAGGAACTCCCAAGAGTCTTCTCCAGAACCACAATTCAAAAGCAAAATCAGTGGCATTCTATTAAGAGAAAGAAAAGACAGGTCTATGGTGAATGTGTGCTACATTACTTGCTTTATGTTTTGGAAAATGCAAAATTAAAATGATATAATGGTAATCATGGCAACGTTGCACATTTATCATACAAAAGATGATTCTTCATTTTTTCGCATTAAATGCTATTGAAACAGTGTGGGACTGTAGGATTGAATCCATTATCTCTCACTGAGATCTCCTCTCAGTAATTAGAGACTTGTTTTTTCAGCTTCTGGCTGTGCTACCAGATGTAAATGCTCTCACACAGTCTTCATTGGGGTTCACAATTCCAAGTTCACACTTCCTTTCATTGGCAGCCTGCATTCAATGTTGTATCAACATGAGAGTTACAGACCCAGATGTTCCACATAAGCTCCAGGCAATTCCCAGTGATGTCTCAGTTTTAGAGATCCCCATGTGTGTGACTCAAGTCAGGTGAAGGGCTGCCCACAACTCAGCTGTCCCTCTGTCTACACTTCCCATCTTCCAAAGTGTTAATGCCAGTCATGCTCCCTATCAAGCATACGACATGCTAATTTCCGTCTCAGCAAATACTTCCTGGGGGCCGTAAATCATGATAGTGTCAAAATCATCCAACAAAGGAGAGCCTAAAATGATCTTTTAAACTTGGCAGAAGATTTTACTACAATTGCCTAAACCCCCACTAGTAAGGAACTTTGATGTTATTCTATAAGCAAGGACCACATTAGGTGGTTCCATATGGCATTCAAGAAGTAGGAAGCAAATGGCAACTATAAAGAAAACGGAATAGAGTGACTATTGCTAAACTTGAGAAAAACTGACTGGCAATTAAACATGAAATGTGGAAGCTGAAAGGCCTTACTGACTGCATATAAAGACACACTCCTCTCTGGAAGCTGGAGGACAAAGAAAGCTGAAGACCAGACTTAGGGAAGTCTTATTAGTAAATGTAGCTGAACATCATTGAACAAAAACTCCAAACCAAGGCAGTTCTGCCATGCCAAGTAAAGGATACAGGTGAGGAAAGAATGGACTCCTACACGTAGAATGAGGACATCTGGGTTCATGCCTACACATTTCTTGAATCCCTCAGAGATTTATGCACCCTCTGATTTGGCAAAAAACACCTGCTACTTCCTGTTACAGGAGTGTTTCCTCATACGGCCATGACTGCAAATGCTTATGAGAGTCCTCTGTCTTACAAGAGAACAGGTACACACCATGGGGTCTGTCTACACCCTTTCTTCTGGCATCTAGGATCATAAACCTGGTAACCTGCTGGGCTTGTTAAGGGATGAAGGGTTGTAGATGTTGAAGAAGCTAATTTGCAAATATTAGCAGCATCTTGGAGAATACATATGGGGCTGTATTCTGAAGGCACTCTGATCAAGAGGGGCAAACCACAAATTTCTGTAAAACAATTCATCAATAAGGAATGCTCTCTGGTTACATGTGATTTAACACCCCAGTGAGAACATGATGTAAACATGCTGCTCTGAAGACTCCTAGAAGTTTGGAAAGAGTGACGGCTTATACTAAGGGAGGTAGAGATGCCAGGATTCCTGCCAGTTAATGGAAAAGGAATTTAAGTGCTCCGAGTAGTAAAAATGTTAAAGCATATATAGAATGAGTCAGTAAGCTTTCCCAAGTTCCACAGGAGAGTCTGAGTAATGCACCGTTTATCAGCAGCGAAACATGCACTAGAGAGAAAGGACAAGCACTAAGAGATTCAGGGGAGGCTCTCCATCACCTGAGGTGGAGATGCTGTAACAGAACTGGACATCCGTCACAGAAGAGGTGATAGACACACGGGCAAGTGAAATGACTTGTCCACATTGACAGAGAACTTGTTAACCACCTCAGTCCTAGCATCACAGGCATGTGTAGGGAACCAAGGTGTCAGACTGGAGGTAGTCTCCTTACTAGACCAATCCAGCAGCAAAGAACAACTGTCACATAACAAGATAGTGCTATTTCTTAATGAGCTCAACTTGCTATTTTGTACCAAGATGCCTACATCAGGGCCTTTCCAGACATTTATTTGACAAGAAGCATCACGTAATGCAGGTATGAAATTTCCTATCTTATCCATAGAACCTCAGCCAGCACCACTATGCAGGGGAATAGAGAGCGTCCATCCACTGTCACAGGATCTCACTCAACATTGTGAAAAGTAAGGTCATTACTTTGTGAGAATGAACTCATGATCATAATATCTACTGTTCATTACAAATAACAATGGTCACCCTGATCAAATGATGGAATGATTTGATTAAAGGCACATATGATGCTCCAATACAGAGGCAATACTTTATCAGACTGGGGAGTCATCATTCAGAAAACAGTTGTCATTGTTCAGTCACTCAGTTGTGTCTGACTCTTTGTGACCCCATGGACTGTAGCACACCAAGCTTCCCTGTCCATCACCAACTCCCTTACTCGCTAAAACTTGGTCAAACTCATGTCCATTGAATTGGTGATGCCATCCAACCTTCTCATCCTCTGTCGTCCCCTTCTCCTCCTGCCCTCAATCTTTCCCAATATCAGGCATGGTCTTTTCAAATGAGACAGTTTTTTCTTTTTTTTTTTTTTTCATCATATGGCCACAGTATTGGATCTTCAACTTCAGCATCAGCAATATTCAGGGTTGATTTCATTTAGGATTGACTGGTTTGATTTCATTGCTGTCCAAGCGACTCTCAGGAGTCTTCTCCAGCACCACAGTTCAAAAGTTATCAATTCTTCAGTGCTCTGTCTTGTTTATTGTCCCACTCTCACATCCATACGTAACTACCAAAAAAAACATAGCTTTGATTATACAGATCTTTGCTGGCAAAGTAAAGCCTCTGCTTTTTAATATGCTGTCTAGTTTTGTCATAGCTTTTTCTCCAAGGAGCAAGTGTCTTAATTTCATGGCTGCAATAACCATCCACAGTAATTTTGGAGCCTGAGAAAACAAAGTATCTCACTGTTTCCATTGTTTCCCCAACTGTTTGCATGAAGTAATGAAACCAAATGCCATGGTCATAGTTTTTTGAATGTTGAGTTTTAAGCCAGTTTTTTTTTTTTTTTTCCACTCTCCTCTTTCACCTCCATCAAGAGGCTCTTTAGTTCCTCTTTGCTTTCTACCATAAGGGTGGTGTCATCTACATTGAGGTTACCAATATTTCTCCCAGCAATCTTGATTCCAGCTCGTGCTTCCTCCAGGCCAGCGTTTCCCATGATTTACTCTGCATACAACTTAAATAAGCAGGGTGACAATATACAGCCTTGACCTACTGCTTTCACAATTTGGAATCAGTTTGTAGTGCCATATCTTGTTCTAATTGTTGCTTCTTCACCTGCATGCAGGTTTCTCAGGAGACAGGTGAGATGGCCTGGTATCCCCATCTCTTTAAGAATTTTCCAGAGTGTGTTGTGATCCACACAGTCAAAGACTTTAGCCTAGTCAATGAAGCAGAAGTAGATGTTTTTTCTGGAATTCTCTCACTTTTCCGATAATCCAATGGATGTTGGCAATTTGATCTCTGGTTCCTCTGTCTCCTCTAAATCCAGCTTGAACATCTGGAAGTTCTCAGTTCACATACTGTTGAAGCCTAGCTTGGAGAATTTTGAGCATTACTTGGCTAGCATGTGAAATGAGTGCAACTGTGTGGTAGTTTGAACATTCTTTGGCACTACCCTTCTTTGAGATTGGAGGGAAAACTGACCTTTTCCAATTCTGGGGCCACTGCTGAATTTTTAAAATTTGCTGGGGAAACAGACTCTTGGAGGGCACATACAAAACCTTGTGCACACCAGAACTGAGGTGAAAGGAGATATTACCCCACAAGAGACTAAGCTAAACTTGCCTGTGAGTGTCCAGGAGTCTCTGGCAGAGGAGTGTGTCAACAGTGACTTGCTGTGGGGTTAGGGACACTGAGTACAACAGTCCTGGGAGCTGCAGCATGCTGACATAAGTCCTTTTGAAGGAGGTTGCTATTACCACCCTTACCCCTAACATAGTTTGGCCTCAGGCCAAACTACAGGGAGGGAACACAACCCCTGCCATCAGCAGAAAATTGGATTAAAGATTTACTGAGCATGGCCTCACCCACCAGAGCAAGACCCAGTTTGCTCTCTCACAGCCAGTCTCTCCCATCAGGAAGCTTCCACAAGCCTCTTATCCTCATCCATCAGAGGGCAGAGAGAATGAAAACCACAATCACAGAAAACTAACCAAGCTGATCACATGGATCATGGCCTTGTCTAACTCAATGAAATTATGAGCCATGCCATGTAGGGCCACCCAAGATGGACAGGTCATGATGCGGGGTTTTGGCAAAATGCGGTCCACTGGAGGAGGGAATGGCAAACCACTTCAATATCCTTGCCTTGAGAACCTCATAAACAGTAGTATGAAAAGGCAAAAAGATATGACACTGAAAGATGAACTCCCCACATTGGTAGGTGCCCAATATTCTAACGGAGAAGAGTAGAGAAATAGCTCCAGAAAGAAAGAAGAACCTGAGTCAAAGTGGAAAGAAGGTCCAGTTGTGGATGTGACTGGTGGTGAAAGTAAAGTCTGATGCTGTAAAGAACAATATTGCATAGGAACCTGGAAAGTGAGGTCCATGAGTGCTCAATTGCTTCAGTCATGTCTGACTCTTTGTGACCCCTTGGACTGTAGCCCTCCTGGCTCCTCTGTCCATGAGTTTCTCCAGGCAAGAATACTGGAGTAGGTTGCCATGCCTTCCTCCATGGGATCTTCCCAACCCAAGGATCAAACCTGTTTCTAGGTGTGTTTCCTGCATCACAGGCAGAATCTTTACCACTGAGCAACCAAGGAAACTTCCTTGTTTCCTTGTGGAATCTTCCCAGATCAGGGATTGAACCTGTGTCCCCTGCATTACAGGCGGATTCTTAACCACTGGACCACTTAGGGAAGTCATGGACCACTTAAGGAAGTTAGGTCCATGAATCAAGGTGAATTGGAAGTGGTCAAACAGGACATGGCAGGAGTGAACATTGACATTTTTCAGAAAACAGTACACTCTCAAAATCAGTGAAAATGATTATATGGTGCTTCCTCCTCAATAAATGGGATGCATGGGTACAAGAAGGATGAGGCCACAGTAGGACCTCTCTACTTACAGTAGGACCTCTCTACTTACCATCATTTTCAGCCATCCATTTGGGAATTTGTACTCCCCTTATTCTTAACTCTGAGTTTTTCTGTTTAAAGCTCTCTGTTACCATTGGGTACATGTCCAGGAGAAGTATAGCAATAGTTTCCTTGAACAACAGCTAAAGTCTGAATATTGCAAGCTTTCCATGCCCGGGCACCATGCGCAAAAAAAATGTCACCATGGTGGCCAGATGTAATCGAATTTAATCATCAGAAAGAGATCATAGGCTGTTATGTGAGCAGGTAGGAGTACATCTAGCACTCAGGAGGTTTACTTCATCCTCTCTTGCCAATTATTTATTTGATTTTAAAGCCAATGTGGCAGCCAGGGACTTAACTACCTAGTGGATAGAAGCATGGCTCACACCAGCAGATAAGCCACTATGGCAAGCAGAGATGCTGGTTGAGATGAGGACATTTAGAATGAAAGTGGAGGAGGAAAATGCCTGAGAGTTCACTGCAGTCTTGACACTAAATGCAGCAGCAATGCTGTAGTTCTTCCCAATAATTGTCTTCTGACATGTCACCCATAGAAAGCCTCACAAGAATTCTAGGCCAGCTGCTGCCAGCTGCTCCCAGCTCTTATGCAAAGCGATGTGGATACGGGGTGAGACACAGACTATGGTATTGCTATGATGTTTCCCCCAGGTCCCCTCATGACTTATTCGCCCAGCTGCTGGGGGCTTTACTTCAGCGGCAAGTGCTCATGGAAATTGATTCTAGTGAAGAAACTGCTTTGCTTAAGGTCTTTCCTGCTTTCAAAGGCTGCCACAACTCAGGCACTGATTAGCACAGAAATATCGAGGTTCTGCTCTCTCACTTCCCCTGTAGAGACTCTGAGACGCCATCCCCAGGTCCAGGTCTCCCTGGGGTATCAATGGAGGACTTATTTGGGAATGAATATAAATTCTACTTCTTAATCTGTCTAATCTTGCTTTCTTTTCTTCCCTTCTATGGATGCATATTAATCCCAAGAGGACTTCTAGTCTGCTTTTCAGGGAATCCAGCCTGTGACCCCACTTCCTTCTTATGGAAATAGTACCCCCCTTTTTTTTATATTAGAGTGTCCTTGCTTTACAATGTTGCATTAGTTTCTGCATGAAGTGAATCAGCTACATGTATACATATATCCCCTCCTTTGTGCCCCCCCCCCTCCATTTCACCCATCTAGGTCATCACAGAGCATAGAGCTGAGCTCCTTGTGCTATACAGCAGGTTACCATTAGCTATTTCACACATGGCAGTGCACATATGTCAAACCCAATCTCTCAATTCATTCCTTCCCTATTCACCCCCCTTCTAACACTCTCCTCCCTTCAACGTGTTCACACATCCATTTTCAGCATTTGGGTCTCTATTCCTGCCCTACTAAAACATTATCTCCAGTCTCCTTCTGGAACCATCCAAAAATTGTTTCATTTCAGTTATCAAAATTTTCAGTTCTAAAAGTTTCAGATTTTTTTTTTTTCAGTTTCTATATCTCCAATGAGTCTCCCTATACATTCACTTATTAAAACTGTATTTTCTTGTTATTCTCTGAAGCACATTTATAGCAGCTTCTTTATATTTGTCTATAAAGTCCAACTTTCAGACCTTTAGGGTTTACTTTATATCAGATGTTCCCTTTGTTCCTTCCTTCCTTCCTTTACTATGAATACAGTGTCCTCTTTGACATTCTGATGATTTAAAAAATGTATTATCTTGGATATTTTGGGTAACACAATCCATATGGAGAATCTGTATCTTGTGATCTTTCCCCAAAAAATGTTGATTCTTGTTTTAGTAGTCAGATCAATTACAACTGATCACTTTGAATTTGTGTAAACCTGATTTTAAGCCTGGTTAGTGAAGATCTGTAGAAATTTAAAAATGTTTTCTAAGCTCTTTTAAGGACTTCCCTGGTGGTTCGGCAGTAAAGAATTTGCCTGCAGTGCAAGAGACCTGGCTTTGATTCCTGGATCAGGAAGATCCCCTCGAGGAGGGCATGACAACCCACTCCAGTATTGTTTTCTTGCCTAGAGAATCCCACGGACAGAGGAGCCTGGCCGGCTGCAGTCCATAGAGTTGCACAAAGTTGGACACAACTGAAGCAACTAAGCAGCAGCAGCAGCAAACCCTTTTAACTTTAAGTGACTCAAACCACAGATTCTGCCTTCTACAAGATCTCATCACACTTTGATTTTAGATTTTGCTGGGTGAAACTCCAGTACTTTGGCCACCTCATGCGAAAAGTTGATTCATTGGAAAAGACCCTGATGCTGGAAGGGATTGGGGGCAAGAGGAGAAGGGGATGACAGAGGATGAGATGGCTGGATGGCATCACTGACTCGATGGACGTGAGTCGGAGTGAATTCCGGGAGTTGGTGATGGACAGGGAGGCCTGGCTTGCTGCAATTCATAGGGACACAAAGAGTTGGACATTACTGAGCGACTGATCTGATCTGGGTGGGTCTAGTGTATATTTTGCTCTCCATCATGGTCTATGGTGCCTTTCTGATGCCCCCTGGTTTCCCTTATGCTGGTTATCTCTAGTGGTCTCATCATGACTGTAAGTGCACTCTTTGTTATGTTCTCTGTAATAGCCATTGCCTGCAATCCTCTGGATAGCTTTTACTGCATATGCATTTGTCCATGCCTCTTCATCAGGAGCTTGTAGAGAATCTACACATGGGCTTTGGGAGCTCTCTGTGTGGCTCTCTTCTCTGTTATGTCCCCAGATTCCTGCTGTGTCAGCTGCAAAAGACTCTGATCTGGACTTTTTCAATTTATCAGGATCTCTGTGCTCCACTCTTTACAATAGTCAATAAATTTTCTTTTGGCAGGAAATTAGTAGTCTTAGAATCCTCCAGGGGAGTTCCCCTCCCCATGGGGGCTGCAGTCCTGCAATGCCCTTAATCCAGTACTTGAAAACATTTGCTTATGTATTTTGTCAAGTTGCATAGTAGTTTATTGCTGAAGACAAAATTCTGTAGTTCATCATGGAAGGAAGCAGAAGACTGAAAAAAAGTTATCTCTGTATTCTAACCTATAACATTTCATGATTCAATCTTATATTTGTGTGAAAATATGATTTCTATATTTCAAAAAATAAGAATAACAAAGTCTCAGAGGTACTTATTTAATACCAAGTTGAAACTGTTTTATGCAGAGGTTTATTTATATTTGGGATATGGCATTTTATGAGAAATGCAAATAGACTTGAAGCAACACTTCCCAACGCTTGTGCATGTGAGTGTGCATGTGTTCATACCACCAGGATTGACTCAATTCTAATACTGTCTACCTAGAGATAAAATTAGATCTCACAGGTTAAAGGTTCAGTCCCACATAACTGCCCTAGCTTCAGATGCCAATTACAAGTCTAGATTGTTAACTGCTAGTGACTGACTGGCTACAAATTAGAGGCTCTCGTTGAAGTAAGAGGTAGATGGGCTCCATGTTGGACATTTACAATCAGCCAGCCTTCTCTTTGCATTTCCTCAGATAAGAGATAGGTGGCCTCCAGTTGAAGAATTTACAGCTAACAAAAAGCAGGATAAATAGCCAGTCTTTGTCTCTTGCTAACACCTCAAGGCGATGATCATGGCTTGGAAAAAGAAAGAAAAAAAAAAAAACTCTATCTGACAAGGGAAATGCTACACACACAAAGAAAGTCTCCTTGGAGTCAAAAGAGAGAGTATAATTCTAGACTCTAATGAGTCTTGCCCCTCCCAGAAGCCTTCACTTTGAGATCCATCTTGGCTAGAGTGTACGTGAACACCCCAGGGGAAGGTCCTGAGAAAAATTAACTGGGGGAGGGGGGGCAAAGCAATGTGACTGGCCTGAAGGAAGACAAAGACCTGGAAAACTGCCCCTTTATAAAGGACTTCAACTTCCCAAAGGTGTGACTCTCTCTCGAGCTCACCTGTCCACCTTTACACGTGTACTCTTCTTTTCAATAAACTTTACTTTACTCTTTACCTTCTACCTCCAGTCCTGAATTCGTTCTTGACTAGGCAGAAAAGACTAGGGACCTTAGCCCTTAACTGCTGACTCCTGTGGTCAAGAGTTTAGGGCTCCTGATCTGGGAAACTAAGACCTTGCTTCCAGCTGCCACTCATTGCTGCTTGCTGCAAGCTGCCCCTTACTGCTTTGCATGTCCCAAACCATCATGACCTGCTCCTCAGGTTCAATTTAGTTGCTAGAGTTACACATAGGATGAAATAAATCTTTACTTACATTTAAAAGTTTAAGAGAAAGTTTGTTATAAAGGATGTGGTGAGCATCTTGATGAAAAAGTGCCTTGGGCAAAGGTCAGGAGAAGTCACGAGCAGAGGAGCTTCTGTCCCCACAGAATTCAGAGGCATCATCCTCATGGTATGTGAATGTGGTCACCAACCAGAAATCTCATTAAGTCCTGTGTTCATAGAGCTTAATCTCGAGCCACCATTACAGTATTAGTAAAATCATTACACATTATTTATTTATACCTCACAACAATCACATGCAGCTGCTGCTGCTAAGTCACTTCAGTTGTGTCCAACTCTGTGCGACCCCATAGACAGTAGCCCACCAAGCTCCCCTGTCCCTGGGATTCTCCAGGCAAGAACACTGGAGTGGGTTGCCATTTCCTTTTCCAATGCATGAAAGTGAAAAGTGGAAGTGAAGTCGTGCAGTCTTGTACGACTCTTCGCTACCCCATGGACTGCAGCCTACCAGGCTCCTCCATCCACAGAATTTTCCAAGCAAGAGTACTGGAGTGGGATGCCGTTGCCTTCTCCGAACAATCACATGACCCAGGGTTATTTGTTCCCTTTTACCAACTGGAAATAAAACTCAGAATCCAACATTTACTCATTACATAGCTTGGTCAGAGTTTTATAAGAAAGGTCTGTCTAAACTGGAAGAAAATGAGAATATTTCCATCTTCCATTTTTCTGAAATAGTGTTTGCTTAGAATTTAGAACTTGTTCTTAATAGTCATTACAATTAATAGGCTGATTCCAAATGGTCCAAAAGTCATGAAAGAACCTAGGACATTCTGAATGGAAAAGCAGACTACATCTCCATGTGTTCATAGGAAATAATTTAAGTATTTCTTGTAAATGAGGAAGTCACTTAAAATGTTACTGAGTCTAAGTTTGCTCTGCTTGCCTCGTGACAGGCCAATGAATCTGAGAGATGAGGTGTTGAGGCAAGGAATAGGACTATATTCAGAGAGCCAGCTGACTCTTCCTCCCCAGTTCTAAATGCCAACTTCTTTTATGGATCAGAGATGGGGGGAGGTGAGGACACAAAGTAAAATGGGCATTAATCTTGCAAATGTCTCCTAGAATGGCAAACCTCAGGCAAGGGGATGTGTTAATTTCTTTGTTTCTGCCATCTCCAAGAGGACAGGTTTCTACAAGGCACTTTAGTTTAACAGTCAGCCAGAGGGGCAGGATTCTCTGAGACAGGCCATTATGTACCTTTATAATAACAAAAGCAATGGAAAGCAAACCATATAAACAGTTTCAACGTGGAGTCAGAACTGACTTCTCCCTGCAACAACAGCAGAATATTCCTGATAGCTTCTGTTTAAATAATATATTAAACAAAAATTATTTATCTATGAATTGCTTCAAAAAAAAAAGAGAAGGTACTGCTTGTTTGTCAAATATGTACATTATGCATTGCATCCTAAGTCTAGAGAAAACCCTCTCATCAAGTCTAAGCAACAGTGAATCAACCTGCTCATAGTGTCTGGGAGCAGCTATCTGCAAGTATTCTTAGTGTTCCTTTGACAGAATTCCAGTCATAGAAATGACACACCGCTCATTCCTGAATTTCAATTCTTACCCACCCTTTTTATTGTATGGGTGAAAAAGATGAATGTGTCTTATTAATTTCTTCTGTTCTTTTGAATACAAATAGATATCACCAAAACTTATCTGTAACTTCAGTGTGGGGTCATAGGTCTTTCTCAAAGAAGAAAGAAAATAGAAATGCAGATTTGGGGATTTTTTGTATAAAATCTTGGTGTCAAAATTTTAATCCTTGCTTAGGTACATACAAGATGCTTGAATTTAGGAAAATGACTTAATTTCTTGGAGGCTCTAAATTCTGTTCTGAAAATGGTCACATCTTGTAGCTATTTTATAAGGAATAGATTTTGTATGTGTAAACACGCAGCATGAGACACGTCCCATGATAGGCACTCAATGATAGCTATCATCACTTTTACTGCCAAGTTGTTTACCCTAGTGTCACTGTAGTAGCCACGCGTTCCGGGAAACAAACTCACTCAGAAGGATGATGCAGATAGTGGAGTGCAGTTTATTACACCGGCGCGCCCAAGACAGAGTCTCCTCTTAGCCAAGGACCCCGACCAGCATTTGTGAAAATCTTTTATACCCCATGTGTACATGTCTGAACCCACCACTCCAAATTCCTTGAGACTTAAACTGAGGAAAATACGATCCCAATAACCCCATCATTCACGTGCTATGTACTCATGTGCTCAAACAGTCAAACAATTAGCCAATAATCAATAAACCTGAGGTTACACTCCGATAGATACAGAAACATTTATGGCCTGTCTGGAGGAAGGGGTGATTAGTGTATGTTTTCTCTTAGGCGATAAGTAAGCTAGATACAATCTTCAAGGTTCCCCTGTCTGGAGAGGGTCTTATCCTTCTGTTGTTGTTTTCATAGGCACTAAACACAGAGTTCAGAGTTCATTGGAAAGGTGGCCAAACATGATCAGCATGAACAGGCCTAAGATGGAGTCCAGGCCCTATGAATTCCTTCTTCATCACCCTATGAAGCGTGTGTGGCAACGTCTCTCCACATGTGCACACATGTTGCAGGAACATCAGTAGCTTTTTAGCAATTTATGTTTTAGGAAAAGCATTCCTTTTCCAAGTAGGCAATAGAGTAAAACTTACCCCTGTGACTTGAGAAAGACTTTTTTTTTTTAAATTAAGAAATGGTCTTTAAATTATTGATCTGCTGCTAAAAATCATCACTTCTACTTAATTTGCCAGTATATTCTGAAATACATTTCCTTATCTGAAAATTAACCTCCTTTGTAAAAGCCTTATTATTATAGACAATAACATAAATAAATAATAATGATAGAGTGACAGACTCTTCAGACAAGCTTTAGGTGGCAGAGTTATGATAGAAACTATATATATATATATATATGACCACATATCATATAATATCATGTAATAGGTCATATAGATAGAAATTATATGATATAAAAATATCATATAATAGGTCATATAAATAGAAATTATATGATATAAAAATATCATATAATAGGTCATATAGACAGATATCAACCTAGGAAATACTTAAGAAAATCTGGAACTGGCTAATCTTTTTCAAGATTACTGTTTTTAATCAAAGAATGTATATTATCTTTCAAGAGAAATTAAATACTGAGCCAATTTTAAAGTAAATATCTCTGCTTAAGTATGTCTACAGTAATATTTACCATAAATGCTGTATTAGTTCCTGGAGTTGCTGTAACAAATTATAACAAACCAGACTGCTTTAAACAAAACCAATCACAATATTCACTTCAGTTTCAGAGGTCAGAAGTCCAAAGTCGAAGTGTGGATGGGCCCACCCTTCTCGGGCTCTGGAGAAGAATCTGCTCTCTCCCTCTTCCAGATCGTGGTGACTCTCGGCATCCTTTGACTTGTACTGCATCCCTCTGCTCCATATTCACATAGCATTCTCTTGGCGTGTCTTCTCTGTGGGTCTGTCTTATCAGTTTACTTGTCATTGGATTCAGGACCCATGGACGAATCAGGATGATCGCCTCTTCTTAAGATCCTTAAGTTGATGACATCTACAAAGATCCTTATTTCAAACAAGGTAACATTCACAGGTTCCAGGGCTTATGACATGGGTATACTTGGCTGGTGGCCACCATTCAACCCACTCCAGATGCTACTGGTTATTACTACAGTAAAATGTTCTTTGCCAAATAATTTTTTAATCATCCTATGCATTATTGCCTGTGTTATGAAGAGATAAGGCATTCTGAAGTGGACATAATAGTTTCCTGTTTTAAACACAGTATTTAACAAATTCACTTGTCCATGAAAACATTAAATATGTAGAAATCTATTTGGACACACTACAGTCCCAAGGAACACATTTGCAGTATGCCAGGTAACATTCATACCTTAAAAAAAGAAAAATGTGAGCTTAAACCGATCTTACTAGCGTATTTCCAGGAAATTTTTAAAGTAAATTTGTCAGTGAGGTTTATGAATATAGATAGATAAAATCTTTCAAAGCCTCAAAGTACCCAATAATTATTAAAAATTATGATGCTGTTTTCAATCAGATCCTTAATTGACTCTGAATTCTAGTGAGCAACTTATTTCCTTAGTAAACCTTATCAGAAGAAACATTTCTTATGGAGATTGTATGGAAAACAATATGAACTTCAATATTTGTTTCTCTTAACTTTAATTTTGACTTTACTCATCCTTAATGTTGAAGTTAGAGTTTAATCAAGGACCACTTTCAACTGCTCAGTCACAGACACATTCACTGTGTAAAAAGTGAAGAGATGCTGTGTTTTTTGAGGATGATGATTGGCCAGTTAAGAGCTACTTAGATGTTTCACTGTGTCAGCCAAATAATTCTTTCCTCATCAGTGCTTTTGATTATGTGCTTCCTCTAACTCCTGTGCTCACAGAATATAACTCCTGTATTCAGAATATCTGAGTCTCTACAATGTCATTTTTATGATGATCCTAGCAGTTTTTACAAGGACAGAGACAATGGAGGACCAGCACTTACCCACCTCTGCAGTACAGGATTTTGTCCTCCTTTTCTGGTGACTTGAATCTTTAGAGTATAGCATAGTCATTAAAGATAAGCAGTGGTTGAAAACCAGGGGTCACATAACATTTGCATTATGGATGAAGTTTCAAGCAACATTACTCTGTGTGTCATACTCAAGGCAGTGCAGCCTGCATTAGTGGGATGCTGGGTGTCCTGGAAGTGATAAGCTGTTGAGCTACAGAGGATTTATAGTTTCTCTGGCACAATGTATACTCCAAGGGGCAGTGAGACACTACGATAAATGAGGTCTGGCATTTTACTCGCCCCACTTTCCCTCCAAAACTGTGAGTGATGGACATATCCAAATATTCAGTCACCTAATGGAAAATGATTGGCCATTTAACTTGTCTGTGCAGACATTCCATGGCTTTGCAGTCCACCACTCAAATGGCAAACTTCTCTGAGGCTGAAGATCAAAGAGCTACTATTATAACCCTGAATTTAAAACTTGAGTCCTACATAAATAGATACCCTTTCAAAGAGAGAAAGAGCAGTAAGTGCACCCACAGTATAAAGTGGCAACCGCATGGAGGAGAGACAGGGAAATCGCGTGTCAACCATATTCCTCTACATCAGTCCATGAACACAGAGTAGAGACAAGCTCTCACACCCAGGGAGCTGCAGGCAGAATGCGGGCAAGCTCTTCAAGGGTGGTCTCACCTAAACCAAGTACTGATGACGACAAGACCAGTGCGGGGCCCCTATGTTCATGTAAAGGAGAAGAGGAAGTGGACTCCTGGCTTATGTAAGTGAGGCACAAAGCTCTGAGCCTTAAGAAAGCTCCAGTCAAGAGAAGGAAACCTTTCTACACTTCTTCTGGGAATGTAAGTTGGTGCAGCTACTATGGAAAACTGCATGGAGGATCCTCAAAAAACTAAAAATAGAACTACAATATGACCCAGAAATTCCACCTCTGGACATATATCCAGACACAACTATAAATGTCCATCAACAGAGGAACTACATATATATGTATATATATGAAAGACGAATGTCATATGATGTCACTTATATGTGGAATCTAAAATATGACACAAACAAATGTATCTATGAAACAGAAAGAAAATAAAAGACATAAAAAATAGACTGCTGCTGCCAGGGGGGAGGGGGTGAGAGAGGGTAGAAGTGGAAGTTTGGGATTAGTGGATGCAAACTGGTATTTATAGGATGGATAAACAACAAGGTCCTACTCTATAGTACACAGAACTGCATTCTATATCTATGACAAACTGTAATAGAAAAGACTATGAAAAAGAATGGTTATGTGTGTATAAGGACAGCTGTCCATTTATGGCCCATACCCGGATTATTTGGAAGTGTTCTCCAATTTCTGTGCAACAGACTACTTTCTTAATGTTCTCTTTCCCTAAGCATCTGATGGTGATTAGAGGTGGAGATTATTTACTAGTTTATTTTTCCTAAGACTTTATTCATAGGAGAATTGTTCATTCACATTATATTGCCTAGTTAAATAATGTCAAATAATAGGAATATTGAAAGAGTGTCACTTTAAAATATAAAAAAAAATTATCAGATTATTTTGAGGTAAACACAATCATTAAACTTTAGAAGAGCCTTCATGTTTCCCAAAGGAAAAATAAAAAATATATTTTCTAAATACCTTCTAATCAACTTTCCCTGTTTAATCCCAACTCCTCTACTTTCATGTACTAACAAAAAACTTTATGAAATATCCCCTCAACAAAGTTTGTTATAGAAGAGAGGGATTTCAAGTAGAACAAAATCCTTCTGCAAAAACAAAATAGCATTATGTGTGTTTGCACATGTGTGTGTGCTTGTTGAGCATGACTGTAGCCCAAAGTGATGTGAAAGAGTTTCTACAGAGAAGACTGAAAAGATAGAGAAGTTCACTTAATGAAAGAGAAAATGAGCTTGATTATTTAGGAGAATGTTTCTCAAACTGAATGTGCCACAAATTAGAGGTTAAAAAAATCTGTTTAGGCAGAGGGAACTAAGATTTTATTTAAAATAAACTGTAATAGAATATATCAGATTTTGTCACAAAAGCAAGATAATTCATTTGTGAAAACTGTTTGATGATAGATAGAATAAATACATAAGTTCAGTTCCATTCAATCACTCCGTTGTGTCTGACTCTTTGTGACCCCATGAATCGCAGCACGCCAGGCTGCCCTGTCCATCACCAAATCCCAGAGTTTACTCAAACTCATGTCCATCGAGTCGGTGATGCCATCCAGCCATCTCATCCTCTGTCGTCCCCTTCTCCTCCTGCTCCCAATCCCTCCCAGCATCAGAGCCTTTTCCAATGAGTCAACTCTCTGCATGAGGTGGCCAAAGTATTGGAATTTCAGCTTTAGCATCAGTCCTTTTAATGAAAACCAAGGACTGATCTCCTATAGAATGGACTGATTGGATTTCTTTGCAGTCCAAGGGACTCTCAAGAGTCTTCTCCAACACCACAGTTCAAAAGCATCAATTTTTCAGTGTTCAGCTTTCTTCACAGTCCAACTCTCACATCCATACATGACCACAGGAAAAACCATAGCCTTGACTAGATGGACCTTTGTTGGCAAAGTAATGTCTCTGCTTTTTAATATGCTATCTAAGTTGGTCATAACTTTCCTTCCAAGGAGGAAGCATCTTTTAATATCATGGCTGAAG
>NW_011494702.1:704178-704301 GCF_000754665.1 Bison bison bison
TCTAGAGTTAAGCAAAGGGCAGCAGATGGGCCTGATAATCTATGTGAGTCTACTTCTGCTGACTCCAAATATCCTGAGTCTGCCGTTTGATCCTCAAGACAATGCCTTCCTGTCCTGGGCTCA
>NW_011494702.1:704401-704869 GCF_000754665.1 Bison bison bison
GGACAATGCCCCTTGTCAGCTTGGAAGCAGTTATGGAATGTAGAACGACGCCCCTTTTCCCTAGGCAACATAATTCTCCTAGAGACAGTTCCTAGGCAGGTTGATAAGGAGTCTAGGGGTCCCCAAGAAGAGAGGGGTCTGGAATTCTCAAGGAGGAAGAAAGGACAAACTTTTTTTTTCTTTCTCTACATTCCTTAGGATTATATAACAATAATGCGTCCTGCCTAAGGACAGTCTTTGGATTAAACCTTCTGTTATCTTAAAATGTAAATTATGGGAGTAGAATTGGTCTTTACAAGGATGTATCCTGCCTGAGGACAGTGTTATCTTAAAATGTAAATTATGGGAGTCAGTCTGATGAGGTCTTTACAACCTCCAGACATTCTTTGGATTATATAACTTCATTGTTAACACTAGCAAGCGGGTACTCTTTCTGCCCCCTTCTGATGCCTATGTCAGAAGCTTTTT
>NW_011494702.1:704969-706191 GCF_000754665.1 Bison bison bison
CTGTTGTCCCATGTCCAGTTCTAACTGTTGCTTCCTGACCTGCATATAGGTTTCTCAAGAGGCAGGTCAGGTGGTCTGGTATTCCCATCTCTTTCAGAATTTTCCGCAGTTTATTGTGATCCACATAGTCAAAGGCTTTGGCATAGTCAATAAAGGAGAAATAGATATTTTTCTGGAACTCTCTTGCTTTTTTGATGATACAGTGGATGTTGGCAATTTGATCTCTGGTTCCTCTACCTTTTCTAAAACCAGCTTGAACATCTGAAAGTTCACGGGTCATGTATTGCTGAAGCCTGGCTTGGAGAATTTTGAGCATTACTTTACTAGCGTGTGAGATGAGTGAAATTGTGTGGTAGTTTGCACATTCTTTGGCATTACCTTTCTTTGGGATTGGAATGAAAACTGACCTTTTCCAGTCCTGTGGCCACTGCTGAGTTTTCCAAATTTGCTGGCATATCGAGTGGAGCACATTCACAGCATGGTTTTCAGGATTTGGAATAGCTCAACTGGAATTCCATCACCTCCACTAGCTGTGTTCGTAGTGATACTTTCTAAGGCCCACTTGACTTCACATTCCAGGATGTCTGGCTCTAAGTCAGTGATCACACCATCGTGATTATCTGAAGATCTTTTTTGTATGGCTCTTCTGTGTATCCTTGCCACCTCTTATTATTATCTTCTGTTTCTGTTAGGTCCATACCATTTCTGTCCTTTATCGAGCCCATCTCTGCATGAAATGTTCCCTTGATATCTCGAATTTTCTTGAAAAGATCTCTAGTCTTTCCCATTCTGTTGTTTTCTTCTATTTTCTTTGCACTAATCACTAAGGAAGGCTTTCTTTTCTCTCCTTGCTATTCTTTGGAACTCTGCATTCAGATGCTTATATCTTTCCTTCTCTCCTTTGCTTTTTGCTTCTCTTCTTTTCACAGCTATTTGTAAGGCCTCCCCAGACAGCCATTTTGCTTTTTTGCATTTCTTTTCCATGGAGATGGTCTTGATCCCTGTCTCCTGTACAATGTCATGAACCTCATTCCATAGTTCATCAGGCACTCTATTTATCAGATCTAGGCCCTTAAATCTATTTCTCACTTCCACTGTATAATCATAAGGGATTTGATTTAGGTCATACCTGAATGGTCTAGTGGTTTTCCCTACTTTCTTCAATTTACGTCTGAATTTGGCAATAAGGAGTTCATGATCTGAGCCACAGCCAGCTCCCGGT
>NW_011494702.1:706291-735862 GCF_000754665.1 Bison bison bison
AGGGATTTGATTTAGGTCATACCTGAATGGTCTAGTGGTTTTCCCTACTTTCTTCAATTTACGTCTGAATTTGGCAATAAGGAGTTCATGATCTGAGCCACAGCCAGCTCCCGGTCTTGTTTTTGCTGACTGTATAGAGCTTCTCCATCTTTGGCTGCAAAGAATATAATCAATCTGATTTCGGTGTTGACCCTCTGGTGATGTCCACGTGTAGAGTTTTCTCTTGTGTTTCTGGAAGAGTGTGTTTGCTATGACCAGTACGGTCTCTTGGCAAAACTTTATTAGCCTTTGCCCTGCTTCATTCCATATTCCAAGGCCAAGTTTGCCTCTTACCCCAGGTGTTTCTTGACTTCTTCTTTTGCATTCCAGTCCCCGATAATGAAAAAGACATCTTTTGGGGGTATTAGTTCTAAAAGGTCTTGTAGTTTTTAATAGAACCATTCAACTTAAGCTTCTTCAGCATTACTGGTTGGGGCATAGGCTTGTTTTATTGTGATATTGAATGGTTGGCCTTGGAGACAAACAGAGATTATTCTGTCATTTTTGAGATTGCATCCAAGTACTGCATTTCGGACTCTTTTGTTGACCATGATGGCTACTCCATTTCTTCTAAAGGATTCCTGCTCACAGTAGTAGATATAATGGTAATCTGAATTAAATTCACCCATTCCTGTCCATTTTAGTTCACTGATTCCTAGAATGTTGACGTTCACTCTTGCCATCTCCTGTTTGACCACTTCCAATTTGCCTTGCCAGGTTCCTATGCAATATTGCTCTTTAGAGCATCAGACCTTGCTTCTTTCACCAGTCACATCCATAACTGGGTATTGTTTTTGCTTTGGCTCCTTTCCTTTATTCTTTCTGGAGTTATTTCTCCACTGATCTCCGGTAGCATATTGGGCATCTACTGACCTGGGGAGTTTCTCTTTCAGTATCCTATCATTTTGCCTTTTCATACTGTTCATGGGGTTCTCAAGGCAAGAATACTGAAGTGGTTTGCCATTTCCTTCTCCAGTGGACCACATTCTGGCAGACCTCTCCACCATGATCCACCCTTATTGGGCGGCCCCACATGGCATGGCTTAGTTTCATTGAGTTAGCCAAGGCTGTGGTCCATGTGATCATATACACATGTAAATACATACAGATGGTAGAGTAACCGTGTGTGTTTATACAGACAGTAGGGTAAAATATATTCTGAACTGTTCTAATGAACAAGTTTGAAGAGCACTACTGTAGAAAGATGAAAAGATGTTTATCCATACCTCATTACTATCTGCTTCTCATTTAAATTCATTAAATTAAATATTAGAATGTGGGAGAATCATATGCAATTAAATCTCAAAAGAACAATAACAATCATATGTTCATCATTCACAATTTCAAGTTTATGAGATAGAAGCTGGGCATGCAATGCAAATGTGTGGCCAAGGGCAAACAAAGGGCAGAAGGGCTGCGACCCAAGTTCAAGTCACACTCCCTATCCTGCCAGTTACCATTATTATCAAGCTAACTTAAAAAAATGTCAGGGCTGGAAAACATCTCTTTTGCTATCTATAAAATGCAAAATTGTCATTAAAAAAGTAATGACAAAGACAATATATCCTTTGTTGTAGGAAATCTAAACTTTATAGAGTGGTTATTTCTTTTAATTCCAGAAAGTGCATGTTCCTGGGACCACATTTACCATACCTGCCTGTTTTTATATCACCTCATTTGTTGATGCTCTGGGTATTGTTGTCACTTTGAGTCTCCTATCCAGAAATGCCACTTAAGCACAGAAAGTTGAGCTTGTGTAGCTTAAACAGTAATTTAAACAGTGACTTTGGACTTGGTATGATTGTTGCAAGTGTTATGAATTATTTTTTCTATAGGCAACAACTTGACCCTGGCAACTTACATAATGCATTACCTGCTGGCAAGAATCCAAGGGCAAAAAGAAGTGCTTGGAGAAAAGAATATACCAGCTCAGCAGTTTTATAGTCAGTAAAATGTGGAAGAACCAAGTAGGCTCTCAAAAGAAATCAGCACAGCAAATGCTTTTGTACAACAGTCTGATTTTATATAATAAATTAAAAATATAAAATATATAATTGAATATGTTTTATACCACCAATAAGTGATCTGTAAGGGAAAATGTATTTGTAAAGATTTATTGTGGTAAATAATGCATTGCTTAGTCTTTAAAAATATCTCCTTTGAATATACATATATATGTATATATGTATGTATATATATATATTTATATATATAAATATAAATTATGGGCTTCCCTGGTAGCTCAGCTGGTAGAGAATCTACCTGCCTTGGAGGAGACCCTTGTTCAATTCCTGGGTCAGGAAGATCCCCTGGAGAAGGGATAGGGTATCTACTCCAGTGTTCCTGGGCTTCCCTGGTGGCTCAGATGGTAATCTGCCTGTAATGCAGGAGACCTGGATTCAATCCCTGGTTTGGGAAGATCCCCTGGAGGAGGGCATGGAAACCCACTTCAGTAATTTTATCTGGAAAATCCCATGGACAGAGGAACCTGGTGGGCTACAGTCCATCCAAAGGGCCACAAAGAATCCGATGTGACCTAAGGGATGTAATATAATTATAAACATTATAATATATAATAAAACAGTGAAAAAGTATGCTTGGTACTTAAAATTTATTTGTAAGAATTTTATTGTGTGGTATGTGAAAGAATTAAAATATACAAAGTTATTCATTTTTCTAATATACATTCAAGGTAATATTTTCTATTCTAAATATCTTTATGTAATATTCATGAGTTTCTTAGTGTAATTATAATTACAAAAAAAGAGGGAAAGGTTGTAGAGATGAAAAAAGGGTAAATCAGACTATATAAAAGTATGATTATTGTTTTGAAGTTTTAATTTTTATAAAATTCAGAACACTGCAAAGGTTAACATAAAAATTCTTCACTCATCACAAAATTTTTCACAATTATTGTTTTATACATTTGCTTGCTTCATCAATCATAAAGGAAATCAATCCTGAATATTCATTGGAAGGACTGATGCTGAACCTGAAGCTCCAATACTTTGGCTACCTGATGGAAAGAGACAATTCACTGGAAAAGACCCTGATGCTGGGAAAGATTGAAGGCAAGAAGAAAAGGGGACGACAGAGGATGAGATGGTTGAATGGCATCACTGACTCAATGGATATGAGTTTGAGCAATCTCCGAGCAATAGAGAAGGACAGGGAAGCCTGGCGTGCTGCCAGTCCATGGGGTTCCAAAGAATGAGACCAGACTTAGCAGCTGAACAACAGCATTTGCTTCAGAGTTTTTGAAGATACATTTACTTTTGTCGCTTGGTGCATCAGTGAAATACACATAATTATTGCATGTGTTTTCAATATTTTCAACATAATCTTATAAAGTGCTGTGTTGTGTAACTTTCTTTTTTGCTCTGATATGTTCATACAATGTATCCAATAGTGAAAGCAATGGGGTTCAATCATTTGAGTTGCTGTCTAGAGCTCCATCATAAGAATATAGCATGAAGAATATTTTTTTTTACTTCCTTTTCATAATGAGTTAGGTTGTTTTTAATTTGCCAGAGTGAGTGAGTGAGTGAGTGAAGTCGCTCAGTCATGTCCGACTCTTTGTGACCCCATGGACTATAGCCTACCAGGTTCCTCAGTCCATGGAATTTTCCAGGCAAGAGTACTGGAGTGGGTTGCCATTTCCTTCTCCAGAACAGCAACTCAAACATTTGCTTCTGTCTCTACTTGCACCTGGGCTTCCCTGGTGGCTCAGAGGGTAAAGCGTCTGCCTGAAATGAGGGAGACCTGGGTTCAATCCCTGGGTCAGGAAGATCCCCTGGAGAAGGAAAAGGCAACCCACTCTGGACGCAATCCCATGGACGGAGAAGCCTGGTAGGCTACAGTCCATAGGGTCACAAAGAGCGACTTCACTTTCACTTTCTTTCTACTTGCACCTAGTTAAGAAATCCTCCAGCACAGATGCTCAACTGGGGCTGCTGCCCATGCTAGAACATGTGGTCCACTCTGTTAGGAGGCAGGTCTAGACTGTGACTTGAAAATAAAAGGGATTGCATCCAATTTAAACTCGTATCAAACTCACACAAACATTTCCATTCCTTCACATTGATGTCTCATCTGTTGGTTTTCAATGTTTCTGCCCTTAAATTAATATTAAAAGGGCTTCCCAGGTGATTCTAAAGGTAAAGAATCCAGCTGCCAATGCCAGAGATGCAAGAAATGAGGGTTTGATCTCTGGGCAAGGAAGATCCCCTGGAATAGGAAATGGCAACCCACTCCAATATTCTTTCCTGGAGAATCCCATGGACAGAGGAGCCTGGCGGGCTATAGTCCATGGGGCCACAGAGAGTTGGATGCAACTAAGCACAGCACATAGCACAGCAAGGTTAAAAATCTATTTAATTCACAGTTCAATAATTACTGTGAGATTTCCCTTTGTAAACTTAGTCACATTATAGTTCACTTTTCTATTAATATACTTTTGATATATTTTATCTGGCTTCCTATTAATTTGGTTGCTTATCTTATGGCTTTGTAAAAATGTTCATAATATGTGCTAACTCAATGATCCCAATATTATTTCAACATGTAGTTGATATAAAATTATTGAGACAGTTTTTATTTTATTTTATACAAACTAGTCAAAATCTGGTATGTATTTTAGGTTTTAAACTATTCTTCATTATTTTCTACCTCTGTTGATTGTCACATAAAATTGTAAGATATTTAAGGTCACAGCATGATGCTTTGATTCATATATTCATTGTAAAGGATTCCTCCATGTTGTTAACACATTCATCACCTCTTATATTCACATTTTATCTTTTTTTTTTTATGAGAACCTTTAGTCTACTTTCTTAGGAAATTCTATTAAGCAGTACACTGTTATGAATTGTAGTCATCATGCTTTACATTAGATCCTCAGACTATGTTCATCCTACACTGAAAGTCTCTACCCTTTTGTCAGCCTCCTTTTATTTCCCGCACCCTCAGTCCCTGGCAGTCACTTGTCCACCCTCTGTTTCCATGAGTTTGACTTTTTCTAGATTCCACACTAAGTGAAACCTGAAGTCTTTGTCTTTCTTTGTCTGGCTTATTTCACTTAGCAGAATGCCCTTCAACTATGCTAAAAACAGATTTGATATAAAATTCTCTGTTTTTTTTTTTTTTGGTGAGGGGGGCATTTCTTTGTTCATTCATTGAAGTGAAAATAAAAGCAAAAGTCACTCAGTCCTGTCTGACTCTTTGTGAGCTCATGGATTGTAGCCTGCCAGGCTCCTCTGTCCATGGAATTCTCCAGACAAAAACGCTGGAGTGGGTAGCCATTCCCTTCTCCAGGGGATCTTCCCAACCCAGAGATTGAACCCAGTTTTCATGTATTTCAGACTTATTCTTTACTGTCTGAGCCACCAGGGAAGCCCAAGTCAGATATTTTATGTTAAATGTGTTATCCTCGTCTATTTCTTATTTCCTAAAATTGAACAGTGTATATGTATATGAACTTGTATATGACATACTTTTCATTTTACTGTATGTTTTCCTTATGTTTAATGTCTGTGTCTAGAAAATAATCTTACTTTGAAAGGTTCTCTCTTTTTTTTTTTTTGATAAAAAATGTTGACTTGATCTTGATCATTATTATATTGATTCTTTTAATTTTCTTTATCTAAGAATGCCATGCTGTTCAGTTTTTAATATAAGCTTCTGTATTTTGGAATAATGAGGAAGTATTACATACAACAAAGAGAGTCCCTGTGATCCCTTCACCTACTTTCCCTGATGATAAATTCTACAGAACCATGGCACATATTTCAAAATCAAGAAAACAACATGGGACAGTCACCATGAACTAAAATCCAAACTCTTTTCAGATTTGACTTATTTTTCCACTAATGTCCTTTTCTTCCAAGGCCCCATGTAAGACGCCGTGTTGCGTTTGGCCATTGTGGTTCCTTCCTCTCTTGTGTGGCCACTTCTCTCTACCGCCTTGTTCTTCACCATCTTGACAAATTAGAAAAACAGTACTCTGATATTTTGTAGATTGCTTCACAACTTAGGTTAATCTGATGTTTTTTCATGACTGAACTATGTTTTGTGTTGTTATAAGAAAGAAGCTTATGCAATGAGGTACTTGATATCAAAAGACATACGATAGCAACAGGACTTATTACAGATGACGTTAAACTGACCTCTTGGCTAAGGTGGGGTCTATCAGGTTTTCTATTACGAAGCTACTATTTTCACTTTTCCATACTCTAATTCAGGGAGCAAGTCACTAAATCCAGCCAGCGTGCAGGGGTAGGGACAGAGAATTAAGCCCGCCTCCTGGAGTAGGGGAGGGTATTTATATACATTTCATGGATTGCCTCTATAAGGAAGATTTGGTTTTGTTTTTTTTCTCCCATTTATTTATATATTTGATAATATTACTACTACTCCTACTGCTACTGCTAAGTCGCTTCAGTCGTGTCTGACTCTGTGTGACCGCATAGATGGCAGCCCACCAGGCTCCCCCGTCCCTGGGATTCTCCAGGCAAGAACACTGGAGTGGGTTGCCATTTCCCTCTCCAATGCATGAAAGTGAAAAAGGAAAGTGAAGTCGCTCAGTCGTGTCTGACTCTTAGCGACCCCATGGACTGCAGCCCACCAGGCTCCTCCATCCATGGGATTTTCCAGGCAAAGGTACTGGAGTGGGTGCCACTGCCATTTGTTTGTTCAGGGTACAGTTCTTTAGTGTGGTTGTTTTTGTTGTGGTTGCTTAAATTTGTTTAACTTTGACCATCAGGAGTTCCTTGAGGTAGTTTCCCCACCATTTTGATATACATCCATCCTTAGGTTTTTATACATTTTCATAAAATAAGACACTATTCATGTTGCAGGATCATCTTATATTTTCCATGCCAGAACCCTAGGACCAGTCATTCCTCCAAGACACACCAGCCCCTTGTATTTGAAGGACAATATTAGAAATTGAGTTTGGGATACTGGATGATTCTGTTGCTGGTGCGATGCTATTTCATAGACTCTCCTGCTGCTCAATTCTAATTTGCGAATTATTTTAATAATTTTTTAATGTTAAACCCTCTACCAGCAACCTCAAGCTAACCCTTTGAGCTCTTCATTATTCACATTTCTAATATATAAAATATTGATAATAGTATTGTTTTCCTCTTAGATTTGTTGTTAATAAATAAAATTATATATTTGAAGTATGTTGGATTGTTAATACTACACAATGATTCCTTTAGTATTATTTATATTTTTAACTTCTAACATAGATACTGACAGCATGTACATGGCAGAACTCAACTTTTTAGTTATTTGATTTATTCATTTATACCAGTGCAATATGAAATTCTTCTTCAATTTTTGGAGATCTTTCACACTCACTATGCAATTGTTTCACTTTAAATTTTCATATTTTTAGACTATGATTTAGGTGCATTTGATTTAGTACATTATATATAATTAATAGACTATTTTAATTATTAAGTAATATGCTTAATAGAGCTATAGATATTAAATATTATTTTCTCATATTTTTAGCATATATCTTCTCAGATTTGCTATGCATTTTCTTTTGGTTTGTATTTATTTTGTATACTATTTTTTTCTAGCACTTGCAATCCTTCTGTGCTAGATTTGCTTCAGGTTTTATTTGTCCTGTCTGATCATTTCTATTCTCAAATACATATTTTAAAAATTAACAATTTATGTTACTAAGACAATTCTTATGGAGGTCATTGTTCCTTTACTGGGTCCTGGTGCACACAAGCTTTGTTTGTGCCATCTGAATGACTCTTTGAAGTTTTATTTTATTTTTTAATATAAATTTATTTATTTTAATTGGAGGTTAATTACTTTACAATATTGTATTGGTTTTGCCATACATCAACATGAATCCACCATGGGTGTACACGTGTTCCCCATCCTGAAGCCTCCTCCCACCTCCCTCCCCATACCATCCCCCTGGGTCATCCCAGTGCCCCAGCCCCAAGCATCCAGTATCATGCATCAAACCTGGACTGGCGATTCATTTCATATATGATATTATACATGTTTCAATTCCATTTCCCCAAATCATCCCACCCTGTCCCACAGAGTCCAAAAGACTGTTCTATACACCTGTGTCTCTTTTGCTGTCTCGCATACAGAGTTATCATTACCATCTTTCTAAATTCCATCTATATGCGTTAGTATACTGTATTGGTGTTTTTCTTTCTGGCTTACTTCACTCTGTATAATAGGCTCCAGTTTCATCCACCTCATTAGAACTGATTCAAATGTATTCTTTTTAATGGATGAATAATATTCCATTGTGTATATGTACCACAGCTTTCTTATCCACTCGTCTACTGATGGACATCTAGGTTGCTTCCATGTCCTGGCTATTATAAACAGTGCTGCGATGAACACTGGGGTACAGGTGTCTCTTTCAATTCTGGTTTCCTCGGTGTGTATGCCCAGTAGTAGGATTGCTGTGTCATAAGGCAGTTCTATTTCCAGTTTTTTACTGTTCTCCATAGTGGCTGTACTAGCTTGCATTCCCACCAACATTGTTAAGAGGGTTCCCTTTTCTCCACACCCTCTCAAGCATTTATTGCTTGTAGACTTTTGGATCACAGCCATTCTGACTGGTGTGAAATGGTACCTCATTGTGGTTTTGATTTGCATTGCTCTGATAATGAGTGATGTTGAACATCTTTTCATGTGTTTGTTAGCCATCTGTATGTCTTCCTTGGAGAAATGTCTGTTTAGTTCTTTAGCTCATTTTTTGATTGGGTCATTTATTTTTCTGGAATTGAGCTGCAGGAGTTGCTTGTATATATTTGAGATTAGTCCTTTGTCAGTTGCTTCATTTGCTATGGACAAGAATATACAATGGAGAAAAGACAATCTCTTTAACAAGTGGTGCTGGGAAAACTGGTCAACCACTTGTAAAAGAATGAAATTAGAACAATTTGTAACACCATACACAAAAATAAACTCAAAATGGATTAAAGATCTAAATGTAAGACCAGAAACTATAAAACTCTTAGAGGAGAACATAGGCAAAACACTCTCCAACATAAATCTCAGCATAATCCTCTATAACCCATCTCCCAGAATATTGGAAATAAAAGCAAAAATAAACAAATGGGACCTAATTAAAATTAAAAGCTTCTGCACAACAAAGGAAACTATAAGCAAGGTGAAAAGACAGCCTCCAGAATGAAGTTTGATTTTAAACATAATTGCACCCCTCCTACCTTTTTGCTGTGGCTTCTTTTTTGCCCTTGAACATGGATATCTTTTTCTGGTGGCTTTCAACGTTCTCCTGTCGATGGTTGTTCGGCATTTAGTTGCAAGTTTGGTGTTCTCACAGGAGAAGATAAATACACATGCTTCTTCAAAGAAAAGTGAAAGGCAAAGGAAAAAGGAAAAGTATACCCACATGAATGTAGAGTTCCAAAGAATAGCAAGGAGGGATAAGGATATCTTCTTAAGTGAACAATGCAAAAAAAAAAAAAGAGGAAAAAAATAGAATGTTAAAGACTAGATACCTCTTCAAGAAAATTAGAGATACCAAGGGAACTTTTCATGTAAAGATGGGCACAATAAAGGACAGAAACATTATGGACCTAACAGAAGCAGAAGAGATTAAGAAGAGGTAGCGAGAATACACAGAAGAGGGCCTTATGAAGCATTACTGTGAACAAAGCTAATGGAGATGCTGGAATTCCAGCTGAGCGATTTTAAATCCTAAAAGATGATGCTGTTAAAGGGCTACACTCAATATGCCAGCAAATTTGGAAAACTCAGCAGTGGGCACAGGATTGGAAAAGAGCAGTTTTCATCCTGTGCTGTGTGTGCTTAGTTGCTCAGTCGTGTCCTCCACTATCTTCCAGAGTTTGCTCAAAACATCTCCATTGAGTCGGTGATGCTTCCTAACCTTCTCATCCTGTGCTGCTCCCCTCTTCATTTTCCATCAATCTTTCCCAGCATCAGGGTTTTTCCAGTGAGCTGTTTCTGGGCATCAGGTGGCCAGATATTAGAGCTTCAGCTTCAACATCAGTCTTTTCAATAAGTATTCAGGGTTGATTTCCTTTAGGATGGTCTGGCTTGAACTCCTTCCAGTCCAAGGGGCTCTTAAGAGTCTTCTCCAGCTCCACAATTCGAAAATATGAATTCTTTGGTGCTCAGCGTTCTTTATGATCCAACATGCATCTCTGTATGTGACTACTCAGAAAACCATAGATTTAAGAATAAGGAATTTTATCATCAAAATGATGTCTCTGCTTTTTAATATGCAGTCTAGGTTTGTCATAGCTTTCCTTCCAAGGAGAATGTCATGGCTACAGTCACCATCTGCAGTGACTTTGAAGACCAAGAAAATAAAATCTGTTGCTGTTTCCACTTTTTCCCCTTCTTTTTGCCATGAAGTGACAGAACTGGATGCCAAGATCTTAGTTGTTTGAATGTGGAGTTTTAAGCTATCTTTTTCACTGTCCTCTTTCACACTCATTAAGAGGTTTTTTAGTTCCTCTTCACTTTCTGCCATCAGAGTGGTATCATTTGCATACCTAAGGTTGTTGATATTTCTCCTGGCAATCTTGTTCAAACTTGTGGCTTATGCAGCCTGGCGTTTGGCATGATGTATGGGCTTCCCTGGTGGCTCAGATGGTAAGGAATCTGCCTACAATGTGGAAGACCTGAGTTTGATTCCTGGGTTGGGAAGATCCCTTGGAGAAAGGAATGGCAACCCACTCCAGTATTCTTGAATCCCATGGACAGAAGATGCTGCTGCTGCTGCTAAGTCACTTCAGTTGTGTCTGACTCTGTGCGACTCCATAAACGGCAGGCCACCAGGCTCCCCCATCCCTGGGATTCTCCAGGCAAAAATGCTGGAGTAGGTAGACAGAGGATACTGGCGGGCTATAGTCCATGAGTTCACAAAGAGTTGGACACAACTAACTGACCAAGCAGCAGCACGCTGCACGTAAATTAAATCAACAGGGTGACAATATACAGCCTTGTCGTAGTCCTTTCCCAATTTTGAACCAGTCAGTTGTTCTATGTAAACTTCTAACTGTTGCTTCTTAACCCACAAACAAGTTTCTCAGGAGGCGGGTAAAGTGGTCTGGTACTCTCATCTCTAAGAATTTTCCACATTCTCTTGTGAGCCACACGATCAAAGGCTTTAGTGTAGCCAGTGAAGAAGTAGATGTTTTTCTGGAATTCCCTTGCTTTCTCCATGGTCCAGAAACTGTTAGCAATTTGATCTCTGTTTCCTCTGCCTTTTCTAAACCCTCTGGTACATCTGGAAGTTCTCAGTTCACTTGAATGATTTTGAGCCTAACCTTAATAGCATGTCAAATGAGCACAATTGCATGGTAGTTTGAGCATTCTTTATTTTTGCCTTTCTTTGGGATTGGAATGAAACCTGACCTTGTAAATTGATATTGAGAAATACATGTGATCAAATTGGACTAAATAAAGCATATGAAAGTCAAAACTTAGATATTTTCTTTTTTCTTTATTTAAATAGATATTTTTTTCTTTTTCTTTCTTTTTTTTTTTTTTTTTTGCTGAACTTACAGGACTGCTGTCTAGGAGAGATTAACACTGAAGTTTATCCATCCCAATCTTGATAGCGGTGTGCTCTTCTATTCATGGAAATGCACTATTTTATCATGGCTGTATTTGTGGCTAGGAGATTCAATAAAACTGAACAGGCGGTTCATCAGTTCACATAGAAAATACTTTGAATTTCAAAATTGTTTCTTTTTAAAAAATCACTTCTTTGAGCTGCACTTGGGATCTTTATTAACTATCCACATTATGGATCTACAACTGAGATTGCTGTTTTCCTTCATCCATTATTTTGTGAAAGGTGGCTCCTCCATGGCCCCAGTTACATTTATCACACTTTTAAAATTATGTGTCCATTGTCTACTCTGTCAGAAATGTGTGGCTTATTCACTTTAAAAAGATATATATCCAGAGCTCCATATAGTAAGTCTTTATATCACTGTAAGTGCTCAACACACATTTACTGAGTGACCGAATGGCTACATTAATGAATAATTAGTCAATGCCCCATCAAGTGATGCTGACTGAGTACAGTGTAACTCTCACACTCTCATAGTCTCATTTGTATCTCAATTCTGCCTTCTTCTTAAAATCTCATCTTTTCAAAAGGGGAACAATCACAAATCTAAGTGAGGAAAGAAACCTTGGCTTGATAGAACCTATCAGTAAAATCCAAGCTGGTATCATTGCAAAGACCAATTCTGCAGGCATGTCTCCCTAACAGTTAAGGTCTAACAAGATGGCTAGACATAGATACTATTAGGCTAAAGTATGTTCCATTTTATGAAAAATCAGTTATCCTTAGCATTCTAGACAATAACAATTTTCTGACTTTAAGTACCAGTGTTAACATGTCCGACTCTTTGTGACCCATGGACTGTAGCCCACCAGGCTGCTTTGTCCATGGAGTTTTTCATGAAAGAATACTGGAATTGGTTGTCGTTTCTTTCTCCAGGGGAACTTCCTGGCCCAGGGATCCAACTCAAGTCTCCTGCATCTCCTGAATTGGCAAGTGGATTCTTTACCTCTGTGCCACCTAGGAAACCTAACAGTGTTAACACATCCTTGTCCTTTTAAGAATGGACTCCACCATGTCTTTATTGTTTCTTTTCCAAAATCCTCAAGGATGCTTATTTCAAAATAATTTGTAATTCTCCATTAACTTATCATTTGTTTATCCATCTCAATCTTGATAGCAGTTTAGCAGATGCATTTTATTTTCAGATGGATAAATTTGATGAATTCATAATTCATCATATTTTCAGAAAGATCGATAACATCATATTGATTCCATTCAATGGAAGTTTTTCAAAGATGTTAACATTTGAGATTACTTTTAGAATTATTGGGCTTCTCTGAAGTCCCACTGGGTTAAACATCTTCTTGTCAATGCAGGAGAAACAGGAGATACAGGTTTGATCATTGGATCAGGAAGATGCCCTGCAGGAAGAAATGGCAACCCACTCCAGTATTTTTGCCTAAAAACCCATGGACAGAGGAACCTGTCAGGCTACAGTCCATGGTGTCGCAAAGAGTGGGACACAACTGAGCACGCACACACTTAGAATTATTTAATGTTATCCTCAAAATAAGCATACCTGATGACATTATTTTCAGAGAGCAACATACTAATAAATGCCCTTAAGTCAGTTATGAAGGACATTGTTTTTTTTCTCAATATTATATGGGGATTTTTCAAATTTCACATTTAGTTCTAATTCTGTAAATCAGCAATATGTTCAAACATTCTTGACTGTTGTCCATGTTTTAAAAAATTGTGTGGTGGGTTGGAAGTTTCCTAAGGTAAAAAAAAAAAAAAGATGTTAAACTTAAAGAGAAGACAGTAACAACACAAAAGTACTTATAGAGAAAAACACATGTAGAACAAAATCTTTCAATTACAGGAGTGAAATCAAGTAGTAAGCTCAGATAATTAAAAGATGCTTAAGTTACATTGAGATAATTTTGGAGTTAGAAAATCAATTTACAATACTGAAGTCTGTTAGCCTCTTCACCCACTGATGCTACACGGTGGCTTTTGTCTCCATGCTGAAGTGGTGGGCACAGAGGATGTAAAGGCACAGGTCTGCAAAGACATGTTCGTACCTGTTCTCTGGTAGGAGCACAATGCTTGCCACCCCAGGAAATAAGAAATCATTGTCACTTTTTACATCCCTGTGATAAATATGGGGAAAAAGACAAGTGAATTAACAATGGGTGAAATGATGATCTTTAAATATAAAATTGAGGAAACAATATAGAGAAGAACTAACACCTGAAGGAATAGATTTGATGAACAAATTAGAAGGAAACTCTGGTATGATTAGACTATATATCTTGAAAAGTCACATGTACTTAAAGAAAGTATCTGAACAAAAATTAAAAATAAAAATTACACATCACAAATTTATCTATATATCTCAATGGATGAACTATGTAACCAAATAGATAAATCAATATAGGAACAAAGCAAAATTATAATTATGATTATTATTATTGATAATATTATTGTTTCTAATTAGTTTACATAGAACAAAGATGCTATATAACATGAAGTATACATAACATAGATAAAATATCTTCCTGAAGAAATAAACTTTAGAGTAAAAATGCATATTAAATATATACCTATATCTCTATCTCTGTGTACAGCTAGTGACTGGGGCATGTTGTTTGTTGTTTACTTGCTAAGTCATGTCCAACTCTTTTGCAACCTCAAGGACTGCTGACCATGCTCCTCTGTCATGGAATTTCCCAGGCAAAAATACTGGAGTGGGTCACCGTATCCTTCTCCAAGGGGTATTCCCTCCTCAGGGATCTAACCCACATCTTCTGTGTCTCCTGCATTGGCAAGCAGATCCTTTACTTCTGACTCACCAGGGAAGCCCAGTGATTGAAGCATGTTGTTGCTCCGTGGCTAAGTTATGTCCGAGTTTGTGATCGCAAGGACTACAGCATGCCAGGCTACTCTACCCTCAACTATCTCACAGGGTTTGCTCAAATTCATATGTTTTGAGTCAGTGATGCTATCTAACCATCTCATCCTCTGCCACAACCTTCTCCTTTTGCCTTCAATCTTTCCCAGCATCAGAGTCTTTTTCAATCATGCATACTAGCATTCACATGTTGGATGGGATTTGGAGCATCAGTTCTTTGTGGTTTTGAATTCAAAACATCAGAAACAAAGGAGAAAATACATGATAAAATAAAACATATAAACTATTTAATATCAGGAAAGTTAAGTTAGTTAATTAGTTGTGCCTCTTAAAACATATCAGTGATACTGATAAAAATAAAATCTAACTAGATATACTATAAATCACATAAAACGGTTAAAAGTAGAGGAATAAAAATGATCTACAAAAGGCGCATGCTGACAAGAGGAATATAGACCTAACTTAATGTAGAGAAAATATATCTCAAGTTTAAAAGGAAAGGAAACATATATTTAATATTGACAAATTTTTGTTTTTGTCCAAGATGACAAGAATCCAAGAATCAAGATTCTTAACACTTTCAATGCCAGAGTTTCAAATCACACATACAAAAACACTAGAAAGAAAATGAGAATTTGACAAATCATTAATCAGGAGTAGCTTTAACATACCTCTTCAAGAAAAGACAGATTAACATATTAAAAAATAAATACAGGTTTGAATATACATTAAAGAGAGTGTTTATGTTATCACTTCCATACTTTTATGTTGTATTTACTTTCAACACTTGTGTTAAAATCGGATAGCAAGTTTTAAGGAAAAACACATTTAAGGAAAATATTTGCTGTTCAGTCACTCAGTCTTGTCTAAGTCGATGACTCCATGGACTGCAACATGCCAGGCTTCCATGCCCTTTACTATTTCTTGAAGTTTGGTCAAACTCATGTCCATTGAGTCAATGATGCCACCCAGCTGTCTCATCCTCTGTCCCCCCTCACCCTTCTTCTCCTGTCCTCAATCATTCCCAGCATCAGAGTCCTTTCCAATGAGTCCTTTCTCTTCGCATCAGGTAATGAAAATACTGAAGCTTCAGCCTCAGCGTTAGTCCTTCCCATGGATATTCAAGGTTGATTTATCTTATGATTAATTGGCTTGACCCCCTTGCAGTTCAAGAGACTCTCAAGATCTTCTCCAGCACCACAGTTCAAAAGCATCAATCCTTTGATATTCAGCTTTCCTTATGGTCCAACTTTCACATCCATACATGACTACTGTAAAAACTATGCCTTTGAATATATGCACCTTTGTCAGCAAAGTAATGTCTCTGCTTTTTAATATGCTGTCTGGAATTGTCATAGCTTTTCTTCCAAGGAGCAAGCATCTTTTGATTTCATGGCTGCAGTCACCATCTGCAGTGATTTTGGAGCCAAAGAAAATAAATTCTGTCACTGTTTCCCTTGTTTCCCCATCTATTTGCTATGAAGTGATGGGACCAGATGACATGATCTTTGTTTTTTGAATGTTGAGTTTTAAGCCAGCTTTTTCACTCTCCTCTCTCACTTTTATCAAGGGGCTCTTTAGTTCCTCTTCGCTTTCTGCCATTAGGGTGGTGTCATCTGCATATCTGAGGTTATTGATAATTCTCCCAGAAATCTTAATTCCAGGTTGTGCTTCATTCAGCCTGGCATTTCATCAGATGTACTCTGCATATAAGTTAAATAAGCAGGATGACAACATAGAGCTTTGGTGTATTCCTTTCCCAATTTTGAACTAGTCAGTGATTCCATGTCTGGTTCTGTTTATTTTTGACCTGCATACAGGTTTCTCAGGAGGCAGATAAGGTGATCTGGTAATCCCATCTCTTTAAGGATTTTCCACAGATTGTTGTGATCCACACAGTTAAAGGCTTTAGTGTTGTCAATGAAACAGATGTTTTTCTGGAATTCCTTTTCTTTTTCTATGATCCAATGGATGTTGGCAATTTGATCTCTGATTCCTCTGCATTTTCTAATTCCAGCTTGTACATCTGGAAGTTCTTGGCTCATTTACTGTTGAAGCCGGGCTTGAAAGATTTTGAACATTACCTTGCTAGCAAGTGAACTGAGCACAATTGTGCAGTAGTTTGAACATTCTCTGGCATTGTCCTTCTTTGGGACTGGAATGAAAACTAGTTTTTCCAGTCCTATGGCCACTGCTGAGTTTTCCAAATTTGCTGGCATATTGAATGCAAGACTTTAACAGCATCATCTTTTAGGATTTGAGATAGCTCTGCTGGAATTATGTCACTTCCACTAGCTTTGTTCATAGTAATGTTTCCTGAGGTCCATTTAACTTCATGTATATACACTTTGAATCAAAAACTGATCATGTCAGAGAAAGGAAAGTAAACCTGAAATTATCTATTAAAAATATAAATGAGAAAATTACTGAGTACGGGCACTGAAATGCACTGAAAAATGTACTGAAAATATATATCAGTCCAAAAAATTTGAAAATATTAGTAAAATGAATCATTATGTAACTTGAACTTCAAAAAAGCAGATGGTTTGAATAGTGCCTTAACTATAGACAAATGCAGAAATTAGCCAGTGATTCTCTCCTTGGGAAAGTGTGTCAGGTTCAAAGAGTTTTTCAAGTAATAGATCATTTCTTAGCTATAGTTTGTAATAGAACAAACAATATCCAAAAAAAGATGCAAAGCTTCTTAGCACATTTATTAGGCTTCTATGTCCCTAACCTGAAAAGACAGAGAAAATTCCTAAGCAGAGAATTCTGAAGCATTTCCACTTTAACTAGATGTAAAAATTCTCAGTAGAATTACTGATAATTTACACCTCAATGAATGAGGAATGTTCCCCATAATTCTGGTGGCTTCCTGTGGCTTACATTTAAAGAGATGAATAATAACATGTTGAAAGTAAGAATAGTGAACTTCCAGATAATAGACAGGTAGAGGGGATGTAAGTAGTTGTACAGTTAAAGCCAGACAGCCCACATGGGAGATGAGTGGGACAGACACTCGGGAGATCTGGGAATTACCACTCCTATCCTGGATGAAATATCTCTTCTAGGCTTGAGGCAAGAAAGGGGCTGCTGCCCAGTCTCCAGCAGGAAATCTCACAATCCAGCACAGCAGGTGGAATGGGACAAGCAAGTGCTACAGATAAACCAGCCTGACATCAGAACAGGGAGGAACTATTGATAGAAATATGTGGCTTATTCAAGTTTGTTTGTTGTTTGTTCTGCATCTGTCTCTGGGATCCAGACAGAAACAAACAGGAAGAAACACAGGGTGGTCTTGCCACCTGGGATCCCAATGGGGTTTCCAAGAGGAACTGGTGCTGAAGGATTGCAGACAATTTGAAAGTCTGGATTATACATTTAAGTAAATACCAAGGGTCCTCAGATTCAACAAATTTAAAAATTAGAAGAATTCAGAACACATCTTAATGACTGAACACTGTAAAAGAAACATGAAGCTATCAAACAGTAAATGCAAGACTGAATCCGAAAAATCAAATAGACATCAAATAGTAGCAAGATTCTTTCCATAACATGGGCTACCATGTAACTCCTTGAAAATGCAATGCTGCCAACTGAAAATTATTTTTGTTTGTTGATTGTTTTCTCTTTTCCTTTTTTTATGGGGAATGCTTCCCTATTATGGCCCCAGTGGAAACATGAAGTGAATATGAAGGCATATAGGGGGTAAAAGAATCTGCAAAGAGCTCAATTTTCCATTTGCAGAATTTTTAGAATATACAGACAATTTGCATTGCTCAATGACATTGAAGTTTAAGAAATGCTATATCTATTTTCAAAATCAAAGCAAGGTATGGCTTTGAGTGAGAAGTCCAATTTTCCTACCTTTAAATAAAGTTTTACTGAAATATAGTTGATTTGCAATGTTGTATCTGTTCCGTATGTACAGCAAAGTGATTCCATTATATGTATATATTCATAGGCATCAGTGATGCAATGAACTTGGGCAAATTCCAGGAAATGGTATGGACAGGGAGGACTTGCGTCCTGCTGTCCCTGGAGTCTCAAAGAGTTGAACACAACTGGACAACTAATAGCAACAACAACATGTGTGTGTGTGTGTGTGTGTATACATATATCATTGATATATGTATTTGGGGGGTGATTTAGTTGCTAAGTTATGTCCAACCCTTGCGACTCCACGGAATGTAGCCTGCCAGACTCATCTGTCCATGGGATTCTCCAGGCAAGAATACTGGAGAGGGTTCACAATTCCTTCTTCAAAAGAAAGAAAGAAAGTGAAGTCACTCAGTCATGTCTGACTCTTTGGGACCCCATGGACTGTAGCCTATCAGGCTCCTCCATCCATGGGGTTTTCCAGGCAAGAATGCTGGAGTGGATTGCCATTTCCTTCTCCTATATATATATATATATATATAATTTTGTATATTCTCTTACATTATACATTATTATAAGATATTGGATAGAGTTCCCTTTGCTATTCAGTAGGTCCCTTTTGTTTATTTATTATATATATAAGTATATATCTGTTAATCCCAAACTCCTAATTTATCCTTCCCCTGCCTTTCCCCTTCTGTAACCATAAGTTTGTTTTTTACATCTGTGAGTCTGTTTCTGCTTTCCCTACTTTTTTCAGGCACAGAGATTTTGCTTATTATGGTTGCATGGGAATCACCACCTCTTTCCTACCTGGAATCCTAGAAATCTGTGTCTCTCTTTAAGGCTATTACTCAGCTCTTTTTCTTGATGCTGAGTGGTGTCACTACAGGTTTGGTGTTTTCTCTGCCATGCAATCTTGGGGGAAGATAGAATTCGCTTGCTTACCTTCAAGGTTGGGAGCCTTCAAGATGGGAAGACAATATACCAATTTCCCAGGCAGTTGTGCAGCTATGCCTCACCAAAGGCCCAGTCCCTGCCTTGGCATCTGTGCCCAGATCTGTCCTAGGACAATAGCATTGTTTTGACAGGTCAACTCTTCTGAGGTCTCAACTATTTCATCCTTGCTTTTTGTGCCTTTTATTTCACAGGAGAAATGATTGTGGGGAATTTCTCATTCAGATTTGAGGATTCCATAACATCTTGGATTTAGGAAAATGTCATTCTTTAGAAATACAATAGATAGCTTTCCATCCCAGAAAGATGAATGATACATTTTTTTTTTTCCAAAAGGAAAGAAGTTATCTATTTGATTTGTCACAGTGAGTACATTAAATTTTCAATTATTCCTCTTAAAAAAAGACCTCCACAGTGAAAATGAAAATATTATGGTTTGGAAGAGATATATTTCCAAATGTATTATTTTACTAGCTGGTTAAAATTGTTTAAAAATGGTTATTAAAGCACACACATACACATATATACACCATGAACTTTGTGGCAGTCTAAAGTTGATAACATTTAGCGTTAGCAGTACAGGGTATAAAATGTTGAATAATGCAGTGCAATGTGCTAGGACTACTTCCATTTTCTGAATGGTAAATACAATTTAGTTAAGTCTGACTTTGAGTGCTGTGGACTTGAAATGAGTTTTTCTTTTAATATCTTCCCACTGCTCTCCGACCTCTATTTAGCATGCCATATTTTGAATTATTTGTTCTTTAAGAATATCAAATTTAATATCTAAATGATTTGCAGTAAGAAGAAACTTTCTTTCTCTAAGCCACTCTAAGCAAAGATAATTTTTCAAGCTAATGAAGTCTTAGTATTTTCCAAATAATGCTTAGGGAAACATCAAAGGAAAGAACAGTAAATACCCTTCCATGTGTAGAACATTATTGGGCATAAATAGTACTCACTAGATATTCATAAAGATAGCAGCTAAACATGAATATACAACAACCAGCCTAAGACCCCATTATTCAAAGGGCTCATCACATTGGACTGAATAGTAATTTCAAGGAAAGCTAGTTACTAATAGATTGTGTTGTTGAGAATATGTTTTCAAAAATACTTGTAGTTAACAAAACAAAAAGTAGGTTATATACAGAGTCATTGCATGACCTTAAAATCTAACAACCTCCTCTGGAATCATTTTTATTGGGCTGGAATGAAATCACTGCTCATCAAGACTGCATTTTCAATAGAAATTTAGGGGCAGGGTCATTAACAAAGTTAATGAAAACACTCACAGGGACTCAGGATGTTCTCATTGTGGGATAATTCAGATTGAATGATGCATCACAAGATGTTAATTTCAGAGAAACTTGAAAATATATAACTTTCAAAGTACCATTTAATAGTGCCTCTAAAATGTCAGTGTCTAAAATACCAGAATCTTTCATTTTATGAAGGACTGCAAGAGCATTACAGTACAATACACTTTGGATGAGGGTCTGTGCCACCCAAGCTTTTGTCTCCCTCTGCCATAATTAGGATGGAGAAGGCAATGGCACCCCACTCCAGTACTGTTGCCAGGAAAATCCCATGGATGGAGGAGCCTGGTAGGCTGCAGTCCATGGGGTCACTAAGAGTCAGACACGATTTCACTTTCTTTAGCTCTTAAAGAAGGCAACCCATCACCTCTCAGGTACTATCTGAGCTTCTAGTAACTGAGAAGACAACACCTCTCTCAAGAATTATTAGGAGAACAAATTAGTTTATTATTAGGAGAACAAATGAGTTTATTATTAGGAGAACAAATGAAGTTTATATATATGCTAAGTCACTTCAGTCGTGTCCGACTCTGTGCGACCCCATAGACGGCAGCCCACCAGGCTCCCCCGTCCCTGGGATTCTCCAGGCAAGAACACTGGAGTGGGTTGCCATTGCCTTCTCCAATGCATGAAAATGAAAAGTGAAAGTGAAGTCACTCAGTTGTGTCTGACTCTTAGCGACCCCATGGACAGCAGCCTACCAGGCTCCTCCATCCATGGGATTTTCCAGGCAAGAGTACTGGAGTGGGGTGCCATTGCCTTCTCCGATATATATGTGTACATGCATATATATGTGCTGCAGTCCATGGGATCACAAAGAGTCGGACACGACTGAGGGACTGAACTGAACTGAGATATCTATCTATCTATCTATCTATCTATCTATCTATATGCATGGCCATTCAAATATTAGCTTCTATGTGATGGAGACCATGTTCTTGAAATTGAAATATTCAAGGTTAATCAGTAAATAAAGCTTAACCATTTTATTAACAGACAGTTAACAGGAGGGTGTTCTGATAACAGAACGGTGCTGAGTATTGGATTCACCTGCCCTGGAGTTTGCACCTGCACTTGCATGTTAGCTACAGAGCTGAACTCTGGGCACCACATCAGGGACCAACAAGAATTGAAGGAAAAAAGATTGACCTTTGAGATTTTAAACAACACATAAATTGTATGAGTATAAGCATAAAGAGATTCATAAAAAGGTATAGAACAGCTCTCTAGCTCTCAGCTCAGCAATGCCAGAATTAAAATGGACAGATTATCTTAATAAATCTAAAGATCTATTGGAATGGCTCAGTTAGCCCGGAAGACACAGTAGGTGGAGAGTGACAGAGACCAAAGAGATCATTGGTAAGGACAATGAAATAAAAGATAATGGACACTCAGCATTGCAGCCTGTCTCAGTTTGATGCAAGATACAGGGGCAGTAGCTAAAATGTATGCTTGCTTTGCTATCAAGTCCAGTGTGACATCATAAGGATAGTAATAGACACTTGAGATCTGTGGTCTGATACCACGAGTAGGAATTCTGGTTCGGACGCCATCTAGCTGCTGGCTGTCCATCAGACACTTAGGGTGAAAATGCCTATTTCTCATTTTCGAACTAAGGATGGTAATAGTTTTTTCATGGAGTTGTTTTTAGTACATAAGGAGATAGTTTACTTAAGGTTTAGTTAACTCCAAGATACATAGAAAAATAATTTCATAATATGATGTCTCTTTCTCACATACACAAAAAATATGTATAAGGCAACTGTGAAGTTTAATTAGGCTTCGTTTAGGCCTCTTTTTGTCTTCAGAAAGATAATGTGAACCTGGGAATGGGAGAATTTAATTCAGATGACCATAATATCTATTACTGTGAGCAAGAATCCCTTAGAAGAAATGGAGTAACCCTCATAGCCTACAAAAATTTTGGAGCACAGTACTTGGGTGCAATCTCAAAAACTACAGAATGATCTTGGTTCGTTTCCAAGGCAAATCATTCAACATCACAGTAATCCAAATCTATGCCCTAACCATTGATGCTGAAGAAGTTGAAGTTGACCTGTGAAAACCTACAAGACCTTTTAGGGCTATCAACAACAACAAAAAAAGCTGCCCTTTTCATCATAGGGGACTGGAATGAAAAAGTAGGAAGTCAAAGGATAGGTAGAGAGATAAGTGATGATGGATACTAGAGAAATATAAAGCTTAAACAGAGAGTTGGTACATATACCAATATTATTTTTTTTTCATTTGTGTACTGAATTTCATTCAATAAATACACCACTATTAATATACTAGTTTTCAGTCTGGGGCTGTAACAACAAAGGCGCTATAAGCAACATGTATACGCTTTTTTGGTGAACATAAACCCTGATTTCTAATAGCTAAATATCCAGAAGCTGACTTTCAATATCACAAGGTATGCATATATTAATATATGCAAAATATTTTCCAATTGAATCTTGCATCAGCAGTATAAGAATTTTCCAACAGGTCTACATTCACACCAACATCTGGAAGAATCAGTGCTTTTAATTTTAGTTATTCTAGTTGCTAAAGCATGGTATCTAATGGTGTTTAAAATTTGAATTTCTCTAAACTAATGGTGGTGAGCAAATTTTAACTTATTCATCAACATTTTTATATTCTTTTTGGGAAGAGACTATTCAAAAGCTTTTCCTTTTTTTTCTTTACTTAGATTATCTGTATTTTAAAAATGTATTTATGATCATACCTAATTTATTCTACCTGACTCCTTTTGTCAGATATGAATTGTGAAATATTCTTTGAAGTGAAAAGCAAAGGAGAAAAGGAAAGATATACCCATTTGAATGCAGAGTTCCAAAGAATAGAAAGGAGAGATAAGAAAGCCTTCCTCAGTGATCAATAAAAAAAAAAATAATAATAATGAAACAGTAGAATGGGAAATACTAGAGATCTCTTCAAGAAAATTAGAGATACCAAGGGAACATTTCATGCAAAGATGGACACAATAAAGGACAGAAAAGGTAGGGACCTAATAGAAGCAAAAGATACTAAGAACACACAGATAACTATACCAAAAACGTATTCACAACCCAGATAATCATGATGGTATGATCACTCACCTAGAGTCAGACATCCTGGAATGTGAAGTCAAGTGAGCCTTAGAAAGCATCACTACAAACAAAGCTAGTGGAGGTGATGGAATTGCAGTTGAGGTATTTCAAATCCTAAAAGATGATGCTGTGAAAGTGCTACACTCAACATGCCAGCAAATATGGAAAACTCAGCAGTAGTCACAGGACTGGAAAAGGTCAGTTTTCATTCCAATCACAAGGAAATGCATTGCCAAAGAATGCTCAAACTACCACACCATTGCACTCATCTCACATGCTAATAAAATAATCCTCAAAATTCTCCAAGCTAGGCTTCAACAGTATTTGAGCCATAAACTTCCAGATGCTCAAGTGGATTTAGAAAAGGCAGAGGAACCAGAGGATCAAATTGCCAACATCACTTGGATCATTGAAAAAGCAAGAGAGTTCCAGAAAAACATCTATTTCTGCTTTATTGACTATGCCAAAGCCTTTGACTGTGTGGACCATGGGAAACTGTGGAAAATTCTTAAAGAGATGGGAATACCAGACCACTTGACCTGCCTCTTGAAAAATCTGTATGCTGGTCAGGAAGCAACAGTTAGATCTGGACATGGAACAACAGACTGGTTCCAAATAGGGGAGGGAGTACATCAAGGCTGTATATTGTCACCCTGCTATGTAAATTATATGCAGAGTTCAGTTCAGTTCAGTTCAGTCGCTCAATTGTGGCCAACTCTTTGAGACCCCATGAATCACAGCACGCCAGGCCTCCTTGTCCATCACCAACTAACGGAGTTCACTCAAACTCAGGTCCATCGATTCGGTGATGCCATCCAGCCATCTCATCCTCTGTCGTCCCCTTCTCCTTCTGCCCCCAATCCCTCACAGCATCAGAGTCTTTTCCAATAAGTCAATTCTTTGCATAAGGTATCCTAAGTACTGGAGTTTTAGCTTTAGCATCATTCCTTCCAAAGTACACCCAGGGCTGATTTTCTTTAGAATGGACTGGTTGGATCTCCTTGCAGTCCAAGGGACTCTCAGGAGCCTTCTCCATCATGAGAAATGCTGGACTGGAAGAAGCAGAAGCTGGAATCAAGGTTGCAAGGAGAAATAACAACAACCTCAGGTATGCAGATGACAACAGCCTTTTGGCAGAAAATGAAGAATAACTAAAGAGCTTCTTGATGAAAGTGAAAGAAGAGAGTGAAAAAATTGGCTTAAAGCTCAATATTCAGAAATCTAAGATCATGTTATCGGGTCCCATCACTTCATGGCAAATAGATGGGGAAACATTGACAGACTTTATTTTTTTTTGGACACTAAAATCACTGCAGATGGTGACTGCAGACATGGAATTAAAAGATGCTTACTCCTTGGAAGGAAAGTTATGACCAAGCTAGACAGCATATTAAAAAGCAGAGACATTATCTTGTCAACAAAAGTCCATCTAGTCAAAGCTTTGGTTTTCCAGTAGTCATGTATGGACGTGAGACTTGGAGTATAAAGAAAGCTGGGCGCATAAGAATTGATGCTTTTGAACTGTAGTGTTGGAGAAGACTCTTGAGAGTCCCTTGGACTGCAAGGAGATCCAACCAGTCCATCCTAAAAGAGATCAGTCCTGGGTGTTCATTGGAAGGACTGATGATGAAGCTGAAACTCCAATACTTTGGCAACCTGATGTGAAGAATTGACTCATTTCAAAAGACCCTGATGCTGGGAAAGATTGAAGGCAGGAGGAGAAGGGGATGACAGAGGATGAGATGGTTGGATGGCATCACTGATTCAATGGGCATGAGTTAGGGTAAACTCCGGGAGTTGTTGATGAACAAGGAGGCCTGGCGTGCTGCCGTCTATGGGGTTGCAAAAAGTCCGACATGACTGAGCGACTGAACTGAACTTATGACTTGATTTTTTTCTTAATGCTATTTTGTTGAAGAACATAAGAAATTTATTCTAGCACAATTTAAAAAGAGGATGGGATGATTTGGGAGAATGGCATTGAAATATGTCTACTATCATATATGAAACAAGTCACCAGTCCAGATTTGATGCACGATATTGGATACTTGGGGCTGGTGCACTGGGAAGACCCAGAGGGATGGTATGGGGAGGGAGTAGGGAGGGGGGTTCAGGATGGGGAACACATGTATGCCTGTGGCTGATTCATTTTGATATATGGCAGAACCAATACAATATTGTAAAGTTTAAAAATAAAATAAAATAAAATTTAAAAAAATAATAAAAAAAATAAAAAGTATATCCTCTTTTAAAAATCATAGTCTTTCTCAACTTCATGAGGAAATTTTCCTATGCTTTATTTTAGATGCTTAGTTGTTTGAGGTTTGTAATTTCTCTCAAATTTTTAAATACTTTAAGTTCAGATTCATTGTTTTTCTTCTGTATGGATTTCCAACTGCCCTTAGATCATTTGTTGAAGAGGTTAATCCTTTCACCTACTGATGAAGAATGATTTTGTCTTAAATCAAATAAACAATTGTGAGTCCATTTCAAGATTCTTAATTCTCTTTTATTGGTCTCTGTCATACTTTTGTACTGATATTCCATTACCTTATTACTGACACTTTACAGTAAGTGTTGATATGACAGACTGTCTGTATGACTTGTCCTTTGATACTTCTTGCATTACTATAGGGGCTTCCCAGGTAGTGCTAGTGTTAAAGAACATCCCTGCCAATGAGGAGACACAAATATATCGGTTCAATCCCAGAGTCAGGAAGATTTCCTGGAGAAGGAAACTGGCAGCTGACTCCAGTATTTTTGCCTGGAGAATCTCATAGACAGAGGAGCCTGGAGGGCTACAGTCCATGGGGTCACAATGAGTAGGACATGACTGAGCACGACCCTACTATGAAAATGAATGTGAAAGTCACTCAGTCATGTTCAACTCTTTGTGATCCCATGGACTATACAGTCCATGGAATTCTCTAGGCCAGAATACTGGAGTGGGTAGCCTTTCATTGTCCAGGGGATCTTCACAACCCAGGGACAGAACCCAAGTCTCCCACATTGCAGGTGGATTATTTACAAGCTGAACCACCTGGGAAGCCCAAGAATCCTGGAGTGGGTAGTCTATCCCTTCTCCAGCAGATCTTCCCTACCCAGGAGTCCAACTGAGGGCTTCTGCATTGCAGGAGGATTTTTTACCAACTGAGCTATCAGGGAAGCCCATACCCTATAGAGCATTTGAATTTTATATGTTTTTAAGAACGAGCTCATCAATGTACACACACACACACACTTTCTGGGATTGTCTAGGAATCACACTTGTCTGAGGAGATTCTGAATATTCATAATGAGTATGAATATTTCTTTTCACACTTTTCATCATGAAAAGATGAATTTTTCATCTTATGGACATATTTTTCTCAATTGCTTTGTTTCTTTAAGTACAAACTCCATGTAGACATATTATAAGTTATAAAATACATTTATTCCTAACTAGTTTTATTTTTTACATTACAAGTGATATTTTAAGATTCATTATTATTTTTTATGGCGTATAGTTATATTATGTTAGTTTCAGGTGTACTAAATAGTGATTTGACATTTGCATGCATTATACAGTGATACTCATGATAAGTCTAGAAATCATCTGTTCCCATACAAAGTAATTATATTATTAATTATATTATTTATGCTGTATATTTATTCCCTGTGGTTTGTTTTTATAAAAACAGGCCCCCAGCATTTATTGTTATCTGGTAATAGCATAAGGATGAGCAAATCAATATGAATCCATGTTTCAGAACTAAACTGACAAAGTCTCTAACAAAGGACACCTGAAAAACCAACTGTTTTTTCAAATGTTTTCTTTCTTCATTGATCATTTCTAGCTGGATACACTTTGGAGCAGTATAATGTTATCTGCATTTAGCATGATTTGACCCATTTATTTTCTTGATTTTGTTTTAGATTGACTCTCTTTTGCATCATCTAATACAAGGTTCATACACTCATCAAAACAAATGATACAGCCCTCTATCCACGTATTCACTTGCTCATAAAGCCACACCTGAATCTGAGATCTATTTTCCAAGTATCTGAAGATGAGCTTGATGGGCTGCACCATCACTATTTGCATGTCCAGGCCCTGACCCAAGTACACCATGGAGGAAGTTCACAAAGAACTGTGGCTTATTTATTTCATGGCTGGAGGTTTGAACCTCTTAATAACTTTACCTAGCTGTTCGTTCCCAAGGCAAACCATTCAATATCACAGTAATCCAAATCTATGCCCCAACCAGTAATGCTGAAGAAGCTGAAGTTGAATGGTTCTATGAAGACCTACAAGACCTTTTAGAACTAACACCCCCAAAAGATGTCCTTTTCATTATAGGGGACTGGAATGCAAAAGTAGGAAGTCAAGAAACACCTGGAATAACAGGCAAATTTGGCCTTGGAATACAGAATGAAGCACAGCAAAGACTGAGTTTTGCCAATAAAATGCACTGGTCATAACAAACACCCTCTTCCAACAACACAAGAGAAGACTCTATACATGGACATCACAAGATGGTCAACACCAAAATCAGATTAATTATATTCTTTGAAGCCAAAGATGGAGAAGCTCTATACAGTCAACAAAAACAAGACCAGGAGCTGACTGTGGCTCAGATCATGAACTCCTTATTGCCAAAATCAGACTTAAATTGAAGAAAGTAGGGAAAACTACTAGACCATTCAGGTATGACCTAAATCAAATCCCTTATGATTATACAGTGGAAGTGAGAAATAGATTTAAGGGCCTAGATCTGATAGTTAGAGTGCCTGATGAACTATGGAATGAGGTTCATGACATTGTACAGGAGACAGGGATCAAGGCCATCCCTATGGAAAAGAAATGCAAAAAAGCAAAATGGCTGTCTGGGGAGGCCTTAACAAATAGCTGTGAAAAGAAGAGAAGCGAAAAGCAAAGGAGAAAAGGAAAGATATAAACATCTGAATGCAGAGTTCCAAAGACTAGTAAGAAGAGATAAGAAAGCCTTCTTCAGCAATCAATGCAAAGAAATAGAGGAAAACAACAGAATGGGAAAGACTAGAGATCTCTTCAAGAAAATCAGAGATACCAAAGTAACATTTCATGCGAACATGGGCTCGATAAAGGGCAGAAATGGTATGGCCCTAACATAAGCAGAAGATTATTAAGAAGAGATGGCAAGAATACTTAGAAGAACTGTACAAAAAAAGATTTTCATGACCCAGATAATCACGATGGTTTGATTACTGACCTAGAGCCAGATATCCTGGAATGTGAAGTCAAGTGGGCCTTAGAAAGCATCACTACAAACAAAGCTAGTGAAGGTGATAGAATTCCAGTTGAGCTATTCCAAATCCTGAAAGATAATGCTGTGAAAGTGCTGCCATCAATATGCCAGCAAATTTGGAAAACTCAGCAGTGGCCACAGGACTGGAAAAGGTCAGTTTTCATTCCAATCCCAAGGAAAGGAAATGCCAAAGAACGCTCAAACTACCGCACAATTGCACTCATCTCACACGCTAATAAAGTAATGCTCAAAATTCTCCAAGCCAGGCTTCAGCAATATGTGAACCGTGAACTTCCAGATGCTCAAGCTGGTTTTAGAAAAGGCAGAGGAACCAGAGATCAAATTGCCAACATCTGCTGGATCATGGAAAAAGCAAGAGAGTTCCAGAAGAAAACATCTATTTCTGCTTTATTGACTATGCCAAAGCCTTTGACAGTGTGGATCACAATAAACTGTGGAAAATTCTTCAAGAGATGGGAATACCAGACCACCTGATCTGCCTCTTGAGAACTTTGTATGCAGGTCAGGAAGC